>NC_051163.1:136312576-136632575 GCF_013339745.2 Dermacentor silvarum
TTGTAACGCTTGTTTCGTGCAAATAAAAGACTTAGTTTACGAAAACATCGCATCTGAAGGGTCCGAATGCCTTTATGGGAATTCAAATCTCCCGGCACTCCAACCAGGGAAAGGTGACGTTGTATACGCCATCAACGGCCTTGGCTGCCGCCAGTGAGTAAAATGGCATCCGATAGACGGCGATACGATGCGCTGCTGCAGCTGCTTTTGGTCAAGCGGCATGGACCGTTCGGGCATCCCATGGCATCGCTCCTTTATTATTGCGATATCAATTATATGGACACTCCAAGCGGATTTCCGCCGTCGGCGTCGGCGTGAGGTTCCCTATAAAGTCCAAGGGTGATATCTGCCGCGGGGCCACATAGGATCATCCTATATTTATGTCCACTGTGGCATGAAGGCCTCTCCCTGCCACCTGCAATTACCCCTGTCTTGCGCTAGCTGATTCCAACATGCGTCTGCAAATTTCCTAACTTCATCACCCCACCTAGTTTTCTGCCGTCCTCGACTGCGCTTCCCTTCTCTTGGTATCCATTCTGTAACCGAAATGATCCGCCAGTTATCCATTCAACTCATTACATGGCCTGCCCAGCTCCATTTCATCCGCTTAATGTCAAATAGAATATCGGATATCCCCGTTTGTTCTCTGATCCACACCGCTATCTTCCTGTCTCTTAACGTTAGTCATCATATTTTTCGTTCGATCGCTCTTTGTTCGGTCCTTAACTTGTTCTCGAGATTCTTTCGTAACCTCCAAGTTTCTGCCCGATATGTTAGCACCGGTAGAATGCAATGATTGTACACTTTTTTTTCAACGAGAGTGGTAACCTCCCAGTCAGGATTTGGTAATGCCTGCCGTATGCACTCCATCCCAATTTTATTCTTCTGTAAATTTCTTTCTCATGATCAGGGTCCCCTGTGAGTAATTGACTTAGATAAACGTACTCCCTTACAGACTCTAGAGGCTGACTGTCGATTCTGAATTCTTTTTCCCTTGCCAGGCTATTGAACATTATCTTTGTCTTCTGCTTATTCATCTTCAACCTCACTCTTACATTTTCTCGGCTAAGGTCCTCAATCATTTGTTGTTATTCGTCCCCATTGTTGCTGAATAGTGTCACGTAGTAGTGACGGTAAAGAAAACAGTCGTAAAACTGTGTATGACGAAACCGGTTGTTTATTGGGCGAACCTGTGCCCACAAAAGCAAGCTACACTCAAAGCACAACGATAGCAGCGAACACAGTCGGCGATCGTCGAAAATCTGATCAGCGGCGAAACGCGTCGGCTTTTATTATACCTGAGTCATCGAAGGTTCCAGATTAATCTCTGATGCCCGCGGGTCTTCCAGAAAATCTAGACAATTCGCGTCGGTCATACAATAAGATAACATAAGCGTCCGTGAAAACAGGCAACGAAAAGAAGCATCGATTAACGTTCTAGAAACTTCCGATACAGGCGCGTCCTGCGCCGAGCGATAACGTTTAACATTTGTTAGCCGGTGGAAAGCGGCCACCGGTGAAAGATAAACATGCATACGTGTCAACAGGATAATGTCATCTGCAAACTCAAAGTTGCTGAGATATTCGACGTTTATCCTCAGTCCTAAGCCTTCCCAGTGTAAGAGCTTGAATACTTCTAAGCATGCAGTGAATAGCATTGGGGAGATTCTGTATCCTTGCCTGACCCTTTCTTGATAGGTGACTTTCTACTTTTCGTGTGGAGAACCAAGATGGCCGTGGAATCCTTGTAGATATTTCTCAAGATTTTCACGTATGCATCCTTTACTCCTTGATTACGCAATGCCTCTATGACTGATGGTATCTCTACTGATTCAAATGCATTTTCATAATCTATGAAAGCCATATAGAGAGCTTGATTGTATTCCGCAGATTTCTCGATTACATGATTTATGACATGGATGGGATCCATCGTAGAATATCCCTTTCTGAAGCCAGCCTGTTCTCTTGGTTGGCTGAAGTCAAGTGTTGCCCTGATTCTAGTGCGAATTCTCTTGGGCGCCCATAATGAGCTGTGAAAGGGAACTACGTCAAAAAATGTTGACACACAGATCCCGCAGCAACTGCCAGAGCAGGTTAACAATGGAGGAAAGAAACTAGAAAAGGTCCTGACGTCACATTTTTCAAGCGGAAAGTGCAGCCACGTTGGTGTGCCATCTCCCTTTGCCCCTCCAATCAGCTCACCGGAGCAGATAAGCGAGCTGTGAACTTGCATTGCTACGAACCGCCGGAAGTGTATGCTGCTGACGCGCAGTCACACAAAACCTACGAGACTTCTATAACAGTTTCAGTGAGGCAGACGCGCTCCTCACAGACTCACAGGCCCCAAACACAACTTTGAAACTTCACACCACACACCAAAGTCGGCTTGTCTCGCAATCAAAATGTGCTACGAAAAAGACACTGGCGGAGAAATCTTATCTCACTTTTCAGAAGAGTAGAGCAACAGCGAGAGCTTTAGGGGCGCGGTTGCAATGGCAACGCTTATGTTTGGGGTACCAGTCCCAGTGCTCCTTTGCGAAAAACAGCATGTGACTTCTGCCACACTTTCTCGAACACGTCCGTGTTGGGCGGGGCCTCTCCTACACTTTCATTCCTCCATGAGGTGAACCCATTAGCCCCGAGAACGACCTACAGGGGCGCTGCGAGCGCCGCTCGCGTGACGTCAGGGCACGAACTCGCGCTTGTAGTCTGCTGCCGTTCGGGCGCTTTCTGCAGTGTTTCCGTTTGTTCGCTGTCATTCCCTGTGCTTGTATACGTATGACGGTCATCTCAAATAGATTTTTATGACGTCATCATTCGCGCAAACTTATTCAAAGAGCTTATTTCCTAGACGACAATTTATTTCTCAAGGGCAACGCTGCAGTGCCAGCCGAAGGAGCTCGACCAGACAATTGCGTGTTTTTCATGCGCGGATTTAGATTTTGCAGATTGAGGGACTAATAAAAGAAGCATAAATAGCACGTGACTAATAAAAGCAAAAGCGCATAAACATAGCACATAAGAATCCAGTTAGGGTACCATATCTGCAGTGGTGCAACGAGCAATTAACTATGTCTGCTACATATCACTGCTACATTTACCTTGATGTTAACCCATTAAAACGTGTTTGCTTAGGACGAGTAGCTCATGGTATAATATCCATTTTTTCATTTCTTCACAGAAACGATCGGTAGTAACACGAGGACCTGACACTGCAGTTTAGATTCAACCAGCACCACTTATTCCTTTAACTGCTTCTCAAAATTAGTTAGACCGTTCTTCACTGGTTAACTTCAAGTGGCGGTAATTTGAAGTAAAACTAATTGATGCTTACAGCCATTTGCAGAATACGCAAAGGAATGTACCAATATTTATTCACTGTTCCGTGCTACACGTTCAACTCAATTGTGCAATTTCCTGCTGCTTGTTTCTTGAGGAACATGCATCACGAGTCTGACGAACTGACACAGGCTGCTCAGCCCAAATTTTTTAGGGAAATATGCCTTTTGGACCGTATGGCTGCAGCTAGAAAGAAGCCGAAGTCTTATTCGTTAGCAGTATGAGGCTTATTGAATCTATCATTATTCCCCTGTGGAGGTAAAAAATCACGTGAATTCATTTGAGGCTTGTGGTGTCTTCTTTATGAGGCGGGTATGTGATGTTCTCTTCTATGTACTCACGAAGCGAATAGTTCTCAGTTTATTGTAGTTAAACAACTCAGGATCGAGACATGGTGAGGCAGAAGGCGCTTGAATTTCCCTCTTCAGCGCAGCCTAAGCTGCGCTGTATAGCCTCGAGTATACCTTAGGCATTGGAATTGGCGCTTAAAGAACTGCTTCTTGCTTACAATTTGAAGTTGTAGTGAACTGATGGGTTTAGGGAATAATGCGTGCCTCGCCATAACAACAGTCGGTAGATTTAGTTGCGTAAGGACTGTGCCATGATGTCGATAAAGGCAACTGAGGGTTACCATAAAACGTTTTCTCGCGTGCAATTGATTGGCTCAATCTTAAGCGCGAAACTGTTCTTTCAGGTGATTGCTGTTATGGTATTTATGAACTATATACATACTATACGTGACGCGCCCTCGTGTTAACAGCCATGAACAATGAGTTTTCTGGGTGCCTGTTTCAGAGAACGGTGAAAGTATTAGCGAACGTTTTCATGCAAAATGCGCGCCTAACTCTTCCTTTACGCAATAATAAAGTAGCCATATTTGACTAGAACAAGTCACCATAGTAATAAGAATCATCATAAAAGATCCGCTGGGCAGTTTCCTTCTAACACGGATTCATAATTTTGACATCAAATATCAGTACCAAGATTTTTCTTCCTTGTAAAATGCAATGTCTCCCATAGCTAAGCACTAAGCGTATGTTAGGTGTTAGGAAATGCATCTAAAAATAATCAACTGCATGTCCCGCAGGAATATCCTGATGTCGCAAAACTAGGCCAGCTGGTTCGAAGAGAAGCCTCCGCCGAAGGGAAGACGGCCGTGCATCCTGAATGGCCCACTGAAGGTCGTATCGAGTTCCAGGACTTCTGTGCTTCATACCAACCATCCAAACTGGATGACTGCCTTAGTCACATCACGTTAACCGTCCTACCGCGCGAAAAGGTAACCACTAAGGCTGTTTCCAAGGTCTTGCTTTTGCTCAGAACTGAGCGAGTGCTCGCGGCTAGGTCCCTGCTTCTCGAGGGCCTCACGTTAACACTCTCAGCCTCAGCACGACAAAGCGCTTAGCTTTTTTCTGCCATCGTGTTTTCCAAACAACGCGTTCTCGATGTACAAGCGACTGTCCAGGCAACAGCGCGTTGCCGCGTGTTTCCGCAGGCGCAGGTATACGTGCTACATAGGACGACGCTGCCTCAACGCTGCAGCAGTGGCTCTTTGGATACGACGATGAGCAACACGAGAACAAGGTGAGAGCTGGAGCCAACGTTTCGACAAGTAGACTTCTCTTCTTCAAGGAGACATATGCTCTTGAAGAAGGCAAGCCCACTTGTCGAAACGTTGGCTCCTGGTCTCACCTTGTTCTCGTGTTGCTCATCGTCTTGAATTTCCATCTCCCTAATTCCCCGTGTTCTCCCTCTTTGGAGATGAGTACTTTCTCACCACTTAGGATGACGCTGCCGCACTCTCGCGTGACGCCGAAGTAAATAAAAAAATCAAAGCCCCTTCCTTAAAGAAAGATGGTTGAATACGAAGCTTTCGCCATGCAAACTGAATCAAAGTCGGAAGCCAACAACCACGAAACGAACCCAAGAAATGCTGAGCGACCAGATGCGATAGCATATGTGATTTGATTTCCTTTTTAGGAATGTATTTCTTGAACGTTGATGTTGGATGAAGACACATTTCGTTAAGTGGCTTAGCCTTTATTTTAGATCACGTAGTGGTTGATTACACGCACACACTCACACTTTCACGGACTGCATGCCGTTGCCCATACAAGTGATCGGCCTTACGGGCACGATCGCGCTCGCGCTTACGTTGGTGTACGGCAATCTCTTGTACTACCGTGTGCTGCACCCACGACCTACCCATGGTGACGGCCGGGAATGCATTGCGTAACGTGCGTAATGGAATTCAGATATATACAGTTCGTCTGGGTAGCGTGGCATTGCAATTCCCCTTGTTCTGATCAGTACAACTGCGAATGTAAACTCTAGTGTTCTACGATAGGTATGTTGTGCGCCGTTGTTCTATTGTGTGCTCAGATGCACAGATGGTTCCACTGTGTAAGCTGGCTTTCCTTGAGTGCGTTTTCGGCGCTCACGGCCGAATCAGTGAGACATAAAGGACTTCGCTTGAATAAATGAAAGGCGACGATTTGGATAGGCGTTTCGTTCACGCAGTACATCACCCAAGATTAAGGGAATGCGCGGTATTTATGGCATGTCGTGAGATTTTATTGCTATTGGAATTATATTGACACTCCAAGCAAAGTTTCGTCGCGATCGTCGCTGTTGGCGTCAGCGTCGCCATGGGGCTCCATAGAGTAAAGAGCGAACACTACAGTAAAGAGCCCGGCTGCCAGCGCGCCAAGTGACTGGTGAAACTGTTAATCATATCTTCCGAGGGTTTTTGCGCGTCGTTTACCTCTGTTACAGTTTCCGTTTTGATATTTAAGCTTTTGATTCTAGGTTAACATCGGGCGTTGAAAAATACTGAACTGCGTCTTCTTATGTGAAACGCAAGCATTTTGATATTTCTTTTAATTATGCAGTATTCACAACCGTATTATACTCGCACCTTTTTACTGGACGAATGCCAAGCTTCTGAGGGAACCTATTCAAACAGGGATAATTTAGGTGGTGCAGAGAGCAGAGTAGAAAATTGTTTCGACAACAGCTGTGTGGCTGTTTTTACTATAATTTATGTTCCTTTTCTTGTCACTTTTCTGAGTTGCCCACGGTATACAGCAGTAATTTCATTCACAAAAATATTTTTGTTTCCGTGTTTACGTTCAACATTGTGCAGAAGAAAGTACAGGGCTCGCACGCTAAATAAACAGCATTACATTACACTAGAGCTACACGAAAGTAGTTTCTGGGAAGGGATGTGAAGAGAAATAGAATGCACATGCGCCCTGCGCTCCACTTGTCTAAACAATTATCCATGAAAGACACACGAAAGTAGTTATGCTCAACGGCTAGACGCTTTGTAAAGGAAAAGAAAAAGCCACCTACGCTGTGCTTGGTATTCGTCGACGACATCAGTCTTGATCAAGTTTGCAGAGAAACCCTAAGAAATCGTGGTGAATACATAGCAGTGCGACAATACTAAGCTTGCACAGTTGATTAAGAGCGTTATTTTACGGAACAACAACGTGAAATTAATTTTCCACGAGGTATAAACACCGCGTAAAAATAAAACATTGCGGCAGAGCTCATCTCACGATGGCTGTCGATGGCAAGGCGATTAACATTCCAGTAATGCAGCGACACAGTTAATTTCTGAAGCGAACCTTATTTAACATCTGTTGTCGTTGTGATAATCCGGTATCCGGTCATGTTTCTGTGATACTCGCTTGCTATGGTCGCCCATGAGCATTGTGGCATGACGACGACTGTGTCACGCCGACGCACAGACAACTATAGCTTGACGAAGACCGAATGACATCGATGGAATGACAAAGGCAGTATGACGACAACGGCATGACAACTGTGAGATGACCATTCTTAAATAATAGTGGTATAACGACGAAATCGTCATGACGCCGACATGAAGATAATTGGGACGATGGCGAAGGACAAAGGCGATAGCGTGACGAAGATGGTAAGACGAATGACGAAGCTGGAATGATGGTGATGGCATGACTACGCCATCATAGCGACAACGATGTTGACAACGGATGTATGATAGCGACTGTCTGAGGATGGCACAATGATGACAATGGTGTGACAACTGAGCCATTATCACGATTGAAGGACGACAGCATAGTCACAATAGGATCGTGAAGCACGGATGGTGTCGATGGATCGAAGAGGGAGGCATGACGACGTTGGATTGACGACCATGGTATGATGTTATTGAAGAGATGACGATGGTAAAACGAAAACGGGGCGATTACATAACAGTTGATGACAAAGGAGTATGGCGGGAGTTCGAATCGTCCTCTAGTCCACAACATCTTCAGGCAGAGAGTGGCGCCTGACACAGGACATGACATGACATGACAAGAACTTTATTTCAGTCCGGAGGAACTAAGATCTAGGCGAGCCGAAGGCTCCCCCAGATTAAGTCGGTGGCTCCGCCCACGATGGGACCGGGAGACCAAGTCCCGTCGCGATGTCGTGGGCCCTCTGGACAGCCTGGTGTTGGATTTGAAGATTACTGCTCTTGAGGGATTCCTCCCATTGCTCTTTCGTGATGGGTGGAGAGGCGTTAAGGGCTGGGCACAACCAGCAAAAAAAAAAATTATTGCCAAGAGCTAGTGGGGCTATGTCAATCCAGGTAAAACCAAATTAGGAAGGCCCTCTAAGCTTCAACAAAGTCACTCCCCCACCAGAACAGGAATTGGCCTCCCTGGTGCAGTTTTTGGCCACTACCTCCCTCATGACTCCTACAATTAACCCATGGCCCCCAGTCCCCAGCGGCTGCGGAGCACCTCATCAAGGCGGCAGTCAGACATGCGACGCTGCAGAGGGTGTTAAGGATCTCTGGGTCCGGACAGGCCGCCACTGGGAGCTGAACCTGGCGATGCTCAACACGCGCACCCTATCGAGTGATGCTAGCTTATCAGGGCTATTTGAACAATTATCAGGTATTGCCTGGTATATTATTGGCCTTAGTGAGGTTAGAAGAACTTGTGAGGCTTATACAGTGCTGACTAACGGCCACGTCCTCTGTTACACAGGTCTTCCTTGTAAGAGAGAATTCGGGGTAGGTTTTCTAGTCCATAAAGAGATAGCTGGCATCCTTGATTAATTCTAGAGCATTAACGAGAGGGTAGCAGTCGTCATAATAAAGCTTAATAGGAGGTATATAATGAAAGTAGTACAAGCCTACGCCCCAACCTCCAGTCACGATGGTGATGAAATAGAGCAGTTTTATGAAGATGTTGAATTAGCAATGAGAAAGGTGAAAACTCAGTAAACTGTAGTCTAGGGCGACTTCAATGCAAAAGTGGGGAATAAGCAGGCTGGTGAGCAAGCAATTGGCAACTACGGCATCGATTCTAGGAACGCTAAAGGAGAGATGTTGGTAGAATTCGCGGTAAGGAATAGGCTCCGAATAATGAATACCTTCCGCAGGAAGCGCAGCAACAGGAAGTGGACCTGGAAAAGCCCTAATGGAGAAACAAGGCATGAAAAAGATTTCATACTCTCTGCCGATCCCAGCATAGTGCAGCATGTAGAAGTGTTAAGAAGGGTAAAGTGCAGTGACCATAGATTTGTGATGCCAAGGATTTCTCTCAATTTGAAGAGAGAAAGAATAAAATTAGTCAAGAAGAAACAGGCCAACCTAGACGCAGTAAGGGTAAAAGCAGACCAATTCAGGCTGGTGCTCGCAAACAAATATGCAGCTTTAGAACAGGAAGATGAGAACCACATAGTGGTAATGAATGTAACCGAACAAGGCTGATCTCAGAAGCAGCAATTGAAATGGGAGGTAAGGCACCAAGGCAACCAGTAGATAAGCTCTTCCAAGGAACAAAATACCTAATAAAGAAATGGCAAAACATGAAATTGCTAACTCGAGAGGTCAGGTAGAATTCGCTAAACAGTCGAAACTGATAAATAAGACGAAAGTAAGGGATATTCGAAATTATGACGTGGGAAAGATTGAGGAAGCCGTAAAATATGGACGCAGCATTAAATCAGTAAAAACAAATCTTGGCATAGGACAAGGCAAGATGTATGCACTGAAATATAAGCATGGTAATATCATAAGAAATTTCTATGACATAGTAAAAGCAGCGGGAGAATTCTTTACTGACCTGTACAGTTCTCAGAGCAGACAAACTGCTTTCATTCGAAGACATGATGAACAGGATACAGAAGCTCTTTCTGTGACTAGTGATGAAGTTATAAGGGCCTTGCAAGACCAGAAGGGCCAGGGGAAAAGCTGCTGGAGAAGATGGAATAACAGTAGATTTATTCAAAGATGGAGGATATATCAGGCTTGAAAAGCTTGCGACCCTTTATACGCAATGCCTCACGACTTCAAGTGTACCAGAGTGCTGGAAGAGCCCCAACATTATACTCATTCATAAAAAGGGACACCTTAAAGAATTGAAGGATTATAGACCCATTAGCTTGCTTTCAGTATTGTGTAATATATTCACCAAGATAATTTCCAGTAGAATCAGGGAAACACTTCACTTCAGCCAACCAAGAGAACAGGCTGGCTTCAGGATAGGATAATCTACGATGGATCACATGCATGTCATCAATCAGGTAATAGAGAAATCTGCGGAGTACAGTCAGCTTCTCTATATATGGCTTTGATAGATTATGAAAAAGCATTTGATTCATTAGGAATACCAGCAGTCATAGAGGCATTGCGTAATCAAGGAGTACAGGAGGCATACGTGAATATCATGCCAAATATCTACAAAGATTGCACAGCGACCTTGGTTCTCCACAAGAAAAGTGGAAAGTTACCTATCATGAAAGGGGTCAGGGAAGGAGACACAATCTCTCCAATGCTCTTCACTGCATGCTTAGAAGAAGTATTTTAGCTCTTAGACTGGGAACGCTTAGGAGTGAAGATCAAAGGTGAATATCTCGGCAGCCTTCGGTTTCCAGATGACATTATCCTATTGAGCCACAACGGAGAGACAGCAAATGATTGAGGACCTTAACCGAGAAAGTGTAAGATTGGGGTTGAAGATTAATATGCAGAAGACAAACATAATGTTCTATAGCCTGGCAAGGGAACAAGAATTGAAGATCGCCAGTCAGCCTCTAGAGTCTGTAAAGGATGACCTTTATCTAGGTCAATTAATCATAGGGAAGCCTGATCATGAGAAAGAAATTTACAGAAGAATAAGATTAGGTTGGGGTGCATACGGGAGGCATTGCAAAATCCTGACGGGGAGCTTACCATTATCGTTGAAAATAAAAGTGTACAGTCATTACATTCTACTGGTGTTGACATATGGGGAAGAAACTTGAAGGTTAACAAAGAAGCTCGAGAACAAGTGAAGACCCAGAAAGAGCGATAGAACGAAATGTGTTAGGCCTAACGTTAAGAGACCGGAAGAGAGTGGTGTGGATCAGTGAGCAAACGGGGATAGCCGGTATTCCAGTTGACATCAAGAGAAAAAAATGGAGCTGGGCAGGCCAAGTAATGCGAAAGATGGATAACCGGTCGACCATTAGAGTTACAGAATGGATGCCCAGAGAAGGGAAGCGCAGTCGAGGACGTCTGAAAACTAGGTGGGGTGATGAAGTTAGGAAATCTGCAGGCGCAAGTTCGAATCAGCTAGCGCAAGACAGGGGTAATTGGAGATCACAGGGGAGGCCTTCGTTCTGCGGTGAACATAAGTATAGGCTGATGATGATGATGATGACGCTTTGAATGACGATGACGGAAAGACCACGACGGCATCACGACGAACGTATGACAACGAATGCATGATGATGACTGTATGAAGACGAGGTTATGGCAACCGTATAAGGACAACTGAATTCCGAGTGCATGAAGACAATGGCGTGACAATGAGTGTATCCCGAATGCTGTACTACAAACGATGGCCCAACAACATTTTTGTCACGGAGCCGGCATGATATGATTAGGGTGATTAAGCTGGAGCGATGACTATTGCATGACCCCGATGGCATGACGGCCAACGAGCTGACGCGATGGCCTGATGAAGAAGGA
Organism: Dermacentor silvarum; assembly: GCF_013339745.2. NCBI lineage: Eukaryota > Metazoa > Arthropoda > Arachnida > Ixodida > Ixodidae > Dermacentor > Dermacentor silvarum. Next base: position 136,323,912 of record NC_051163.1, read on the forward strand.
ATGACGTTAATTAGATGACGATGCGGCTTAACGATAACGCCGTGATGAGAATGAGATTTAGATTCTTTAATAATGACGACACCGTGTTGACGACAACATGATAACAATGAGACGACGACGACTATATGGCGACGATGGCTTGCCGGCGACAGTATGACGGGAATCAGAGGACGCAGCTGGAATGACGTAGGTGGCCTGACCATGACTACGAGGGTAGGTCAACGGATGTATAATAGTGACGTTCTGACGATGACGCAATGACGACCACCGCATAGCAACGTGCGCATATTCACGATTCAATGACTACAGCATTATTAGTATAGAATTATCAAAAAATGACGTTGATGGATGGCGGTATGAGGATAATAAGATGACGTTACTGAAGTGCTGACAATGGTAAAATGGCATCGTGACGACGACGGCTGGATGACAGTGGTATGATGACGAATGTTGGGCGACGACGGTACGACGACATTCGGTTGTCGAAGTTAGACTGACAACGGTTAATCGACCTCGACGGCATCAGGGCGATGGTATAGGACCACGAATGAGCGACGATGACTGAATGACGAAGACGCAACGACGACTATACGATTACAACACTATGAGGGCAATGAAACAAGCATGTAAGGTAAGTGGCGTGACAACGATGGCATGAGGAGAGTGGGATGACGTGGCTAGAGTCGTGACGATGGCACTACCACGAAAGCAATACGACAATGGTCTGAAAACGGATGCCTGAAAGCGACTGACGGATGACGACGGCCTGGAAATGGTGACATAATCACGATTGATTGACGACAGTTGGATTTTAGTAGGATGACGAAGAAACATAGACGTTCGCGGAACGACGAAGGTGTTGTAGCGACGAAGGCTTGACGACAATGGTATGACGGTGACTGTGTAACGAAGATGGTGTGACGATGACAGCATGACGAGAGTCGGATGACGAAGTTATAATGGCAATGGAACGACTATGGCTGCATCACGATGGCGGTGTGACAACAAATGCAAAACGACTGTGTGACGACAATGGCGTGACGATGATGCCCTAACAAGAGTCGCCTAACAAATCTGGAAGCACGGCCGTGCAACGACCGCGAGGCCACCACGACCACTAGCGTATACTTATATATAGTGACCGAAGCTATTAGACAACTTGGGCCACATGGTCCTAGGTGAAGATATGACAACGAGAGCATAACGAGACTCAGATCACGAATGAAAACTGAATGGCCAAGACGGCATTGCGATGGCAATGTGACAAAAATGCATGACGACTGCATGTGACGATTGCGTGACGCTTACGGCATGACGAGAGTCGGATGATAAAGCTGTAATGCAACGACCACGACAGTATCACGACAACGAGCACATACCTAGTGACCCAGAGGTACCTAAGTTGTACTACATGGTCGGCGTAAGATGATAGATAAATATATTCAAAAGTGCTAAAGTAAGCAATTAAGAAGGGTGTAAGATTGGGCTTGTTCGTAAAACATGCTTCAAGGTACGTTAAACCAGAGGCGACAGAAGAGAGAACAGAGCGCTGAACTTCCAACAGTTAATTTTCTTTCCAGAAAGCATCGCTATTTATACAGTCATACAATAGCACACCAACCATGCGCCCATGCGCAGAACGCCAAGATAAAACCACACAAAATTCAGCGTGGTGATAGCCCGAGGTATCTCCTTGTCAGTGAGAGCAACAGAGGGGGTACTGACGCAACCATCCCTCCAACGTAGAATTTCTCCCGCTTCGATTATCTCCCGTGTAACATGGTCTCTGTGTTTCGTGACGATACTACATTTTTTAAATCTTGGACAGCATCCACATGCGCAGCATTGGGCAGAAAGCCACCCCTCTTTTGCGCCATCTACATTGTACTTGTGTTCCTTCAGCCTTTCGTTTATGCAGCCGTCTGTGCGATATAATATTTCCCACAAGACAGGGGAATCCGGTAAACGACGTGGTCTGCGCAATCTATAGGTTTCTTTTGATGTGCGATACGGCACTCTCGTTTGGGCCTGGATGCTCGGACGGTCATTTTGCATAGGTTACCTAGTTTTTCCGCAGCAGAGAACACAACTTTGACGTTTACACGGACAGCGACCTTCTTTCAGATTAGGCGCGATTATATGCGTGTACGGAATTACTGCAATTTTTTGCCTATCGTGAGTTGGTCCATCTGGATTTACATTTACCTCTGACAAGAATCTGCGCAGCAGGCCTTCAGCAACAGAGACCTGCACAAGGATTGGGTAGCCTGCCGAGGTTAACCTATCAGATTGTTCACGAAAACTGTCGGCCATTTTGCGTTCCCAGGATTTATTTAGGGTATTATTGAAGCAGAGACAGGAAGAGAGCGGTGTGGATCAGAGAACAAACGGGGGTAGACGATATTCTAGTTGACATTAAGCGGAAGAAATGGAGCTGGGCAGGCCATGTAATACGTAGGATGGATAACCGGTGGACCATGAGGGTTACAGAATGGATACCAAGAGAAGGGAAGCGCAGTCGAGGACGGCAGAAAGTCAGGTGGGATGATGAGGTTAGGAAATTCGCAGGCGCAAGTTGGAATACGCTAGCGCAAGACAGGGGTAATTGGAGATCGCAGGGAGAGGCCTTCGTCCTGCAGTGGACATAAATATAGGCTGATGATGATGATGATGATGATGATGATGATGAAGCATGAACTAACAATGCCGCGTTTTATAAGTTTTGAATGCGTGGATTTAAAAAGAAGAGGCTTGTTACCACGTGGGTAGTGCATCCATCAGGAACGCCCTTCGTGCAAAAAATATCTTTACATCAAGGAACCTTATTGCACCATTCTCGGAAAATTCATGGGTTAGTTCAAGTGGCCTAAACCATTTGCTGATAGGTTAACCTCGGCAGGCTACCCAATCCTTGTGAAGGTCTCTGTTGCTGAAGGCCTGCTGCGCAGATCCTCGTCAGAGGTAAATGTAAGTGCTGTAACTGCTACATCCCAGACAACTCTCGTTAGCTTAGGCTAAAATACCAGCTTCAAGCATAAAGGAACAAGGCCAAGCGAGATACTGCCAACTCGTCTACTTTCATACGCTATGATATTGTCACGACCTCGTAGGAGACGTGGAAGCCGGCGTACAGCACGTATATAAGCACTTTATATGAACAGCAAACGCAACGTCGTTGTCGTGTCTGTTTTTCTACCCGCGCGCTACTTCAGCGTCGTTTCCATGGTCGGGCACATACCCGCGGCGACGATATAGCATGTGGCATTTGCCCCTCCTTTGAAAGAAGCATCGTCCCGATGCGCCAAGCGCCCAAGAACGGTCCGTGGTTGTGCAAAATTGATGTCATGATGAAAAGTATGGCTTCATACGAAGCACGTGCACAACCTCGGGCAGATGCTGCCGGCGTTTGGAGCAGTAAGGACTGTAGGGCACAACTTCATAATTCACGACACTGATGCGGCGTAGAACTGTGTACGGCCCGATGTATCTTCGGAGGAGCTTCTTACGTAGCCCCCGCCGACGAATAGGAGTCCAAACCCACACCTGGTCGCCGACGTTGTACGTGACGGGTCTGTGTCGAAGGTTGTAATGTCTGGCATCGGAGTTCTGTTGCTCTTGGATGCGCAAGCGCGCAAGCTGCCTTGCTTCCTCGGCGCGTTGCGTTGATCACGAGACTCCTCGTTAGCGTTGATCACGAGACTCCTCGGCACCAGTCTCGTGATCACCACACTCGTGTGGCAGCATCGCGTCCAACAGTGTTGTTACTTCCCGGCCATAGACGAGGCTGAAAGGTGTCACGCGTGTTGTCTCCTGGCGAGCCGTGTTGTACGCAAATGTAACATATGGTAAAATATCGTCCCAGTTCTTGTGGTCGACGTCGATGTACATACTCATCATGTCTGCCAGAGTCTTATTCAAACGTTCTGTCAGCCCATTGGTTTGGGGGTGATAAGCGGTTATCTTTCGGTGAGTTGTACCACTTAATCGCAACATGGTATCCAGAAGCGCGGCCGTGAAAGCAGAACCTCTGTCGGTAATGACCACTGCGGGAGCGCCATGCCTTAGTATGACGGCTTCGATGAAAAATCGTGCTGCTTCGGCTGCTATTCCCCGCTGGAGAGCACCTGTTTCTGCGTATCGGGTAAGATAATCTGTGACGACAATTATCCATCTAATGCTGGCAAAAGACACTGGAAATGGACCTAAATGGTACATGCCAACTTCCGCGAACGGCGCTTGCGGTATCTGAACAGAATGCAGCAGTCCGGCAGGCTTGACGGGTGGGGTTTTGCGGCGCTGGCAATCCAGGCATGTCTGGGCATAACGTTTCACGACCCGCGCAAGTCTCGGCCAGTAATACTTTAGCCTAATTCTGGATAATGTGCGGGAGTATCCCAAGTGACCAGCGGTCGGCTCGTTGTGGCAGGCGTGTAGGACTTCGTTCCGTAGAGATGTGGGAACGACAAGTAGGTAGCTGCTGCCACTGGGTGAAAAGTTCTTTTTGTAGAGAACGTCGTGACGCAAGCAAAATGAAGGCAGCGCTTTGGCGAATAACCTCGGCACGCAGCTTGTTTTTCCCTCTAAGTAATCAATAAGAGGAACCAGTTCTGCGTCCTCGCGTGGCAGGCGTGAAACGGCGACAGCGTCTACCATGCCTAGAAAAGCCGCGTCCTCATCGTCGTGCAATGCAGTCTCAACAGGCGGCCGAGACAGCCAGTCGGCGTCAGCGTGCGCTTCCCCGATTTGTAGACAACCGTGAAGTCGAACTCCTGGAGCCGAAGGCTCCTGCGTGCTAGCCGACCAGCTGGATCTTTTAGCTTAGTCAGCCAGCAAAGGGCATGGTGATAACTGACGACGGTGAAACAGCGACCGTATAGATATGGGCGAAATTTCAGGATGGCCCAGACTACCGCGAGGCATTCTTTTTCTGTAGTGGAGTAGTTAGTCCCCGTTCTGGATAGGTTCCTGCTGGCGTAAGCAAGCACTCTTTCGGTGCCGTCCTGCCGCTGAAGAAGCACTGCGCCTAGGCCGACATTGCTAGCATCGGTATGAAGAATCGTCGGGGCGTCTTCGTCAAAGTGTGCGAGCACAGGAGGCGTCTGCAGCCGCTGCCGTAGCTCGTGAAATGCCCGTTACTGCTCTTCGCCCCACAGGAAGGGGACATCTTCGCGGGTTAGATGTGTTAATGGACACGCGATGGACGAAAAGTCCAGAATAAGCCACCGGTAGTAGGCGCAAAGGCCCAGAAAACGTCGCACGGCCTTTTTATAAGATGGCGTCGGGAAATTAGCGACGGCAGCGATTTTATCAGGGTCAGGTCTAACACCTTCATGACTAACCACGTGACCGAGCAATTCAAGTTCCTCAAAACCAAAATGGCGCTTTTCCGGTTTCAAAGTTAGGCCTGCTCAGCGAATTGCCTCAAAGACCGTCGTCAGTCTCCGTAAGTGTTCGTCGAACGTGGCGGAGAAAACAATCACGTCGTCGAGGTACACTAGGCAGGTTTGCCATTTGAGGCCTGAGAGTACCGTGTCCATTAGTCGTTGAAACGTTGCTGGCGCAGAACACAAACCAAAGGGAAGCACCTGAAATTCATAAAGTCCATCGGGTGTCACAAAAGCGGTCTTTTCACGGTCTCTATCATCAACTTCGATTTGCCAGTAGCCGCTTTTCAAGTCCACCGACGAAAAGTAACGTGCGTTTCGTAGCCGGTCCAGTGAATCATCGATGCGCGGTAGCGGATAAACGTCTTTCTTTGTGATCAGGGGTGCTATGCAGGATGCGCCGAGTTTCTCGTTCGTACGAGTTTCACCCGAGTTTGCTCGATGGCAGTCAGTGAACGGAGATAGCAAGGAACGTGCAAGAACAGCAGGCAAAAAGAAATGTCGAGATAAAGCTGCGTATGACAACATGAGCGCACCCTGCGCGGCACAGTGATTCCGTGCTTCAAGCACACAAGACTGCGCAGCAAAACGCGCCAGCGCCGCGTATTGTTATCAACGTATTATCACCATTTAGCAATACCGTGACTGTACCGCTGTATATCTGCACACTTGCCGTGAGCCACTTGCCACGCCTTTCTGGGGCGCGTAAAGGGCGTGCCTCCTCTTTCGAGCATTATCTTTCTATCCTCCGTCGAATGCGAACAGGGCACATGCGGTGCATATTTGCGCCTACACTTTCCCTCAATCGATTACGTTCAAATACAACAAATAAAATAAGGAACACTTTATTTCGTGAAGTATCTGTTTTTCGTTTGGAATGCCATAAATGTTTTATGGCCAACAGAGATCGAGCGAATTATTAAATTTTGCACTTTTTTGCCGCGAGTGGCGACAGTGAGGCGAAAGCTTACAAGCGGATACATTTTAGAGCGTCGCACGCACGAGGGAGTTCATACGGTGAGCAGTCGCCAGGGGCACTGCAGTGCTATCCTTGATAGGGTGCCTTGATGCCCGCGCGCATCGAGGCACTCTAATCATTGATAAAGTCAGTCATGACAGTGATCTTTCTATTTCCTGACTATTAGGTGAATAGCCACGCAGCGCTGCGGCATGGTTGTTCAGCGCAGGTGCTTCACTGAGGCGGCTATTAAGGCCGCCGCTTTACCAACTGAAACGACGGGAGCAACGGTTGTCACTGCAAAATGGCTGTGCGGTATTCTAGGGTCCGTAGTGACGGAGCACAGTGAAAGTGCACCAGTTTATCTGCGTGCGCGAAGCCTCCGCGATGCATTGCAAGGAAGAGCGCGCTGCCCAGTGACACAATTCATCGCTTGTCATCGCTTGCCCAGTGAAGGTGCCTCCGTTCGCATGCATACGCAGAGTTGTTCTCTCCAATGTGCTTGCCGATTGTCTCTGCTGCTGCGCTAACAGCGATCGCAGATAGATATAGTAACGACAGCGCAGCAATCGCATTTTGGCTTGTGATGGCTCCTGTGTGCAGTTAGGAAATTAAACTTCGAACGCAGAAAGGGGTTGCAACTATTTAGTGTGCCGTGCTTGTGATGAAGAAATGCCATCGCACTGGGTTTAAAAAAGCGAGCGTTTCTCGGCGCTGACCGTGTTTGCGACACTGCAGATCCGATACACCACCGATGACAGAGCAGCCATCTCAAACAACAGCTGCGATACCTTTACGTTGGGAAAACACTACGCACTGCTCAGCATCGTCATCCACCACGGCGCATCGACATCTTGCAAGCAGCTACAGTGTCGTTCCGATAATTATTTGCTGTGCGCTACGTCGCTACAATGGAGACAATGAACCATGTTGTGGGGCCATCACAGCCTAAGAAGATAGATGCATGAGCCAGCGAAAGTCGCCGCTTTGTTTTTGATAGTGGTTCTCAGTTACAGTACATCACCGATGACAGTGTGCTGTGCGTATTTTCTGTCGGCGGTCAAGATTGCTGATGCCTCTCAGTTCCGCACCACGTCGCTGTTGCCGGAAAATAAGTTGGGCGTGGCCCAACCGTGGCGGGCGCGTGCACAAGAGTTACATGCCTCGCGCGGGGCGTGACGTATGGTTTTGATTGACACGCGAACTCGGGCCAAACTCGTACATCGCGAAACCCCCCTCGAGTTGAACTCGGGAACATGGTGGCGGCAGCAGCAGCCTGTGTAATCGCATCCAGCGGCAGCAAGCGTCAATATGACCGTCTGGACCCGTTCACCTACATGTCCGACGTAGAGTTTCAGCGTCATTTTTGCCTTTCCAAACCTGAGTGCGCTGGCTGTGTGACGAGTTAGGCGAAGGCCGTCGTTTGCGGAGATAGGGTGGCGGGCAAATTATGCTTTCCCAGCGTAGACTGGTGTGACTAGGCTGCGGCGAAATAGTTCGTGCGATTGCTTCGGCTCTCTCCTGTTTCAAGCAAGCTCGTCCACCGCGCCCCAGCCCCAGGCCAGGTCCGGCGTCGTCATCGGAGTACTGGAGCACCTGCGAGCACCTGGGGTTCAACCCGGACCAACCAACCTGCGCAGGCGAAGTAGTCACATTAAATTGGAAGACTCGGAATGGACGCCGGGCTGCCTTCCGGTGCCGAAATCAGTTTTGGTGCCGAAATCAGTTTTGGCACGTACACGGTACCGCTGCACGGCATGGGCAAAGAGGCGAAGGAAGTTACTGCGCCAACACGGACCGTCTCGGCCGTCCGAACGACCACTTCTCCAGGCGCCAAATGATTTGACTCACGTACTGCGTGAGCAAAAGCGTAGACATATGAATGTTGAAAGAGACCGTAGACTTGTTTCCTCTATCGGAGCACGCCATCGCCGACTGGAGGAGCTACCCCCGTAAGTTCGCGAGGGACGAGCTGCTGGCGCGAGCTCCACTCAGTGGCCCCGGGAAGACAGCGCAAATTGACGAGTGCCTTCTTCGCGGCGAGCAAAAGTGCAATCGAGGCCGCCTAATGACGGGCGACAACGTTCCGCCAAGCCGCCAAAACTACGGTGGTGTTAAAGATGGTGGCCCATGGGTCTTCGGCATGGTCTGCGCGACCTGAGGGGTGCTGCTAGTTTTCAAGGTCGACCGACGAAAGGCGGCGACGCTAGGCGCCATTATTGCAGCCAATGTTCAACCGGGGACCCATTATTCATAGTGACGAATTGGCCGCATACAACTGTGTCCCAAATTCAGTGGATGCTAACGGGGCTATGCCTTAATCTGCATTGGGAGACAGTTAACCACAGCGTGCACTTTGTGGAAACCAACACGGGCATTCACACGCGAAAAATAGAAAGTTATTGTCAATACGTGAAGCGCCAGCTCGTCAGCAGTGGGTACAGAGTAACTGCACTGGTGCTGGAGTCCCGCCTGGGATGAATGTGGTGGCACTCAACGGCCACATGCGCTGCAAAGACCCTTTCTTGCGTTTGTTAGAAGCTACGGATCGCTGGGGCTACCCAGTATAAAAACTCTTTCCTGCGGTTGTTAGAAGCCATCGCTCGGCGCTAGCCAGTATGAAGGTGCGTCACAATGTAAAAGAAAATAAAGCGCAGTTTTTTTATCCTTGAATGAGAGTTTTCCGACATTCCTGAGTGCTTACACGGTAAGCGCTTGGCAAACCACTTCTGCGCTAGCCGACGCTCCCTTCGTCTCGAAGCCTTACTTTAGCGCGAGCAACGAGCGATCTGTTCAAAGCCCAGTGTAAAAATCAGCGCACACCAATCTGTGCTCGGAAATGAGAGCGCAAGCACGTAGGGAGCCGCGCCAATTAAATCTAGAGGAAATAGAAAGAGCAACGAGCGATCTGTTCAAAGCCCAGTGCGAAAACCAAGCGCACACCAATCTGTACTCGGAAATGCTAGCACAAGCACGTAGCGAGCCGCGCCAATCCAATCCAGAGGAAGAAAGAGGAGGGCGAGCGTGCCCTCGTGGTATAAGGCGAAACGATTAAACTACAAATTAGTCTAATACACATTCAGTGTACAATTTGTAAACTTTAAAATACCTATACCCTACGGTAATGTGACTAATATGATTGTACTAAATGCATTTATTTGATAACTTGCTTGTGCCTCTAATGCACTCGGTGGAACGACAAACAAGTGAAAGAATGCACGATCATGCACCGACCTTATGATCACGTGAGCCCCAGTTTGTCGACCACCCATATGACAACGCCCAAGGGATGATGGCCACCCAGAGTAAATCTAGATACACCAATGAAACTGGAGGTGTGCGGACGGACAAACTTTGTCTTGTTACCATTAGTTCTTTCATCTTGGGGCGTCGCCAGAGCTCGTGAAGATCCCGAGTTTCGCCAAACTCGGGGCATCCTGCATAGCACCCCTGGTTGAGTTTTCGATAGTCGACGCAGAAGCACAGACTACCGTCCTTCTTTTTCCCCAATACGACAGGCGGCGCCCACGTGCTCTTAATGGCCGAATAACTCCATCCTCAAGCATCGTCCTCACTTGTTTTTGTATTACCTCCCGCTCTTTCGGTGCTACACGATAAGGATTCTGCCGGATGGGTCTAGCGTCGTCTTCGATGATAATACGGTGCTTGGTGAGCGGCGTCTCTTGACGTAGATGAGAAGCAGCGGTTAAATTCATTGATAAGCTCAAGAAGGCTGTTGCGTTCGATGGGAGATAAAGTTCGACTGACATAAACCACAGGCAGGCATAGGCACGGTGGACGCCGCGTGCTGCACTGAGAGGCAGTCTTGTATTGGGGAAATTTCGTCGAGGTAAGCAACATCAGTGCTTTCAACAATCTGTCGACGTTCCCGGCTAAAATTCGGCAGAAGGAGTTCAGCATGTCCGTCGCGTACATTAATTACTGCCCTGGCGACGGAAACGCCCTGACTTAGTACTAGTGCGTTGATGTGTTCAGCGACACCAGGCGCGATGTGCAAGTTATCGCAGATTACAGGCACGAGAGAATAACTTCGCGAGGAAACGTGACGTCGTCGTCGGCGATACGCAAAAGCGGTCACTGGTCATCCGTGGGGTCGACGTCTTCGGAGCTCGTAGAAAATGTCACCATGCCGTCGCGGACATTAATAACTGCACCATACTCCCTCAAGAAATCCATTCCCAAAATAAGTTCATCACAGCACTCAAAGAGAATGACGAGGGTAGCAACGAAGGCTGAACCGGCGATTATGATTCTGGTTGTGCATTTTCCAATCGGCGTCATCAACTGGCCCCCGGCAATTCTGATGTTGGGCCCGGTCCACGGCGTCTTCACTTTTCTTAGTCTGTCGGCTAGCTTTAGACTCATTATCGAAAAATGCGAACCAGTGTCAACGAGAGCGGCCACTTGGTGGCTGTCAACGCTAACGACAAGATCGGCGCTGACGGCGTCTGTTACATGTGGTGTGGTTGGAATCGTCGGAATCGTATAATCGTCGATCGTCGGTGAGGGGGGTTCTTGGGAAGCTGGACGGTTTGCAACCTAACCCCCGGAGGTCCTGCCTCTAGTTTCCCCGGCGCGGGCTAGGAAACCTGCCCCTAGAGGCGTCAAGAAAATCGCGGCGGGTTGGTTGGGTGTAACGAGCCGGTGATGGGGAACGCGATCGAGGCGTCGTTGAACCTTCCGGTCGAAAGTTTGAAGGATTGTCGTCGCATGTACGTGGAGCGTCAAATCGAGGGTAACTATAGTTGGTGGGAAATCTGGGAATCCCAGCTGCGCGGTAGTGGCAAGCTCGATAAACATGTCCTGCTTCACCGCAATGAAAGCATAGCGGCCGGCGGTCCGCGGTGCGCCACAAATCGGTTTTTCGTAGCGGATAGCCGGCAGGGAATTCTCCGTAAGACCGCGGCGCGGCGATCGGCTGTCGGCGATACGGCAGTTCTGGCGGCGGCTGTGACTTTCGACGATAGGGCGTCGGGGATGGCGGCGGTGGCTGCGTCGGAGTGGTCGACGGTGTCAGCAGCATCGAAGTGGCGGTAGGTGGACGACAAAGAGATTCCGCGTATGTGCATCGTCGCGTCACCGCTAGCCAGTCGGGCGAAGAAAAGGCCTGTCGAACTTCCTCCCGGACGACATCAGCGACAGAAGCCACCGCTGGTGCCATGGGAGCAATTCCGAGCTGCCGCATATCCTCTCGCACAATCTCTCGGATAACTTCACACAGAGATGTGCCGCCGCCCTCACGTAGCAGCGAAGCATTTGTTGGTGAGTTCGCGCGATCGTATTGGCGGTACCGCTGCTGTAGTGCCCGTTCGATAGCGGTATCCTCCTTGGTAAATTCGGCCACTGTCGTCGGTGGATTCCTCACAAGTCCGGCAAAGTCCTCCCAAGTCCGAGTGAAGGAGCCTTCACTCCCCGCAAGAGATAGCGCAACTTCTTTTCTTCGGCCATCTCAGGATCTGCTTTGTGGAAAAGGCGGGCCATATCTTCTGCAAACATGGCAACGCTCTCATTTGGCTTCTGAACACGAGATTCGAGAAGGCGCCGCGCATTGTCTTTTCTGTCGCTGCTAGTGAATGCGTCTAGCAGCTGGGTGCGGAAGGCATCCCATGTGGTCAGGCTCCTCTCCCGGTTCACAAACCACGTCCGCGCACTGTCTCGAAGAACAAAATAGACATAAGACAGCTTTTGCCGGGAGCCCCATTCATTATAACTGGCGACACGCTCGAACTGGTCCGGCCAATCTTGGACATCTTCAATGGCGTCACCATGGTGCCACATGCTATATCGTCATCGCGGGTATGTGCCCGACCATGGAAACGACGCTGAAGTAGCGCGCGGGTAGAAAAACAGAGACGACAACGACGTGGCGTTTGCTGTTCATATAAAGTACGAGCCACTTTTGAAGGCAAGCAAGCAAGCAAGCATAAAGTGCCTATATACGTGCTGTACGCCGGCTTCCACGTCTCCGACGAGACGCAATATGACGCACTAAGAGGAAGCGCATTTCGGTGACTTGTTTCCTTAATTCAATTACTGCGAGCAAAAGTTGTCCACTATTTTATCGCCGCTCTTTTCCTTTCCCAGTGCTGCCTTTTCGGGTGCCCCATGAACTTGAAAGGCAAGAATACGAGAGAGAGAGAGAGAGAGAGAGAAAAGTCATAAGGGAAAGGCAGGGAGGTTAACCAGGCTGAGCCCGGTAGGCTACCCTGCACTTGGGAAGGGGGAGACGGGATTGAAAGAGGAGAAGGAAGAGAGAAGTTCACAGTTCACACTTTGCACATTTGCAGTCAAGCGATCATCGCTGAGTTTCGTCACAGGCGGTCATACAGGCTTGTGCACTTCAAAAAGCGCAGCAGCGCCTTTGTAGCCCTGTACATAGAATACGCACGAGGCCACGGGCCCAAGATCTTCTCCTCCATAAAAGGCCTGTCGTCTAAGTGCCCCAAAGCAGTCCGAAGGGCAATCCTGTCTTCTTCGTATCTAGGGCAGTCCCATAAGAGATGTCTGGTGGTTTCCTCAACACCACATGTGCTGCAGTTGGCACTGTCCGCCATTCCAATTAGGAAGGAATTGGAGTTCGTAATAGAAGCTCCAAACCGCAGGCGGCACAGTAAGGTGTTTCTTCATGTCGTTTAAAACCAGGTAAAAGTTGTAATTGTATCTGTGGGTCCATGGCATATAGGCGCCGGTTGGTAAACTCTGGTGTATGTAATTTTCTTAGAGTTATAGTATAGGCAAGGCTGCTGAGGTGCCGCGCTGCATCCGTTTTTGACAATGGTATTGAGATTCTTTCATATTCGTCATGTGCTTTACGGGCAGCTTTGTCGGCACATTCATTGCCAGTGATGCTGCAAGAATACGCTGTCGGGCTGCCTTTACGGCCTGGTTCAGTCAAGGCAAGCCAGCTTCCTGTGGCTATTCATCCACCCGTTGCTCCGATATCAAGCGTCTTCTTTTTCGTGTTGAAATACTGCAATATTAGGTAGAGCCGGATCTTTGTACCTGATACTCACTTTACCCTTTCCTTTCGACTGTGCATCATTCTGCTTAGGTAGGGAAACCCTTGAGCCGGCGATGTATGTACGATCAGCCCATTTTCTAGCTTATAAGGTGTAGTCGCAGTAGAAGGACAACATGCAGTACCTTAGGGCGCTCGGCTTACAGACTGACAAGCAATGGTTTGATTTCTTTTATTTAGCAACGGTGCAAGATGTTCAGGAGCGCCGACTACAGCACTCGCCAAGGCATTTTCTCCGCACCCTCATGCATCACATTTTCTCGTTCTCCTCGCGTGCACCATGTCGCCGTGCTCTCTGCATCCGCTCCTCTCCCTCTCCACAATAGGCCTTTGGTAGTGCACCTCCCAACATCCCCTCCTCACGACTGCTAGCGCTGATTCAAAGTGGCTTCAGACATCGAAACTGAAAAAGAAATAGCCAACTCGGGAGCGGCTCTTAAGGTCGATTTACGCTCGAGCCTCCCAGAGCCTCAAGCCGCACAGCATGCGAGCGGTCGTGCGAAAAATTTCACATGTCCTACAGTTGTGCACAAAATTCTCTTTACGCTATGTCTAAACCGAAATTTATGCACAAGTGTTCGACATATGCAGTTTTTTTCGCACGACCGCACGCGTGCGGTGCGGCTTGCGGCTCTGGGAGGCTCGAGCGTAAATCGGCCTTCACGCGAGCGAAGGGCGCTGCGCAGACGAGGACAAGCTGGCGACAAAAAATTCAGAAAACTGCGTGTCTGTCAGATTCCGAAAGCAGGCTGTCCATTTCTGGATCTACCGCACAACACAAGGACAAGGACTGAGTGAATAACCGACGAAGACAGGCGCTAGCTTCGAACAGATTTATTTTCAGAAGCGTCACACTTATGTAAGGGTTTTAGTAACAGCCTGCGCAACCGCATTGGTAACATTTTGAGAACACACACGATGATCAGTGCAATAAACTGAATAAAACCTGTAAGATTATGAAATGGTTGGGTTGCCCTTTCCACCGAGTCGTACACGGCTTGAAGACTCGGCGGAAAGGAGAACCCAACCATTTCATAATCTTGCAGCTTTTACTTGGGTTTTTGCTCTGATCATCGTATGTGATGTCAAAATGTTGCAAATTCGGTAGCGCAGGCTGTTACTAAAACCCTTATATATGAGTGTGACGCTTCTAAAAATAAATTTGTCGGAAGTTAGCGCCTGCCTTCGTCGGTTCTTCATTCTGTCCGTGTCTTGTGTTATGCGCTAGATGCAGAAATTGAACAACACCAGCATGCCCAAGCTTACGTTATTTCATGCTGTTCATTCCTTAGTTGTTTGATGAGTGTTGAAAGTTCCAAATGATTGCGTTCTTTCGATACTGTCGTGTCCCGAGCGGCTGCCATGCGACGCACTTGTCGCGGTATGCTGTATCATTTCACCTTTGGTTTGAGTCTTCAGCTGGCCCATGTTTTTCTGGTGTTTCCTTGAACACGAAGCTCAGTTTTCGTTGTGCATAAGCTGGTTGAATGTCGTTAAGGTCGTTCGATGGTGGGTTAACGAATTGATGAATTGTTTAGTTCTCGGATAACGGTGCGGGTATGGCAAAGGAAACAAACAAAACATAGCTTCCCCCCGCTATCTACGAGCCAAAAGTTGTTTAATAAGTGGAGCATAAATGTGCCTAAGAGCTGCTGCTAAGTTCCTAAGAACATAGCTGCGAAACGGAGCGGACTTAAACATTTAGTTCCCGCTCAAAGTGCCTTTCCTGCTCATAGAGTTTCTTTTCTCCTTTAGGTGTTGTTGCCTGCGACGTTAACCGTCCGTACTTCTTTCGAATAAACATTGTATCGTGATATTCAAGCACAATATTTAGGAAAAGCCTAGGCATCCTCGTTGGCTCGTTTGCTACTATTAGACATTGTGAGGGGTACATGTGAATAATTTGCGCGGATTGAAATGTATCCAGCTTTTGCCGGTACAAATGCGTTCAAATTCATTGAGAAGTTGTGGAGCACGAAGCTTTATCCAGGGAGGGGGGGGGGTGGTCCTGTCAGTGTTTACCTAGCAGACATGTTCATTTTGTCTGCTGCTAAAGTACCCGCCGCGGTGGCTCAATCAGCTAAGGCTGAGCACGAGATCACGGGATCGAATCCTGGCCGCGGCGGCCGCATTTCGATGGAGGCGAAATGCAAAAACGCCCGTGTGCTTGCGTTATAGTGCACGTTAAAGAACCCCATGGGGTCAAAATCAATCCGTAGCTCTCCACTACGGCGTGCCTCATAATCAGAACTGGTTTTGGCACGTAAAACCCCAGGAAGCAGAATCTGCTGCTAAAGTGCTCATTGGCTGGACTGGAGTACCAACGAGAAAGGAACAGGCTCCCACAGCCAGTTTGATTCCAGTGGGTTCAGCTCCAGTCACCGCAATGGACAGTCCGCTGGGTAGACACCGTGAGAGTACCTCCTAAGGATGATAATGGCGAGCGAACGTCAACATGTGAAGTAATGCCGCGTTAGTTGAAGCTGACAGCAAACATTTCTGCGCACTGGTACGCCACACGCAGCGAAAAAACGGCGGAAAATCTAGCGACTGGCGGGAAACAACGAAGAGTGTTGCCATCTGTACAAGTGGCGAAACTGCACTTCGCCGCATCAAGAAGCGGACACTGTTACGATATCAGTCGGCTCTCCTGCACATTATACTACGTGCATGCTCATATACCACGGTACCACATTTTGCTCTTCACTCCAACATTTTGATAGCAGAGAGAGACTTGCGATACCTCGCTCATAAGTGCTAACATATGGGAGTAAAAGAACAAGGAAGGGCAACGCCAGACTTCACCTCGCAGGTGGGCATCGTGGGCCGCACGGGCGCCGGAAAGTCCTCGCTGGTGCTGGCCCTGCTGCGCGTCATCAGGGCAACCAGTGGTCGCATCCTTGTCGACGGCGTCGACATTGCGTCGGTACCGCTGCGCAGACTCCGCACCGCTATCACTGTCATACCACAGGTATGTTCTTCCTGTTACGGTCACTCTTTTATCATACGCGAAAGAAACCTTATTGACGTACGTGACCCGCTACACTTCGCAAGTACGTCGCTCGCTGGAGCTTAGCACACTCTAAAACAATGTTAGCATAAAACACATGCCTAAATGAAGCTGGCACACTTCTCCGTCTGCTCGCTTAGTCACCTCATCTCACTGACGTGATTCTCTCAGGCTAGCTAATTCTTCATGACGGCAAGAAAATACATGCAGTTCATAACAAAATTGAACGCGGGAGGTTCTTTACGTTATCATTTTCAATAAAGACACGCAGGTCGCATTAACGCTCTCCTTTTCAGCTCATGGCACCGACCACGCATTATTTTCTCCGAGCGCTTCTTTGTGATGCTGCATATGAGTAAAATCAGGTTCTCAATATCTCAGCTTCTGGACCAGGGAGTCAGACATGTGATTGTTTGGAGCCAGATAGAGCGCATTCGATACTTTCAAGACGCAGGACATTTTTTTTCCAGCTGTACGCGTGACACGTGTGACTCAGATAACTACTTCTGATCTGTCGTCATATGAGTACTAATGTCCTCTCATTTTATGCACCCACCTTGAAAACAAAATTCCGGTGCGTAACATTGTTATTTGAAGCAGAACAACCAGCGATGTGTATTAATGTTGAGGTAATGGGGATATGATCTTGACCAAGCGAGGTGTGTCTTCACCGTAACAATGCGGAGACGATGACGAAGGCGGACATCGCGATGTAAAAAGAGAAGGAACGTATTCACCTCATTGGTAATTATTGTGGCTTGATCTGAGTCTCAAGTGGTTTCATTTAACATGGGGGCCAAGGCGCTCCTAAGTAGCCTATCGTGTATAGCTGATACATTTGGTGGAGAGCTACATTTCTCAGGCAAGCGGAGAGGTTTCAAACGAAACGGTCATTTACACTTTGTGTTTTCTCGGAAGTCGGAGTCTGCTGTGGGTGCGCCCATGAAGGTGCCAGTGCCTGATGTTTATAGCACTCTTTTGTCCTCCTGTCAAGTTGTAATTTCCGTGGCCGCCTCCCCTTCGGGGCCTGCGTGTTGTCCGTGTCAACTCGGGACGTGTCAGAGGCCATAAGCGTAACGTTTTCTTGTAGAAAAAGGCAATTACCTAGGCAAAGAAAAACAAGCTAGAACGTTTCCAAGACTTCAGATGCGAATTCCAGGTCTCACATAAGAATGTCTTCTCTTCCATATGAATCGGCATAAATGAATGTCAGTGAATCCGCCTTTTGCATGTCCCGAGTGCGCATGCGCTGTACCCTAGCGGCGAGCGCCGAAAACGTTTTGTACGGCGTCGGTGGTTCGTGCAGCTGACGACGCACGCGTATGCAGCATAGCCGTCAAGCACGCGAACTCTTTATTGTCGGCGCTGTGCCGTTCGACGACGCGGTATTTGCGCTGTGTTTCGCTAGAAACTTCAGCTGTTCACAGGAATATTCGGTTAACGTCCGCTACATCACAATGTATGCCGACACGACACCGATGACGGTCAGAAGTCGACCTCACGCCGGCGCCAACGCTCGGCCGGCTGTAGCTGTGATACTGTGCCAGTGGGAGACCTATATTGACATACAAGTATGACGAAGAAGCGACCGACGACGCGACCGACGACAGCGAGTAATCGTAGTGTGATAAGCTTTTGTGCCGAAGACGCCGACAAAACGAGTGTGCGGATCGCCGTGGGAGCGGCCGCCGAGTGAG
The DNA here is from genome assembly GCF_013339745.2 of Dermacentor silvarum. Taxonomy (NCBI): domain Eukaryota; kingdom Metazoa; phylum Arthropoda; class Arachnida; order Ixodida; family Ixodidae; genus Dermacentor; species Dermacentor silvarum. The sequence goes on from NC_051163.1 coordinate 136,342,000, forward strand.
AACATCGCACCGACAACGTGAGTATAGCCACAAATGCGCTCGTGTATGTATTTATTGACGCTCAAATTGAGTCGAAACATGCTTCCGACGCTGATATGCACGATTTCCAACCCTTTAAAGCCCTCGACATCAAGTTTGAGGCGGTGTCGATTTTGTTCAGGTAGCTTCATCAGGCCTAACACAGCCTACGAGTTCGTCCGCTGCCGGCGGACCTGAAATATAGGATAAGCAAGTACGACGAAGGAAACTGCTTATATAGTTCAGTACTCACCTTACCGTTTTGAAGTGAACCAGTCTTAGCATAGTACGATGCACACACAGAGTGGGAAGCGGCGACACGGCGCAGTGATAATACCGCGGTACAGGCACCGTTCTTGAACGAAGGCTGTCGGTCGCAGTCGCCGGCGCTTCCATGAATGAAGCGCAACTACAGAGAGTGTACTTTTATGCTGCCAGATTTAGTAGTTATCGAAAACACAGTTTGCCTCTATGCTAAACAGGCAACAAGTGATGGCCCTTTCGATACTGCATCGTAAGCAACAACACCGCTCGTTGCCACGCGAGTACGGTGGGCATCGGCATTTTCGCGTGCCAGTGCGGCTAGGTGGTCGTTGTCGCCGTTTTCGATGTGCCCGGGACGTTCATGCCTTCTCGTCTCAGTGTGATCGCTTCTGATATGTGCATGATAAGTGTCCATATACGCTTTGAACATTTCCTCATTATTTCGTGTGAGCGGTGCATGGTTTCTACTGTACTTGAAGCGAACAGCGAGCGGGGGCCGTACGCGTGTCGTTGTAAACAAATGCGCCGTTCCTGCGTTGCACAAATACTCTGGGCGCAGTGTCGCCCCTTCAAAGAGCTATGGCCACTGTGGTCAAGACTCAGCTATAAAAGATATTTTTATCATCCTATTAGCGCGCGTTCAGTGCAGGTATAACACTGGCAGATGCATGAACTCTGTTGCTGTATACGATACGGCTAACCTCCGCTGAGCGGAATCGACCACAGCTTAAACTTGATGTGGGCGGCTGGCGAGTGCTCACGTTCGTGCATTTCAACTTCCGAAGCATGTTTGGACTCATATTCGGTACGAATAAATATGAATAACAGGAATACAAGCGTAGGCGGTGTGTCAATCGCGTTGCGGTGCGATGTATTCGTTCAGAGGCACATCGCACGGTGACTGGTTTTGTCGGCGTTGCTGCACGAAATCCCGTCATCATATTTCGACGACTTGCGGTTGTAAGTTGTACCAGAGTCATTGCCGGCCTAGGCATCCTGTCCAACAAGCGGCCACTCACACAAAACTAAAATTACAACGACAGACGAATGCACAAACCCACTTCAGCTCGCTTCCTGCAGCGTGTCTCCGCGTCCCGCGGGGCCCCGACGCCGTACGTATTGTTTCTCGCGGAGCCCGCTAAGGGGGCGCCACAGCGCAATGCAAAAGGCGGATTCACCTTGATATACGTGAGTAATGAAATGCGTGACTGCCATCGTAACGTATTTTTTTTTTCTTCATCGGTGATGAAAATAAGGGTGTTATTACTCCACTTTATTAAAATATGCAACGGGGCTTCGGCCACCATCCGTCCTGTTGTCGACTCGACTGAGCGCCTCGTAAATTGGATGCTGCCTGAAGTGCGCCATGATAATGGGTGACCGAGGAAACACTGTCGCAGGACCCCTGCCTAGTGGACGGCACACTGCGCTCCAACCTGGATCCTCACGAGTGCCATTCGGACGAGGAACTACATAGAGTGCTGCAACAGACTCACCTTGCATCGTACGTGCAACGGCAACCCGACGGGCTCCGGCTACGCACCGGAACGGGTGGTGAGCGCCTAAGGTACGCCTGATGTCCTGCTATGAACAGCTTTTACGGGAAGCAATCTTGTACTTCATTGTTTTGAAATTATTTCAGTGCGGAAAATTAGATGGCGGGAATCGCATACTATATTTATTAGGCACAATAGTTATGAATAAGACTTCAACTACCACTTGAACACTGTACACTATATATCTTGATTGTATAGACATGTTGCGTAGATCATCACGGTGGAAGTTTTTCACATCTTACTGCGCCAAGGTATCAGGCAGGTGTTCGTATTCAATTGCAGAGGGCGGCGGAAGAAGTGGTGGGCAATCGTTCCACAGCGCTTCCCCACAGCATCGAAGATGCCCCACAGTTCTCGCGCGATAGCCCCGTGATAGCAATTGCTAGCATGGCTCGGCTGTACACTAAGGCCTGATTCCCACAGCCGCCAAAGGCCCCATCCCGTCATCATCGTGGTCCCGGCATCCGTCATGAGGCAGCGTTTCCTCGCAAGTTTCTCCTCATAAAATACAGCCCACCCTCTTTGTTGATGCACATTACTTTTGTTATCCGCAGTAATCTAAGCGAATGGCGTGACATCTCCAACGTCCGCATACATTATTCTTGTACAATTATCGGAAAAATCACTCAACATTCTTCTGCGCCATCGGCCTTGCTTGTGCTTCTCGGTTGTAGCCTTTCAGTTGTATTCGTATACGTAATGATCAGCTGAGATCCCTGTTTACAAAAACTGCTATTGCTTTTGAAATGAGCGAGCTAACGGCCGCTTTGTGCAGCGTGGGCCAGCGGCAGCTGGTGTGCTTGGCGCGCGCCCTCCTGCGGAGACCCAAGATACTGGTTCTGGATGAGGCCACTTCGCAGATGGACGGCGACACGGACAGCCTGATTCAAGCCACACTCAGGGACAGCTTCGCCGCCAGCACCGTGCTCACGGTGGCACATAGAATACACACAGTCCTCGACTACGACAAGTACGTGGCACGAGCTCATTAGTTAGGGATGAATATAGGGAGCATTCAGCAACAAGGGGGACGAATTACAGCAAATGATCCAGGACCTTAACCGAGAAAGTGAGGAGTGGGATTGAGGACTAATATGCAGAAGACAAAGATAATATTGAATAGCCTGGCAAGGGAACAAAAATTCAGGATCGCCAGTCAGCCTCTCAGTCAGTCAGGAGTACGTTTATCTAGGTCAATTATTCCCAGGAGACCCTGATAATGAGAAGGAAATTTAGAGAGGAATAAAACTCGGTTGGAGTGCATACGGCAGGCATTGCCAAATCCTTACTGGGACCTTACCACTGTCGTTGAAAAGAAAAGTGTACAATGATTGCATGCTATCGGTGCTAACATATGGGACAGGTGCGAGGTTAACAAAGAAACTCGAGAACAAGTTAAGGACCGCACAAAGAGTGATGGAACGAAAAATGTTAGGACTAACGTTAAGAAACAGGAAGAGAGTGGTGTAGATCAGAGAACAAACGGGAATAGCCGATATTCTACTTGACATAAAGCGGAAGAAATGGAGCTGGGCAGGATGGATTACCGGTGGACCATTAGAGTTACAGAATGGATACCAAGAGAAGGGAAGCGCAGCTGAGGACGGCAGAAAACTAGGTGGGATGAGGAAGTTAGGAAATTTGCAGGCGCAACTTGGAATCGGCTAGCGCAAGACAGCGGTAATTGGAGGTCACAGGGGAGGCCTTCGAGGCCTTCCTGCAGTGGACATAAATATAGGCTGATGATGATGATTATAGGGACCATCCAACCATATGGTGGTGCGGCCCTGGCGGCGGGTTGTGCAGACGTCTCGCGTGCTAGTTGTAGCAGACGACAGCAACCAAGTGGTGTAAACAAAGCTATTTTTGTGAACTTTTGCACACACTATACAAGTAAAGGCCGCATTTTCGTCCTAATAAGTACAACACCAGTGCTTATTATTACTCTGATGACGGAGCAACCAGGGAGAGGGTTGGCGCCGTGTTTTAATTTCAGTGATAACCTTTTCGGGGATGTAGAGTATGTTGCAACTAGATCTTTTATTTATACTATTTGGGTGTGGGTCTCGAAGTAACTATTTCCAGTTATCTGGTCAACTGCATTACTGATTTATCACACAGAAACGGAAGAAACGGCGAACGAGTCAGAAAGAGAGAAAATACTTCCTCTTTGCCACCTAGGTCGCTTCTAGCCGCGCTCTATCTAGTTCATAAGGCAATACCAACTCGCCCAATCTACAACACTAATTCGAAGCGGTACTATTGCGCGCTTAAGATAAATTACGTTTATGAATGAAGTTACGTTACATTGAGGTATCTACGTTTTGTAACAAAAAAATAGGCATTTCAATGCATGTTTGCGTATCTACGTGCTCAATATACGAACTTTTAAAGCTGCCACATTGAGAGCAGCGCTTGTTCAGTAACTAAGCCCGTTTTTACGCCAACGCTATGTAATATGCGTCTCACAAGCATTGTGAAACATACTTGCTTTGCTAGTCAGTTTCAGTGCTGCGCCGATGTGCACCAACTATAGCGTCGCGCGGGTCAAGATAATGCGTTTCGACTCCTAGTATATGCTAGTACTGTTGCGCCTACAAATCGTATCTAATAAAACCTGATCACCACCTCGGGGTGCTGCCTGCTTTAAAAACACATTAGAGCGCGACGGGAGCCTTTCAGCACACAACGCGATATACTCGTACTTTGCTCACTTTTTGTTCGTTATGAACGCTTTCAGCTCTTGAAGTCCGTGCATTGTCGACGCGGTGTACCTATTGGTTTTGAATGCAACCGTTGCAAGCGAGCACGAGAGATTGCACAGCTTCGGAACTTAGCCAACGCATGACCTCCGAGATTCGGAGGTGCGTGGAAGCACGCGAGCCGGACTGACTTGGTTGCGCTGACACGGCGTGCGGCCGCTCCCCCTTCTTGTACTGCACGATTCCAATAGGTCGTGAAGTTTTGTTCCTCAAAAAAAAAAGCAAGCCGCCTTACCGCATAGTCATCAACAGGGGTCGAACAACGTATGTCGCTGGAGCCAACGTTTCGACACGTGGCTTTGCCTTCGTCAGGGCAGCTATAAATCTTGACACAGTGCCTTTCCGAAACCAGCGATATACCTGCTTTGACCACTCTTGAACACGTCAATCGTTAATCTTCCTGTAAGCCTGTGTTATCAATATTTCTTTATTAGTGCAACAATCATTACACTGACCATCAAATAGACTTAAATGTGTACCAGAGCACTAGTTCCCCATGTGTTTCAGTAACAGCACAAAGAAGCAGCAGTGGCCACCAAGGCCAGCATGCGCGCGCAGCAGATAAGCCCAGTGGAACTGAGAGGGAGAGAGATGCGGACCGCGCGCCGGCTTCTGACAGCAAGGGTGACGTGGCGTCGCGGCGTAGCCCTCTTCCCTGACGCAACACCTGGCACGGTGTTGCGTGACATGGCGTCTGCACAGCCAGTGGGATTTTAGGTGCTGTTTCGCTGCTAGAGACTACAGGCGCCGGCTTTTTCGCTCTGTGGGCCATTTGACACTTTCGCATCAATAAGAGCTGTAAAAAGCTTCAGTACCAGCGAATGCAAATACTTGTTTCGAAAGCCAACCTAACCAAATTCCCAGCTAGCTTTTCAACTACTCCAAGCCATTATGAGCAAGAAAGAGCATCAGGTAGGGCCAAATTGGAGATTCGCGAGATGCTCTCCGCTCTCAGTGACAGCCTTAAAGAGATAAGTGAAAAGTTCTCTCTCTTCCAAAGCAACGTGGCTTCCATGGAGGAGCGCACTAATCAGTGCATCAGCAAAATTTAATCCTTCTTGGAAAACGTGGTAGCACCTGTGCTGGTACCTAAAGCTCCTACACCCCCAGCAACAGCATCGACTAGTAACACAGCGGGGTCGATCGGGCCTCCGAAGGTTAGCACAGCAACTCAACAGCAATACGGTGGCCACTCAAACTAGCTCATTCAGGATGTGGCAATGGAATTGCAGGGGTTTTCTTCACAAGAGGGCTCCCCTGCAACAATAGATTCGCTCACACATAAAGAAGCCACATGTTATCCTTATTCTAGAAACACAAACATCTAACATCACGCTCTCTGGCTACAGGGCCGTAGCGAAGCTCGAAGGACGGGGGCTCGCCGGACTGATTAGCAACAAGCTAACCCACATCACTCAGGACCTTAGGATTACCACAAGTAAAGTGGAATATATATTGATAGAAATCATCCCCAGCCCAGCGAACCGCGCAAGTATATTCATCCTAAATGTCCACAGTTGTCCCAACAACCCAAGACAACGCTTTAAAGCCCTATCACCAAGGCCACGCAACTAGCGCGCGACTCCCCTTTGATGGTAGCTGGTGACTTCAGCGCCCCCTACCACACCTGGGGCTACCCATAAAACACTAACAAGGGGGAGGACCTCTGGCGTGAGGCTCTAAACCTAAACATGATGCTACTCATGGACTCGGCATTCTCCACCAGATGCGGGACATCGTCGAGCTGTGACACGACACCGGATCTCACCTTTGTCAGGAGCATCGCACCGGTCAAGTGGACGAACCTCGGGTAGACTTTGGTAGCGACCATTATATCTTGGCCACGCACCTCCAGGTCAAGCAGAAGAGACAGAGCATGTTCCAGTACACAGACTTGGGCAAGTTTCGCAAGATTAGGGAAGAGCCAGCAGAGAGCGAGGACAAGCCTAGCCTCGAACAACAGGTGACACAGGATAGAGACGACATCAATGCAACCACCACAGAGGTCTGTACCGACCTCCCGCTGGAAAAGATGGACAGTCGTCTGCCTCACCTGCTGGAGGCCAAGCAGTCCCTCCTCGCCAGGTGGAAGGGACAAAGGCTCAACCACAGGCTCAGAAAAAAGATCGCGGAAATCAACAGAATTATAGGGGAACGGTGCAGAGCCCTCTCTAAACAGCAATGCAGTGAGGTGTGTAACTCGATCGATGGGCAGATGCGCAACGGGGGAACCTGGAACCTCCTAAAGCATCTCCTCAACCAGACGAACACTAAAACCAACAAACACAGCACACTGGCGCGCACTCTACACTCAGCCAAGCGGGAATATTCGAGCGAGAAAATTTTATCCAGATTCGTGAAGAAGTACCTATCTGTAGCATCAGGTGCTACACCACCTTCCCCTGACTACGAAGGCTCCGGGAACCCTCCTCGACTACTTCAATCAATTGTTGGAGGGGCGCGAGCCACTACCGATTGATTTGAAAACGGCCTTAGTCACTTTCATTCCCAAACCGGGCAAGTCTATAAACATCGAAAATCTCCGACCCATTTCCTTAACTTCGTGTGTGGGGAAGCTTATGGAAACAATGGTTAGACATAGGCTCTCCGATTACCTCGAGGCCCGCCACACCTTTGCCGACACTATATACGGCTTTCGTCCACATCGCTCTGCTGAGGACATCCTCCTGCAACTCCATTGTGACGTTAGCAATTGGGTTTACAGTTTCTTTTCTTGCTGTGGAATCGGCACCTAGAAATTAATCCATCACCCTATTTATCATCTTCTACATCAAGCATACTCGCCACCATCATCCTACTTCGCTGACACCCTATTTTGCACGAACAGATTTATTCAAGTTTTCATTTTTTCCTCGCACTGAAACTGATTGGAATGATTCTTTATTGCCTTTCGCCTCAATTGGATGTTTTTGAAACGTTATTAACTCTGTTGTATTTGCCTTGTTTACCTTTTTACTCACCCTGCTTGGACCTGTACAAGGTTTGCAGTATTGAATAAATTAATAAAATAAAATAAATGGAAGCGATCGAACATCCCAGTGACGACAAGGTAGGCCTCGCCTTAGATCTCAAGGGAGCCTTCGATAACGTCACTCACGACATCATTCTCACCCACCTGTCCCAAACGGACTGTGCCCATAATGCTTTCAGGTACGTCCGTCAGTTCCTGATGGAACTGCAGGCGTACCTCCACATTCAAGACAAGGAGCAAGGCTCGTACCCTCTGGGTACACGAGGAACACCACAAGGAGCGGTCCTCTCTCCTGTCCTGTTCAATCTCGCCGTGGCTCACCTCCCCCATTGCTAAAGGATCTCCCAGGAGTACAGCACGCTCTGTACGCCGACGACATCACGCTATGGGCAACCCAGGGTTCCCTTGATAGTATTGAGGCCTGCAACAAGCAGCATCGGTCGTGGATGACTACGCCCGACGCTGCAGTCTTGAATGCTTGCCTAGTAAATCAGAGTACGTGCATCTTCGCCCCAAACCAAAAGACACGACTCAAATTGTACTCTCACTGCATACCGGGCCTAACCCGGAACGCGAGGAAATCCGCATCCTGGAGCTCTTCATACACAAGAGTCGAAAAGTCGATACAACCCTGCGCAAGTTCCGTACGGTCGGGGATCAGGTGGGCCGCATGGTCCGTCCGCCTGGTCCCGAAAAGGCGGGGGGGGGGGGGTCGGGGGTCTGGAAAGCCACGATGCTCTGCGGCTCGCCAACGCTTTTGTGACCAGTCGAATCCTCTATTCGACACCCTACCTGCGTTGGCGCAAGTGCGATGAGAACACGCTAGAATGTATTCTCCGTAAACTCTACAGACGCGCCCTAGGCGTCCCGATCTCGACGTCTAACCAGAGTCTTGCAGACTTGGTCATGACCAACACTTATGGGGAGCTCAAAGAGGCCCATCCCAACAACCAGTACCTGCGACTTACTAAGTCACACGCTGGGAGAAACCTCTTACACCGCCTCCATATCTGTTACACCTATGAGACAGAAGAGTGAGCCACCATCCCTGAGGACTGGCGTGGTGCTTGATCATCCAGCCTCTGCCCTACAACATCGCTAGGGGGACTCACGAAGGCAAGCGAACTGCGTGGGTTACCGCCTTGCAGGTATGCTATGGGTCCCGCCCTGGAGTCTTTTACACGGACGCGTCTGGCCCTCGCCACGGCGGGTGGTACACGGCAGCCGTAGTCCATCAAAACGTACCCGTTGAAGGGCTCACCTTTCGAGCCCCGGCCATTACTCACGCGGAGGAAGTCGCCACAGCCATCAATGCTGCAGACCCCGCATCACGGATTATCATCACCGACTCGCGTAGTGCGTGTCAAAATCGTACTAAAGTTCGCATCACAATTCGCGCCGCTCGGATCCTCAAGCGCTGTGCTTGAGGATCCAGCCTCAAGCATTTAGACCAACCAAATCTACGTGTCGTCATCTGGACTCCGGCCCACGCGGGGCAAGGTGGTAACGAGGCTGCCGATGCCTCAGCCCGAGCGCTTGATTCCCGGGACCCGCTTCGCCCTCCATCGCCTGACGTTCCAGAACCTAATCCGGTAACTTCCTTTCGAGACAGCACGGATATGTACAAAACGAATAGGCTCCGATTTCCGGCACCGGGCCTTACTAACACGGACAAGCGCTGGCTCTTACGTCTATACACCAAGACAATATTGTGCCCGGCGATACTTAAGCATTTCAATACGGCCTTCTCCGGGGAATTCCCACACTGTGATCATCCGTTCGCGGATCCTTTCCACGTGATGTGGGCATGTACCGCAAACCCGGCGGTCCCGCAAATCCCCTCCTCTTCCCCCTTCCTACCCGAGAGAGCTGGGAGGCTGCCCTGCTCGACTGCTCGACCTTGGAGGGCAAGAGAGCCCTCGTGACCAAGGGCACGCGCCGCTGCGGAAGCCACAGGGGTTCCGGACTAGGGACTCCTCCTAGAGTTTGTAAAGGGTCGGCCCTCAAGGCCGTCCCTATCACTCGCTTGTAAATAAAGCAAATCAATGTTTCTCCACCACAACCACCACCGGGAACCCTGAGCTCGATGCAGAATTCAGGATTGAGGAGATCAGGCAGGCACTCCACGCCCTCAACTGCAAATCGGCTCCGGGTCCGGACAAGATCACGAACAAAGCTCTACGGAACCTGGACGACAAGTCCATCGAATACCTAAAGAACATCATTAACCAAGCATTGAGCAGTGGTAAAGTCCCGCAAATGTGGCAATCGGCCAACACCATTCTCATTCCCAAGCCAGGCAAGCCGCCCAGCCTCGATAACCTCCGCCCAATTTCGCTCACATCGTGCGTGGGGAAGGTTGCTGAGCACGCAATCCTAAACAGGCTTTCTCGCTACCTGGAGGACCACGACATTTACCCATACAACGTGATCGGCTTCAGGGCCGGACTGTCGACGCAGGACGCGATGAAGCTCATCAAGCATCACATTATTGACTGTAATACGCGGGACACGAGAGCCATACTACGTCTAGATCTGGAAAAGGCCTTTGACAACATTCTTCACTCGTTCGTTTTAGACACAATCTCGAGCCTTAACCTGGGGAAGCACTTTCATTCCTACACGAGATCTTTCCTGTCAAACAGAGAAGCAACCCTTAATATCGGGGACCTGACTTCAGACATGATCAAGTTGGGGTCTAAGCGGACGCCACAAGAGACAGTCATATCCCCAACGCTCTTTAACCTCGACATGATTGGTCTGTCCAGGAGACTCTCTGCTATCGACGGTATCAGTCATACCATATACGCAGACGACGTTACCATCTGGTGTACGGGAGGTAGTGACGGACAACTAGAGACGGCCCCGCAAGAGGCGATTGATACTACTGAGAGATACCTCGAGTTCACGGGCCTTCGGTGCTCACCCCACAAGTCGGAAGTGCTACTATATCGACCCAAGCGCAGAGGCCCTAAACCAAAGGGATGGAAGCCACTCGCCGAATGCGACATCAAACTACGGACAAACGACGAAAAAATATTATGGGGTTTTAAGTGCCAAAACCACGATCTGATTCTGAGGCACGCCGTAGTGGGGGACTCCGGAAATTTGCACCACCAGGGGTTCTTTAACGTGCACTTAAATCTAAGTACACGGGTGAAAACGACGGAGTCTATATTCCGAGGGTGGATGCAATCCAGATTCTCGGCATGATGGTCGAGTCGAGTGGCTCTATCAACCAGACAGTGCTGCGACTAAGAAGACGACAAACAGTGCCATCAGACTAATAAGAAGAGGGGCCAACCGGCAGCAAGGCCTTGGAGAAGACAACCTCGTGAGATTGGTACATGCGTTCGTAATGTGCCTTTTCACTTACGTCGCGGCCATGCACAACTGGCAAAGATCGGAGCGGGATAAGCTCAACGCATTAATCAGGAAGGCAATCAAGAGAGCTCTCGGCCTCCCCATATACGCTCACACGGAACGCTTACTTCAACTCGCCATGCACAACACGCTAGAGGAATTGGCGGAAGCGCAGGAGAGGGCCCACTTCGTCAGGCTATCTACCACACAAGCTGCAAGACACATCCTACAGGAGCTGGGCGTTCCCCCCACAGTAGTCAAAACAAAGTTCTGCAGCATCCCTCGAAAGCAGTGGTACCGCATCACTGTGGCCCCGATTAGAGCACTGCACGGGCTCGGGCCCTGGCCGGGCCGCGTAGGGCATTGTTTTCACGGGCTCGGGCCGGGCTCGGGCACGACATGTGCTTTTTGACCCGGGCCCGGGCCCGGCTCGTGTATTTCGACGCAGGCCCGGGCCGGGCTTCTTCCGTGTATTTTGCGCTGTTTGAACAAAATGTAGAAGTCCAGAAACACAGAAGTAACCTCAAACCAAAGGATGCCAGTGTATTCCATCCTAAGTCAATGTAATTGATGCCTTTAATGCTGTGCAAGTGCGTTCACGACTTGCTGGTTCTTCAAAGGCGAATTGGTAAAACGATGACTGGTAAGATAAGATAATTCGTCACGCGGCTGAAATATGGCACTGCGTCCATCCATGATTACACGCATGTTCTCAACCTACCGCCTAGCAGCAGCGCATTACGCTGCACCATGGAGGAACGAGAAGCTTTGTTTGTCCATTTACTCCATCCATGCGCTGCGCTCACGACCTGTCGTGCTGCGCTTCGGCTAGAGTGCACTAGAATACGGTTTAGTGGGACGAGCGGCTGGGGCGGCGCATGCTTTGGAGTGAGGCGCCCTACGTGAAATAAAATACTGTGACGGCGCTGCGATAGAAGTGGATTTCGAGAGCCTACATGCAAGCGCTGTTTTCATGTAGGCTCCCTAAGTGGATTTGGCCACATAAAGGTCGCGCCGTTAGAAACTGCTGGCGACACTGCTCGGCAGAGTCATTCGTACTACTTCGCGCGCTGGTATTTGCGTTCAGACCGCTCAAATGGTGTTCATAATTGCATATGACATGTATTTATGCCTTAACATCACATTTTTTTACATAAAATAGGTTAGAATGTATTCAGCAACTTAGAAAGTTATGGTTTGCAACTCGGTTATGGTTTGCAATCTTGCCAGCTACGTTACTCATTCCAACGTTAATTTCCCGCTGCCCCTTTAGGAGGCATTTCTTGTGCAATCGTAAACTACAGAAATTCTTTTAGTGTGGTTTCGCTTCATGCCTCAACAAAAACCCGGCGTTTAACGTCGCGACTTCACCATCACGATGATGATGATGATTTATTGGCATCCCCTTTGAAACGGGGTGGCGACGAATAGTCACCTAGCCTGCTTGATTTAATCAGGTATACTACACATGTTCTTTATCTCGCATTTTTGTATACCTTTTTCAAAAATTTAGCTTGTACCGCTGCCTATGATTTTAAGAGATCAGGTCGTATCCATCTCTTCCCTGCTTTTTTTCCACCAGTACTCTAATCGTCTCTTGCTGATCTCTACGGCTGATCTGTTTATGTTTCCTTCCACTTTAAACCCAAGCGCTTCTGGGAGTTGCACGTTACCTACGGTTCTCGCTGGGTGGATCCCGTCGCATTCCATTAGGATGTGCTGAGTGGTCTCTGGATCTTTACTGCAGCATACACATGTCTCATCTAGTTCCGAATATTTGTTCCGATATGTTTTCGTCCTTAGGCAACCGGCTCGAGCCTCAAATAGCAAGGCACTGCCCTTTGTGTTATCGTACAGATTTTCCCTTCTAATTTCTTTCTTCTCATTCTTGTAAATCTCCATTGTCCTTTTCGTTTCCATTCTTTGCATCCAATTCACAGTCTCTATTTCTCTCACTTTCTTTCTGATGACCCCTGGTTGTCTATTTACAGTTTCGATTATCCTGTACTTGGTTGCCAACTTCCTTGACCTCTTCCTCCATTCTGTGTCCACGCTTTTCATGTAGAGATACTTGTGCACTTTAGCCGCCCATTTATTTTCATCCATGTTCCTGAGCCTTTCTTCAAAACTAATTTTGCTTTGTGCTTCTCTGACTTCAAAAGAGGCCCAACCCATGTCTCCATGCACTGCCTCATTTGTCGTATTACCGTGTGCTCCCAAAGCCAACCGGCCTACTGATCTTTGGTTAACTTCTAAACCCGCCAATATATCCGATTTTAAGCATATAATGGCATTTGCGAATGTTAGCGCTGGCACCATTACTCCTTTCCAGATTCCACGCACCACCTCATACTTATTGTGGCCCCACAGTGCTCTGTGTTTCATTAATGCTGCATTCCGCTTCCCCTTTATTTTCAGATTATCTTGGTGGTTGCTTGAGTAATTCTTTCCTTCGTTTATGTGTACGCCGAGGTACTTATATTGCTTCACTATGGGTATTACTTGCTGTTGAATTGACACCACGAAGTTACTCGTGTGTTCATTAAAGATCATAATCCCTGATTTCTCTGTGCTAAACTTAAGGCCTAGATTTGTCGCTGCGTTCCCACAGATATTCGCAAGTATCTGTAAATCTTTTTTATTGTCCGCTAGTAGCACAATGTCGTCTGCGTACATCAATCCAGGGATCTTCTGTTGCACCATTTGTCCATTACGCATGTAGGATAAATCAAAACCTAATTCGCTGTTTTCCAGTCGTCTTTCTATGCCCTTGACGTAAAGCGTGAACAACAATGGTGACAGAGGGCATCCTTGCTTCAATCCTTGGTGAATTCCCACCATTTCATTTCCTTTTCGACCTTCCCATGCCACTTGTACTTGGTTGTCTCGATATATCTCCCTCAGCAGCTCCACGAAATCGTCATCTATGCCTTCGTATTGAAGAATATCCCACAACAATTCCCTGTCTACGTTGTCATAAGCTCCTTTAATATCTAGAAATGCTACCCATAAAGGTCTTTTCTGAGCTACTGAAATCTCTATGCACTGAGTTAGTACAAACATATTGTCTTCTAAGCGTCTGCCTGGCCTGAACCCATTCTGTAGTTCCCCCAATACACCGTTTTCCTCCACCCACTTCGACAGTTCTACTTTTATGGCTTGCATTGCCATTCTATATATCACCGACGTTACTGTAACTGGCCTGTACGAGCTCGTCTTATCCTTATCTCCTTTGCCTTTGTAGATGAGATTCATCTTGCTTTCACGCCAGCCAACGGGAATATTCTTTGTTCGAATCACTTGCTCTATGGCATTAGTCAGCAGTGCCTTGCTTTTTGGACCGAGGTTTTTGATTAGCTGTATTGGGATTTCATCGGGTCCTGCTGCCGTGTTGTTAGGGACATTTTCTGCTGCCTTTTTCCAATAGAAGCTTTCTATGCTGAATTTTGATCTCTCAAGCCTCTCTGTTGTTGCTGGATCTGTTGTCTGAACTACACTTTTTCTCGTACCGAAGTTATGCCTGATAACGTCTGTGATGTACCGCAGCGCATCATCGCCTTCATAGATGTTACCGTCTTCATCCCTTATAGCCGTTTGCGAGTTTCTAGTTGGAGCTCCGAGGGCTTTTATATTGTTCCAGAATCTTTTTGGGGCGCCTTTGTCTCTTTTGTGAATGTTATGCACCCAACGTTCACTTGCGCATTTAATTTTCTCTTGCACGAGCTCACTCGCAACCCTTTTCTTTTCTCTGTATGTATTCCATCTAAGGAGCACCTCTTCTTCTTGTAATCCCAACTTTTTGGCTTCTCGATGAACCCTAGATGCCTCTTTACGCTCTTCTATAGCTTGTTTAATTTCCTTGTTCCACCACTTACGTGGTTTCCTCTTTCCAATCCAACAGTTGTATTGCCGTGTCCGCCTTATTTCATGCTGCATAACCTCCACCAGTTCCTTATATTCCCAGACTGCTGTAGGAAAAGCCTCAATTTTCTTCTCTATGTTGTTTGCGATCTCTGTTATTTGCTCGTCATTCATTTTTAAAAACTCTGAGGCTATTGGTTCATGTTCTGCGCTGGTATCTCTCCCAAACTTTAATGCTAAACGTCTATGATCGCTTCCCAGGCTATTTTTTCCATTTTAGTCTATTATCATTTCTTCCAGTTGTTCGTAGACCATTTCTGAGACTAAGGCGTAGTCGATACATGACTGCCTGTTTCCGCATTGCCACGTTACCTGTCCATGACACTTATTTTCCCTGTTAACTACTATAAGGTTCTGTTCATCACACAAATCCAGCACTAGAGAGCCGTTGTAATCAGTATATCCGTCTAAATCGTCCATGTGCGCGTTCATATCTCCCACTAATATCACCTGGCCCGAGTTACTGAACTCATTAATATCGCTTCTAATGCAATCGACCAATTCCTTATTTTTTTCCCTGCTATCACTACCTGTCCATAGGTAAGCTACTCCCAGCCACGTCTTTTTACCTTGCCTACTCCCAGCCACGTCTTTTTACGAAGCCTGCGCTTTTTATGCCCTCTTGTGTCAAAAATTACAGTGGAGTGTCAATTATTTTATCAAAGTGGGTTATTGCTACTTTGGTGTGCTGTAGACTCCAATAAAGAAAATTCAGGGTAGTAGGGTGACCCTGTGTGCGCTATATAACTATATAAATAATAAATCTGATGGATAGTCATAGGTCTTGTGTTTTCGGTTATATAGAATTAATTATCGGGTTGACGCGCCTGCATTTGCAAATTATTGGCTGCAGCCGTATTCCATCTCCATTGCTGACTCGACGCGGCACATCAAGTACCGCATTGAACACGGTAGTGCGTTCACTAAAGTGTCCATGTGTAGCAATAGCCCGTAAGCAAAAGTGAAATGCAACCACTATGCACAAGCACGGTGTACAATTTACCCGCTCTTCAATGTCACTGAATTTTTCTGTGTGAGTACGGGAATGACTACGTGGGAAAAATAATCCGCATGTGCCGTTAATTAATGGGCTACACGTGCACTTCCACCATACGTATACGTATACATGTATGTCGCGAACGTTTTCTAGATAAGCATACTGTAGCGAATGCACAGCGTAGCTATTAACGGGACTTGTAAAATGGTTTTCGTGTGGCGATAATGAAGGCAGCCGGTTACAGCCGGCGTAGGCGATATCAAAATTGTCAAACCGGAGCCAACAACGCAGTCTCCGTCGGAGCCCCGAAGTGGCAGTATGAACTGGGTGTTGCTTCACCCTGTAAGGCCCTACTTTGATGAGTTTGATGCCTCAAAATGCTGATTGAAGTGGGTAAATGCTAATAGAAAGCTCATAGTGCTGTTTTTAATATACTGGAGTGAAGTTTCAGCAGTGGACAGTGTAACAAACCATTTGATAATTAATAAATTCATTAGCATGGTAATTACGTTGTAACTGAAAAACCTTTTTACTACTAATGTTCGCACCATGGCAAGAAATAAATATCACCAATTTATTCCAAGTTTCTTTGACGTGGAACTGTGGGAATTACAGGGTTAAACGCGCAGCAGGCCGTCGGTGTCGGTAGAGCCGACGCAGCATGCAGGAACATGCGTCATATATAAGCGAGACATTCTAATTAAGAAAGTTTGGATATATTGACGCATATAAAAATCTTCGGATATAGCGAAGCAATTGCACCAAATGTACGTCTTAAGATGCTCGGGTTCAGTAGCAAAGGAGGTCTTCCGGAGGATGAGAACGCACTCTTATGGTAAAGCTTCGCTGTATTTGATGTTCGAGGTGCTCGGATCGGCATACATTTGCAAAGGGTCTTTTTGTTATAGTCTAATAGGTTATTGATAAAATTACGTAGCGTACACAACTCTGAAAATTTAGTGTCTGTAGGCTATGCAATATTAGTGAGGAGAGCAATGGGCAAAGATAAAGTCAGTTCAGGTAATGTATCCAGACAGCCTGCGTTGCTGCCGAGGCCCTTGTCCGCTTCACTTCGAAGTTGTACTTTTCTCACATATTTGCACAATCAATGGCGCATAGTCTGCCTTTGCTTCAAGTCTATTCCTATCGGCTCATTTTCTTAAATTCGAGTAAACAGGTTCCTTCTGTTTCAGAATACTCGTCATGAGCGATGGCAAGGTATTGGAGTTGGCATCCGTGCAAGATCTTCTTGAAGACCCAAGCTCTACGTTTTTCAACATGGCTAAAAGCGCAGCCATATCCCAAGGCAACAAGAGCCAAGATGCAGAGGAAGAATTTGCACCAAGAGAATACACTCGGCTCTGATCTTCATGTTACCATTTGTGAATAAAGAAAATATGTACAGGTAATGATTATTTTGTACGATGCTCACATGACGCCACATAGGACGAAACCCTCCATTGAAAGAGCAGGCCAAAGGGTTGGCCTTGGGCCACTGCATCCAAACTAACGTGGACCACTTATGGAAGCGCTCGTACATAAAAATTACATTGAAACGATTCCAGAAGCTTTGCGCTGTGGTACATCAGTGATTGCACGTGCGACTGCGTGATTGTTGCACTTTCCATCCGCCGCAATAATTTCCATTTTGTTACGGCCATTTGTTTCGAGCACACCATAAAGAGCATGTGGCGCCGTTCATAGCAAATAAATGGCCGCAGCCAGACGCGAATGGAAGCACTTTAGCCGGTCTTTGTCGCGATGCTTTGATCATTCTACAATCTTTGAGATACCGAAAATAAAAGTAAGTGAGCGCGAAGAAAGATTACTCAGCAGTAGGAAGAATGAGGTAAGCCACCGTGGCAGCCCAGGGACTATGGCTTTTCGCTCGAGGTCATGGGCACGAACCCGCCGGGACGGCCGCATGCACTTCGGGGCGAAATGAAAAAAACGCTCGTGGATAGTTTATTGGTTGCACCTGAAAGGACCCCAGGTCGTCGAAATAAATCCGGAGCCCCCAACTACGGCGTGGCTCATATTCAAATCATTGTTTTGGCACAAAAAACTTAATTTATTTCCGGATGAGCACGACACCATCGTTGGCAATGTTGTGCTTAACTGGCAAGTTTTTGCAATGCAAGTGT
Organism: Dermacentor silvarum; assembly: GCF_013339745.2. Classification (NCBI taxonomy): domain Eukaryota; kingdom Metazoa; phylum Arthropoda; class Arachnida; order Ixodida; family Ixodidae; genus Dermacentor; species Dermacentor silvarum. Next base: position 136,360,017 of record NC_051163.1, read on the forward strand.
TTTTAGAACTTGCCATTGCATGGCTTTCGTCAGCTCTCGAAAGCCGGACCTACCTTGCCTCTCGATTCTTAAACTTTCAGCCAGCTTCATTTGATCCATTTTACAACACACGAAGAAAATTAACGAATAATGGTACCAGAAAGTTATTTTCTTTATGTTAGCCCCCACTGTATCTGCGCACTAGTTGAATCGTAAGCCTAAACTTAACCACAAGTCAGGAATTTCAAAGTGGCTACTTTCACGAAATGACGCAATGTAACATTTTAACAGCGAATATTGGTAGTGAGCGGCGTTTTATATATATATATATATATATCTTACTATAATTGCTTGGTGCTGGTGTGTACGAGCAATGCCCCAGTGATTTTAAATATGAATAGAAGTTTGCAAGGTAAACGCGGCAGAAAAAGTCACAGGCCTGCGCGGTACACGCAGCACAGTCACAGTGTAAACAGGTGGAGCAGCTCAAGAGTTGCTCCAATTTCGGCACAACGCACAACAGGATCTTCGTGGCAAAGTCTCTTCGCCTCGTTTTGACGAGGCAAAGAGACTTTCCGCCAACCGTCGACGGCGAGCTGCGGCTTGTAATACTCTCTGCACAGCAGTCTGCCGCGCCCGATGATGCCTGGTTGTAGCCGCGCACGTAGCTCTTCGATACGCTTCTTCAGCAACGGTTCGTACCTTGCGAGGATACGCCTTAACGTGTTGCGAAGAGATACCCTGAATACCGGGTACAGTTACATGCAGCATGTAACTACTATATGCAACTTACATGTCGGGCGCGCAACGTTTGCAGGCGCCTTAACTAGATGGCCTCACCATACTGGCGGAGGCTCGGGGTCGCGTTGATGGCGTGCCTCGTCTTACCCGCATCTCGTCGTCTGCGCCTGCGCACGCTGCGTTTGCAGGCGCCTGAAGTAGATGACGCCACCATACTGGCGGAGGCTCGGGACCGCGTTGATTGCGCATCTCGTCTGAATCGCATCTCGTCGTCTGCGCCAGCGCGCTTGCCTAGGGCGCGTTTATAGGGCATTTTCCGCTGCCTAACAGCAAGCGCTTCCGTGGCTCAGGGGTAGAGTGTCTGACTCCCGCACAGCGGGCACGCGTTCGATCCCGGCGGGAACCGCGTACTTTTTTTACGGCGTAAGCTGTTACGGGCTCATTCCAATAGCCGTTTCGGTTCGCGACGGTGTCCTCCGCCACCGCCGCTGGTGACCGTAACGGCTATCGCCGGAAATGCAAAAATAAGTACCCCGTCCCCACCGGGATCGAACCCAAGCCCGCTGCGCGGCAGTCAGATACTTTACCACGGAGCCAGCAGGCGGAAAGATGCCTTACAAACGCGCCCTAGGCAGGCGCGCAGGTGCAGATGACGAGATACGATTCAGACGAGGCGCTCAGTCAACGCGAATCCCCGTTGACCGCCAGTATGGTGGCGCCATCTAGTTAACGCACCTGCAAACGCAGTGTACCCGACATGTAAGTGGCATATAGCAATTGCATGCTGCATGTAACTGTACCTGGTTAACTCAAGCAGGCTTGGTGACTTTTGTCACCAGCCCGTTTTGAAGATTACAATAAACAATCATGATCATCATCAACAACAACGTACGTACCACGGGTCAAGGGAAGTGATATGTGCGCCACGTATTCTGGTTACCTCTTCGGTACACGTTATGGTGTTTCCTCGCAAGGTACGAGCCGCTGTTGAAGAAGCGAATCGTAGAGCTACGTGCCCGGCTACAACCAGGCAGCATGGGGCTCAGCAGACTGCTCTGTAGAGAGCATTACAAGCCGCAGCTCGCCATCGACACTGGGTAGACCATTCAGATCGTTCTCGTCAAAACGAGGCGAAGAGACTTTGCCGCGAAGACCCTGTTGTGCGTGGTGCCCAAATTGGAGCTACTATTGAGCCGCTCCATCAGCTTACGCTGTAACTGTGCTGCGTGTGCCGCGCAGCCCTGAGACCGCAAGCGCTATCGGATTTCTGGCGATAGCGGTTACGGACACAGGCCGCCGGCGCTGGAGGCGGAGGCCGCGGTCACCATCGCCAACCGAAACGGCTATTGGAATGAGCCCGTAACAGATTACGCTGTGAAATGCGCTTCCTAAACACGGCCCACATCAGCGGGTTCTGCTCCGCAATCTGGCCGATGTCGTCGCGCGGCCAGCGGACCTGCAAGAGAGCACGAACACAGCCCGCTTGCATGCTAAGTGTGAAAGGAGGACTTCCGCGACAACCCTCCTCCTCCCGGCTATGCGCCTCTTCCCATTACCTTCTGACCTATTCAGTGACGTCATGGAGTCATTGTTTTGTTTGTGAATTATTTCCACTAGGATATCCGGCAATCGCCAGTGGTGGAAGCGGCGCTGCCGCCGCGCATTGGCTAAGCCCCCAGAATAAGAAAAGGTAGCGACATTCCTTTATCTCGCCGCCGCCGCTGCGGCGAGGTAAGGAGAGGCGGCAGGAGGAAAGTATGCGTCTTTTGAAGTCATAGAAGCACAGACCAAAATTTATTTCGAAGAAAGACCCAAGAGCATGGATGAAAATAAATGGGCGGCTAAAGTGTACAAGTATCTGTAGCTGAATAGCGTGGACACAGAATGGAGGAAGAGGTCAAGAAAGTTGACAAACAAGTACAGGATAATCGAAACTGTAAATTGACAACCAGGAGTCATGAGAAAAAAAGTGAGAGAAATAGAGACAGTGAATTGGATGCAAAGATTGGAAACAAAAAGGACCATAGAGATTTACAAGACTGACAAGAAATTAGAAGGGATAATCTGTAGGATAACACAAAGCGCAGTGCCTGGCTATTTGAGGCTCGAGCCGGTTGCGTAAGGACCAAAACATACCGAAGCAAATATTCGGAACTAGATGAGGCAAATGTATGCTGCAGTACGGATGTGGAGACCCTAATGCAGCACACCCTAATGGAAGCCGAAGGGATTCACCTAGCGAGAACCGCAGGTAACGTACAACTTCCAGAAGCGCTTGGGTTCAAAGTGGTAGGAAACATGAACTGATCAGTCGTAGAGATAAGCAAGAAACGATTAGAGTACTGGTGGAAAAAAAGCAGGGAAGAGATTGACACGACCTGATCTCTTAAAATCATAGGTAGCCGTACAAGGTAGATTCTGGAAAAAAAGAAAAAGATCAATGATAGGTATACAAAAATGCTAGATAAAGACCATGTATAGTATACCTGATTAAATCAAGCAGGCTACGTGACTCTTTGTCACCGCCTCGTTTCAAAGGGCATGCCAATAAATCATCATTATCATCATCATCATCGTCGTCTCCCAATTGGTTGAGCGCCATCACATTGTATTTTTCGCGCGCTTTTCTCTTTTTTTTCCGCGTCTCGGTGCAGCCACTACTATGACAGTTGGCCGTCGAGTTGCAGCGGCGAGGCATCGTTAGGGCTTTGATGTGTTTAGGGCAAGTTTCCTGGCTACCCGCGTCATTGAATAACTCTGTTATTGGTTTGTTTTATGTCAGGGATTGGTATGTCAGGGATCGGAGCCGGTCCGGATCGGATTTCTCGACCGCTGCTACATGGCCCAACGATCCGGATCGAGTTATTATCGCCTGCTGATTGTCGGCAATTCTCATAACTGCTTATGCCTTGGCTACAAATTCACATTTGCAAAACATGGATAAATTTGGATAACATTTCAATTGTACAGCTTACTATTGCTAACGAAATGGTTTTTAAACGTTCTTTATTGAGCTGCCATCACTTTTTGTTTCTAGCGTTTCGGACGTTAGGGCGCACACGCGACATTTTAATATGCCAGTCGCTATTTTTGCACACGTCTTCAATCCAGATGATTCAAACCAGCATGAATGGAGCACACTGCGTTAGCGAAAACTCAGTGCAATTTCTGAAAGCTGAACGCACAGAAGCAAGGTAGAATTGGTTTCGTATTCGTGCACGGTTGTTCAGGAGACGTATGGCGCGCCGCCGTAACCGCCATATTGTTTCTCTAGAACAAACTGCTCCACGAAAAGGGTCAATATTCGAACAACATTGTGGTGTAAGCTTCTACCGGCTACTTTTAAGGGCTGCTCGGATATTTAGCGTTTACTGAGATTCCATGGTCCGTCAACTTTTTTGGTCGATAGTACATTCTATGTAAGGTGTTTTGAAAAATGTACCATAAGAGTAGTAACGGAATCCACCATCTCTAACTATTGAGAGCCAAGAAATAAATTCAGCTTCTTTGTCAGCGTCTTTCCTTTAGGCGTGTACAAAATAACTTGTGTCTTTGAAGGGTTTATTTTTTAAGAATTCACTGAGGCCCACGCATCTAGGTCAGACAGCGTTTGGTAGCCATCGCTTCTATCTGCGTTTGCAAATTCCCTGTAATAAAAACTGTCGTGTCTCGGCGATACCAACAGTATCCCGTTGAGGACAGCAACTCGTGGAATAATCATATTGTTACGATCATTAAATATCTTGATTTGTAATATGTCAAGCAAGGCTTGCACACTGCAACGGTCAAGCCCGTTGACATTAGCCATTTAGATTAGAGCTGATTTGGAGATTTTAGGAGAGTAGCCACGCCATTCTTGTCCGCATTGCCGAGTTCTCGGGAAGGGAAAGAATCCATTTTCGCAAGCCAGTGAAAAGCACGCAAGTCCCGACAAGGACGGCACCAGACACGGTATAGCAGTCGGGCGCCTCACCGAAGAACGCCACCTGCCAAGCAAACACGAAGATTATGTCAGTGGCTGATCGAACCATTGACACGGGTCCAGCGTGTTCCAGCTGCAGGGCACGCGTCAGAAGTAGCTGCCCACCGAAGCTGAAAGCACCCAGAGCAAAGAGCAGGCCGCCATCAAAGGCGGTGCGGGGAAGCACCAACGGCGTGGTAAGCAGCCCGATGGCGCCTGTCTCCAAGATAGCGACCCAGGCGAAGTTAAACATTATTACAGAGTGGTGGATGTCTCGGAGCCGGCGCACCACAATGTAGACGCTCGCGCCAAAGACTGTCGAAGAGAGAGCAGCCACCACCCCGCGGGTCTGCAGGGATTCTGCTTCTGCTACTCCACCGAACAGTAATGGCAACTTTGTGATCAGCGCAAGACCAACCAGGGTGACAAGCACAGCAACAAGGTGAAAGAGACCGCACGGTTCCTTGAGGAAGATCCTTGCTAGCGCGGACACAAACACGGGTACGCTGAAGATGATCACGGACGCGTCGGCGATGGGCATGTGGTGGATAGCGTAGAAGCGCAGGAACAGGCTCGTGGCCCCCAGTAGGCCTCGCAAGATGAGAAGCAGCCGCACGCCCTCTGGTCCGAGTGGGTGGGCGCGACTGATCATGACCAGGGGCGCAGTGAACATCAGGATTCCCAGGAAGCGCACCACCGCAAGCTCAGCCGCCGGGATGTAGCTGCAATATTGTGTTATGCTACAGCAACAGTGCAAAAACATAATGAACATGCTGTGCATGACAACAATCATGGTAGTATAACAAATGAGGAGTGCGGAAATACAGCACCACGACAAACAGAATGAATGCTGTCCGCAAGATACAACTTCAAATTAAATAAGACACATGATTGCTTCAAAAACATAAACTAAACATTGATATTGTTACGTGTAGCTGATGCGCAAGGTAGAGTGTACTAGAATATGGTCTGCTTCAAAAACATAAACTAAACATTGATATTGTTACGTGTAGCTGATGCGCAAGGTAGAGTGTACTAGAATATGGTCGAGTGGGACGAGCGGCTAGGGCGGCGCATGCTTTGCAGTGAGGCGCCCGACGTGAAAAAATACTGGGGCGGCGCTGCGGTCGAAATGGATTGTGCCGCATCAAGGTCGCGCCGTTGGAAACTGCAGCGATACTGCTCGGCAGGGTCATTCGTACTACTTCGCGCGCTGGTATTTGCGTTCAGACCAATCAAATGGGGTTCATAATTGCATATGACATGTATTTACGCCTTAAGAATAAATTACTTTCCTTTCTCTTCTTTATTTATTTTTTATTATTTTCAAATGCCGCTCGGTGATAGCGCGTGCATTGCGACCGCAGTGTTGGCTTTCATTCTACTATGTTATTGTGCGGTTCCCTTTAGAGAAAAAATATTTTTCCCGTTCTTCAAGCAGTATGTATATCTCGTGTGTATTGTTGCGCATATAGTTTTCTATCAGTACGTCTTTCGAAACACAGACGAAGCAATTGTAACATATGTAACCTTCCTGCTTTGCCGCTTCAAACAAGTAAAGCATAGCTGACCCATCCGGCGCCTTGTACTTAGATTTACGGGTAGCATTGGTATAGATTAAAAAAAAAGAGTAAAATGCAGTGCAACATTCCAATCAAGTTTCCGTCTTTTTCGTGTAACAGAATGCGGAGTATTTGGTACGGAGTCATTTATTGCAGTCGGACCTCGTGCGCCGAAAACGGTTTTAGTTAGCCATTCTATATGCTAATCTTTCGCCGTAAGCCGTACGTGGATTTTTTTCCAGTCGATACTTCAAAAAAAAAAAAGAAAGAAAGAAAGCATGCGCGGTAGCCTAATTAGTGCCTATATCGTGGATACGGCGTTGCGCTGCTGATTCGTGGAGCACGCACTCAATCTCCCACGCGCAAGCAAGGTGGCGGGAAGCCAGCGCCGGAGGGAGCGGGGGGGGGGGGGGGGGGGCACTTCTACTCTGCCAACAACCGCGCTCGTCGCTCGCTCGCACCGTCGCTTATCTCCACACGGCTCTGACTTTATGCGCCGTGCATTCGCCGCTTAGTTTCCGTTGAAGCGATAGACCGCACGTACCTTCGCCCGCTGCTGCGGCGTATGCGCTTGCTGCCAGCGTTTTGACAGTCGTTGTCTGCAGTCATTCAGTGTGATCTATTCATGTTTGTTTGTGCGCGCTCACACCACGCTTGTTCAATCAGTTAGTAATAGTCGGGCGACATTTTCCAACGCACGCTACACATGCAATGCTGCCCGGATCGGCAGTGCAGCGCTACAGGTATGTCCCTTCGCACGCGCTGCCCACGGGCAGCGCTTCTCATCAACACCACCGTTTCACACGCGCCTTCTCGTGGTCATCGAGTCTCTCTTCATGTCGGTCTACTTACGCCGCAGCACACCTGCTTACTTAATCAGCTCATGTTAACTACAAGTCATATTGCTACCAAAGCCGCTCACCGTACTTCGTATGACATTGCTGTGTTGCTATCGCATTCATTGCTTCGCCCTTAGGGTGAAACTGTGACATTTTTTCGTTTCACATCTTTCACGGCGGGAAGCGGCGCCGGTTGTTCGGGCAAGTCGGTTCGCGCCTTTGTTTCGACTTTGAAAACTGGCAAAGCGTGCTCTCCATTTTGTGTCTTCGATGCGTTAACCAAGGACCCTTGCTGACCCTCGGAGTACGCGGCGTCGCTTCTTTGACTCGGAAAGCGGATCCTGCTTCGTCGATACGGACAAAAAAAAAGTGAGTACCGCACGAAAGTGCCTTATTTCTGAGAATTGTTGCCCCCAAATGCCCTTTGTATGGGCAAGTCACGTTTGCGCGACGCGCTCGAAAAGTGTACTGTGAGCTTGCCGTCGTCTTAATTAAACGTTGATACATGTTTGTCACAGATAAAATAATGCTTGCTTTTTCCACATTGTGAATAACTATTTCATGACGCGTTTTCGTGTTTTTCTCGATGATCCTGACAACGTGCGAGATATAGCGCTGCACTGGCAAATTTAATCTAATTATATTGCAGTCATCCATGGTCCGTGGAATGCGTTCGGGACAGTTAGTGTCCCTGTGGCGGTGAAATGCTAAAACACCCGTGTACTTAGATTTAGGTGCACGCTAAGGAATCCCAGGTGCTCCAAATTATTCCGGAATCCCTCACTTTGGCGTGCCTCATAATGCAGATCGTGGTTTTCATGCGTATAAACCCCATAATTTTTTAACGTTAAGGAGAGTTAATTACTCATGTCAGGCTTATCACAGCTGCTGCTGTACGCATGCCGAAACTTTGGGGCTCCAACTAGTGTCGCTCATTTGGCGATGCAGAACTACGCTGCTTGCTCTTCCAGTCGCCCACCATTCCCGCATTAATATTGTTGGCAATCACGAACGCGATCAGGGAAACTTGCGTAGCCGACATAATTTATTTGGCATGTTTATTGTTATTCAATTCCTGGCTGGCGCGGTAGCGCCGTTCAAAAATATTCCCGCCTCGAATATTGATCCCCATTGTTCTCGCGTAAAATCGCGCGCTTGCTGTTCGTGTTACTGTGCTTGCTTGCAACGTGTTACGTTTGAACTCGTATTGTACTGGTTGCGTGTGACCCACCTGTTTTATTCTTTTCATTTGCGTTTAGTGACGGTGATGTAATTGTGTACAGCGCATTCGGTCGAGCTACAGTCACGCTTCGAATCTATTGATTGCTGGTTGGCACTTCTAAAATATTGCGATCTTTGTGGGTGCCTGCTCATGGATGCAGACTCGGGAACACGTCGCCTTGCACATAATTTCCTTTCGCACTATCCATTTGACCTAGAAATTGTGGATGGCTTACGTTAATTCGCATCGGCGTTCGTACCGCAAGTCATGAATCTGAATATGATAAATATGGCCTGCTGAAAACGAAACATTAGGTAACTCGCAATTAAAATTAATAAAAATCTGGGGCTTTACATGCCAGAAGCGCGATATGATTATGAAGTACGCCTTAGTAAGGGACTTCGGACGAGTTTTTACCACCTGTGGCTCTCTAGCGTGCACTCAATGCACAGCACACGGACATTTTTGCATTTTTCCCCCATTTAATGCGGCCGCCGCAGACGGGATTTGCGCACCTACACCACGCCCCATATTTTGTGTCGTTGTGATTTCTCTGGTTAATGCAATATCGCCAGGTCATCTACGCGTTTCCACGCTGTTCTGTTCTTCTTTCGGGGGTTTTACGAGCCAAAACCACTTCTGATTATGAGGCACGCCGTAGTGGATGGCTCCGGATTAATTTTGACCACCTGGGGTTCTTTACCGTGCAATACAACGCAAGCACACGGGCGTTTTTGCATTTCGCCTCCATCGAAATGATCTCGTGCTCGCTCGGCAGCGCAAAACGGCTTAGCCGACTAAGCCACCGCGGCGGGTCACGCTGTTGTCAATTGTTGCTTTGTTTCTTGATTACCCGTTTTCTTATCAGAGCTTTATGGGATCGCTGGTTGCGATTTCCTTTAACGCACTTCTCTGGAAGCGAAGCGAAATTGAAATTTTAGTGTTGTTACGAACGTTTAGCATAGCGCTATATATCGCTTTATACCTTTTCCGCGACGATTTCAGGCACAAGTCTCGTAGTTGTACGCATGGCATGCTTTTTAGGCAATGCAAGCAAACCAACCGGTAGCTGGTGTATACGGTAGCGGCAATAGTAGAGCGGCATATGGTAAATGCTTGTTCATTTATTGTTCCAGTGGGAACCCATGTGTTACCTGGATAATTAAATAAATTGAGGTATGTGTGCCTACTCGCACGTAGCGTCAAGCGTCCATTGGCAAGCTGAAGCGCTGGTAAACAGAACGATGCATGAGAGAGTGGTTTCCTGTGATCCACATAACGATGGGCCTTTGTTATCGCAAGACTAATTATTTGCAACGCGGAAAAGGTCATTTCTTACTCCTCTTGTACCATAGACATGCGAAAATATAGTCTACAAGTCAGGCCGCATTATTGTTCCAGAGCGGATTATGTGTCCATATACGTGGTGCCTTTTTTTAGCTGCACCAATTTTTTTAAAAATTGCCTGTGGCAGATAGCACAATTATAAACCTTGATCAATATTACTCAATAAGGCGGCCATTACGTTACGAGAAAGCAATATGCTTTCCGAATAATTTACTTAATTGCGCTAATAAACAAACTACTTTGCAGCACATATTTTAATCTACGAATTGTAGCTAGTGGCTATGCAATGCATATCGACTTAGACCGAGATTTGAGGACTACGCATGTTTCGATATAATAATTTTGAATGTGTCCACCAAAGTGCATTAGCGTTCCAGTTAGTGTGTGCTTCAATGTATGAAACAGTGTTTTCTTAAAAATTAAGTTAGAAAACTGGACATTTTTACTGCAAGTTTGATACCGCATATCTCGAAACCGCTGCCACCCTCAGAATTTGTTCCAAGTCGATATGCCTGGCATAATCACTAGCTACAAATAAAATATGTGAAGCGAGGTAATTAATAAATAGGTAATTAGTGTTACTGTCAATTGTTCAATTAAACGTTTAGATTTTTCGTAGAATAGGCCACCTCATCGAGTAATTTAGAACAATTTGGACAGCACAATTGTGCTGTCTGCCACATGTTCTTAAAATTTAGTTCTGCTAAAATAAAAAGGACCATGTACAATGAGAACATACCGTGTGTTCTCATTCTACAAGTTTTTTTTTTTTAAGACTGAACCAAATTAAAAAAAAAGCATTGCTTGTGGCAGATAGCACTTGGGCAAGCGCAATGGTCCAGTCATATCACATGCTTCAAACCATTACGTTATTAAGCTGCTTTTTGTGTCACACAGAGAAAGAAACATTCTTTAATGAGATGCTGGAGATGTTAGCCTGGCTATTCGCCTGACATGCTATTCCAGGTTTGAAGTAGTGGTATGACTAGCCCATGGCGCTTGTCATGTAATTGTCATTTTAATTGAGTATGCTGTTAACGGTAAGCTGAACCAACCGCTGAGTAGGTTGAGCTTACCACTGAGGCGAGGATGATAGAAGAAGATGAATATGTCATTGCGGCCTCAGTAATGACAGAGCAAGATGTTGGCCTTCAGAATATCACACGGATGTAATGTCCTATCGTTTGCGCCTTTAAATAAATAAATTCTATGTGTGACCTGTATGCGCGGCATACGTATTTTTGTCTCCGCATTAACTGATAGTTTGGACTGAATTTTTGTAGCGTCAGCTACACTGGCCTAGCCAAGCCCGTTTCGCGCGGCACATCAAGAGCCGTGCTGCGCATGCGCAAGGATCAGTGATGTCACACGGCTTGCGCACCGGAGCCACCGGAGCCGGCACCTCTCGCGCACTCCGCCGCCGCCGCCGCGCGCGACTCACCGCCGCTGGTCTGCGCATTCCAGAGGAGTGACGTCGTAGCCGTGGTAGACGCACTGGCGCCGGCGCGCGCTCGCTGTGCAGTCGCCATCTGACACTGCGCTGGAGCCGCTGCGCTTCTGACTGGCGTTTGCCAGTGTGGTATAGCCATGGAGAAGGAGAGCGCAAATGCTGCTCAACAGCGCAGAAGAACGGAGAAGCTTGACTCATCGGATCCCGAAGTAGTTGCCTGGCAATTAGCGGTTGAGCGTAGGAGACAACCAGGAAAGCCAAGAATAATCAGCTGAACCTTTGCTAACGCTACGTATATCCTGGCATAGCCGAGCTAAGCCACTGCAACTTTTTTTATGCTGCTTCACTTGCTTCTTGACAAATCTGTCTGTCCTAATTTAAACCACAAGAATGATTAATACACAGAATTTTGCTGTCTTCGGTTTTTCTGCTCACATTGACTTCCATACGAGTACTTTGCAAAAGCTAGGATAATAAATTCAAATTCAGTGCTGCATCTGGCTTATGCTTTCTCTTGGTTCTGGAGTTCATGTTACAAGAAGGGAAAAAAAAACAGGACGCCGATCAAAAAGTGGTAATAAGAATTGGACGCACGGAAGCCTTGTTCACAACACGAACTGCTCGAAACGACGGCATTCTGCGTGTGCAGGCGGGATATTGCCATCGTTGCGATACAGCGCTTTTTCTGTAGTTTTTTGTAGTCTGGATATCAAGGGATTCCAGAAACTCCCTTCAAATCCAGTTTCCTTAGCAATGATAGAAGCCTTGTCTCGTCGGTGGCATATTCAGCCTGCCACGTGCTCCGCAAGTGCAATTGAAACGACATTGTTTCTTCACTTCTGATTCATTTCTAATTGATATCTTTGACATAGATTTCATGCTTCAAGCGCTTTCAGAATGGCTGCTTTCGCTTATGTAAAGACAGTCGCGATTCGCGCAGGCTGTTCTGTATACAATGCTTAGAACATACCGTCTGCATATTCACATCTGACTGCTCATGCTGCAACTAGTGGGCCTAAACGTGGGACATTGACTTCATAGGGTTTCAGAACAATTGCGATGGCCTTGCTCACTCAACGGTCGAGGGCCGTGCGAGCTCGAGGGCGCGTATGAACGGCAATGTGGCAGGCCTCAACGATATTTCGGCGAACGAATGAACATTTCCGGCTATGCTCACTCGGACGCAATCTGTGCAAGTAATTGTCAGAAATCTGGTCGCCAGGATTAAAGCAAAAATTTTACAGCGATCCCGGCAAATTTGCTCTAAATCAGGACGGTCAGGGCAGTGGCGTATCAGGTGAGGGTGCGTGACCGGGCTTCCGCCCCCCCCCCCCCCCGACTCTCCAAATTTTGTCTTTTTTTTTTATTTACGGCCTGCGCCCTGCTCCGTTTTGTGCCTGGCACGTTGCCTATTAACAAAGGCGCGTATCCTTCGAACGTGCGGCTATTATGGGCATTCGCGTCTGAACGCTTCTCCGACGCCTGGGAACTTAAAAGAACGAAGCACCGCAGTCAGGACGATCGCGGTGCTTTAGCTCCCCCGCCCCCACCCCCGAAAAAAATATCCGGGCTGCGCGCCTGGCTCAAATTACGTCGCGAACATTCTGAGTGCGGTTACCCCGGAAGTGTTTCATTCGTTGCGTAGAACATCGTTCAAGTTGACCAGTGACCTCGCTTGGCCGCGCGTCCTTGAGTCGACGCTCCCATTCAACATGTCCCCAAGAGGAGGCCTTGTCACGCGTTCTGAAAACCTATGACGCGCGGCGCATATCTGTTCCTGCCTGCACATTGCATCATGAACTGGTACATGCGAAGGACACGGTGTGGAATTGTTTTTCGGCGCAAAGTGCTACTACGTTTAAGTCAACAAAAGATGCAATTTCGGAAAAAGGGCTTCACGCAGCATGTGCATGATGTGAAAACGAAAAATGTCGCTTGCGACGTAGTTGCGGAGGACGTGGCAGCCTCCAACAATGGCACTGGCCTTCTTGGACAAGGCTGTCGTTATTGCCATGAATCCGGATTTCAAGGTAGTATCTCGGGGGCTTGCTACCGAGGCTACAGATAAGGCCGAATCGCAGTGATGGCATTATTGCATCTGCATACGGAAGAGACCTAGGTCGGATTTCTAACAGTTACTGTTTGCAAACAAGGCTGAGGTATAAATGAGTGGGAAATTTCATCAGTCATATGCAATAAAATCTTTTTATAGCGAAGTTGAAGGGGGAGCCAAAATTACGTCATTACATTCATCACTGCCGTTCACTGCAATATATGCGCAATGTCGCGCACAAATTTCAACTTGTATAGAAGCAGATGGTTTTTCGGGCAGCAGAAACACTACATGGCCACGTGCTCGCTGAACTAATAAAACAGCAAGATAAACTTCGGCGTCCTTAACACACCACTTCTTAGCATCTGGCACGATTGCCTTTACGATAGCTGCCTTCTGTTTCAATATGATGATCTTTAATTCGTTACCGCTTTTAGTTGCATCGTCTCTAGCAGCGCGAAACCGGCGAAACGGCGACGCGGTTGAATAGGTTGCACGCTGCGACACCAATGTTCGTCGTGTGCGAGCAGCACGTGGTACACACAGGGAGGCGTGGCCTCTGAAATTGCACCGGCGCAATCTCCGAGGCCACGCCTATAGCTGCACTAACTATATAGCCTGCGCGGTGCCGCAGTGAGAGGAATTGCGATGGCGATCTAAAGTCTGCTTATGCGCAACTTCGCGCAGTGGTGGCATGGACCAGTGTTCGACGGTGGATTCAACGCAAATACGTAAACGTTTTAAACATCGGCAACGAATGTGTGATCTACCTTGCGGAAAGCAGAAGCGAGCCTGCAAGGGTCGGGCATTTCTTGTTTCGGAAAACTGAAGTTTGGTGTATCTATTGGGAGGATAAGTTTACTTCGTTGAAACTAGGTTATAAAATCATGGATATCTTCGGAGATTTCAGCGGGAATGTCATTTTGTTGTATACAGTAATTTGTTATATCCCATTTCGTTATAACGAAGTTTCACAGTAACATGATTGTTCATCTTTTGTCTTACCTTCTAATTGCAGGTGCCAAATCTGAGGTCAAGCATCATTGGAACACGCTGAATTTTCTGCGGGTGCATCAGCCTGTGCAAATGTCTAAGCCAGTTCCCTGAATTGTGAAGTGTCCAATTTGTTATAACAGCCAGCCACAAAGCAAAACTCTAGGAGGTGCATTCGAAACATTTTGCTTATGTAGTGGCGTGTTACTGATTTATTAAAAATTCTTTCAAACCTTTGACCACTTTAGTGCTTCATTTCTGTGAACGATCATGCTTTATGTTAAGCGTACGTGGCTTTGACACGTGTTCATCGCTTTTGTGGCTTTGCCAATATTTCATTGTTGCTATGGTGGGTTGTAAGAAATGGGCCATAGGGATTGGTGCTGTCGGTAAAGCCAACATTTTTTTCAATATTGCGAGGAATACGAACATCCTCATTCATTTCTCTATGTAGCAGATAAGAGGGAGACACTACATTCCTTCATAATTAATGCTGTAATGGAAGGGTGTTTTGTGTATCTAAATTCTTGTACATGCCAAACATCCATGCAAGGAAAAATTCTGTAATAGTGTTGCAGGAGGCTTTGATATTATTCCATCAGCAAATCTAGATCAGCGTTGACAAGGTAAGTAAAATAATATTGGGTCTTCCTGGACGTAATGGGCAGTGTATGCTGTTTCTAGCCAGATCACTGAAGCCAGTGAACATTTCGTTGTATAGTTGACATCGGAAGGAGACAGACCATCTGGATTGCAATATGACCTAATTTTAGCTTCCAGAGACTTTAAAATGTCATATTTGTGCTAGTGCTTCCCCTAGCGGACAATAGATCAGGTGTTGAACTAAAGTTTACAGAGGTCAAGTCCGTTGTACTTTATATATATATATATATATATATATATATATATATCCATAGCATGTTTATTGCTTATTTGTTTCTTCA
Organism: Dermacentor silvarum; assembly: GCF_013339745.2. Taxonomy (NCBI): domain Eukaryota; kingdom Metazoa; phylum Arthropoda; class Arachnida; order Ixodida; family Ixodidae; genus Dermacentor; species Dermacentor silvarum. Next base: position 136,375,108 of record NC_051163.1, read on the forward strand.
CTTTTTTTTCCTCAAAGTGAAGACTTCGTAACTTTATGGAATACATTCTGTGTTGAAACAACCTGCGTCGTGTTCACATTTCACATCCTCTCCACTTTAGATATAAGTATATTTCCACTGTCACTATCTTTTGTAAATACTATAAATACTGTAAAACTATATTTAGGGCTTAATTAGCTAAATACCAACGACTAGAAAATGCCATGCCTTAGTTGACCAGTAGATGTTTAAAGCATTTAAAAACGTTTTTAAGACATCCTCAAAACGTCCAGCAGAACGTTTTGTAGCCGTTTTCAAGACGTTCCCAAGATGTCTTGCAAGACGTCTTCTAGGCGTCTTTGAGACGTCTTGTTAAACGTCTGATATCCCAAATCTGGCGGTGCATTAGACGGTCTTAGAGACGGCTACAAGACGTTTTAAGACGTCCGACAAATATTGGTAAGATGTTTTTAAGTAGTTAATGTCTTGCCAAAACGTCTTCAAGACGTCTTGTAAACGTTTAAAAGGATTTTCACGACGTCCTGCTTGTCAAGACGTCTTGAAGACGGCTTCTAGACCAATGTGTGTTCAGTGGGTAAATTATCCCTATTACGTGCTCATCGTACATCATGCTAGCTCTATAATGAACGGGCTTTGCACGTCCCTCACGATCAACCCATGCTTTCATTGGGTGTGTGCTGCAACGTGCAACCAGGCGCTGTTTTATCGCCCCACCAGTGTTAATAGCATTTGTTACGTTCAATTTATAAACGCAATATGAACCTCTTTTGGGTTTGACTGATTTTTGTTAGTGATTGATAATTTCAAGAACAGCGCGTGTTATCACATTGGGGCTATTGCATTGATATTTAAAACAGCGCCAAAAAACTAGCTCACACCCAAACCCTTCTGGCCTATTGCATATTCACTTAATTTCTGCAAAACATCGAATTTTAAAATCACTCATGTGTGTTAAAGGATATTTTCTTCGCATAATGCGTTCCTTGTTCATTAATGTACCGTGCTTGAGCATCAAGATACTGCCACGCGTTATATAAACCTCTAAATTGGTTCCCCGAAAAAATGTTTATGAACACTTCCACATGATGAGAAATTTATTGTGCGGAACCGTTTTTCTGGAGAGCGGATCCAGACTTCGTGGTGTAATAATATAAATTGTGGTCTCTATACTAAATACAAATAATAGCCTAAATCTCCCACTGTTTTTCTCGCACATGAGCAGTAATAAATGGGCAAAGATTTTCGACTGATTGGTCAGTGATTTGACGATCACTGACCCGACCTAGAAAAAAGTAACAGGCCTGCGCGGCACACGCAGCACAGTCACAGCGTAAGCTGGTTGAGCGGCGCAAGAGTAGCTCTAATTTCGGCACCACGCACAACAAGGTTTTCGCGGCAAAGTGTCTTCGCCTCGATTTTGATGAGAACGATCTGAACTGTCCGCCCGGCGACGGTGAGCTGCGGTTGTAATGCTCTCTGCACAGCAGTCTGCCGAGCCCCATGATGCCTGGTTGTAGCCGCGCACGTAGCTCTACGATTCGCTTCTTCAGCAGCGGTTCCTACCTTACGAGGAGACGTCATAGCGTGTACCGAAGAGGTGTCCTGAATACGTGGCGCACATCTAAAATCGAGATAGCGTGAATTGCACGCTTCGTCCGAATCGCATCGCGTCTGAATCGCATCTCGTCGCACGCGGCGGTTGTAGGCACGTTAACTAGATGGCATCACCTTACTGGTGGAGGCTCGGGTTGTCTGCGCCTGCGCGCCTGCCTAGGCGCGCCGGCGCAGAGGCGCAGGGCGCGTGTGAAGGGAATGTTTCTTCTGCTGATAGCAAGCGCTTGCGTGGCTCAGTGGTAAAGTGTCCGACTCCCACGCAGCGGGCCTGGGCTCGATCCCGGTGGAGACCGGGTACTTTTTTCGCATTTCCCGCGATAGCGGCTACGGGGCGGCGGTGGCATCATCGCGACCCGAAACGGCTATTAGAATGAGCCCATAGCAGCTTACGCTGTGAAACAACTTGACATTATTAATGAGTACAAGAACGACGCAGTACTTAGGAAAATGGTTGGACACGGGACAAGCGCTTGTCCCGTGTCCGTCAGTCTGCGTATATGCATACTGTCAGTGTGCGCCAATTAGACCTTCAGCAATTCCTTTTACACAAAAGAAATTAAGCGATATATCGAATAGCTATGGTTGTGAACATCTAAACTCCAAAATGAACCCGCGTATAACAATTGGTAAATGTTGTGACAGTCATATTTGTGCTCACAACGTACCGATTGCAAGAGCCTGACTCAGTATTCCACGAGACAGCTACTGAAGCGTAAAGCGGTCTTTGGAATAAATGTGTTGGAGATGTGATATACTATAGAGAAAATAAGTAGAAAATAAGCATATACATTGAATGCGTAAATCAGACGTATTTACAAAAAGTCACCAGATCCCAGGCATTTTACGAGAATCCTGGTAGAACATTCGGCTGCTGCCTATTTTATAGCGCATTTAGGTTCTGTTCATGACTACATTACGAGTGCATGCATTCCCTTTTTGTTATGACTGCTCTCTAAACGCACGAAGCCCGTACACTGAGGGCGCTCAGAATTACGGAAGAGAAGCGCATAGTGCAGCCATGATCACCTGGCCAAAGTGCAACTATAGTGGGCGCGGTACACACTTAAGCATTTTGACGATGACAGTGCAAGTAGAGAAGAAGAAGCTCGAGAGCGAAGAGTACGCCAGCCCCCTGTACAGTTGCCACGTGTGGTAACCGTTTCCTTGTTCTCGGTCACCCTCATTGGTCTCGTGGAGTTGATCTTGTGCTGCTGTGCTGGGACAAGCCTTCTTCTGAGCTGCTGCTTCGGCGGGGAAGCCACCACCCTCTGTGGCCTTCTGGTCAGCCGACGGCAAACGCACAAGAGCCAGAGAAGAGCTTGAGAGCCCTATCGGGGGCCCCAGTGCTCCTCTCCCGGCTTTGGGCTGGGCAACCTGTGGTACAACATCTCCCATTGAATGCGGCTGGTCAGAATTGCGCAGACAGCGTTACACAGGCAATATAATGCGTGAAAGGCAGCTTCCGCGAGAGACGTTCCTGATGTCCGCATGAAGCTACCGAAAATACTGCCATATGCGCATCCGCATGGTTGTTAAATTACAATTCTTCCTTGGGACACCATCTATTATTTGATTAATGACAGGTAAGTGAGTCAGTCATTGTCATTCAGCATGACATTGTCCTATTGAGCAACAATGGGGACGAATTGCAGCAAATGATTGAGCACCTTAACCGAGAATGTGTACGAGTCGGGTTGAAGATTGATGTGCAGAAGACAAACATAGTGTTCAATAGCCTGGCAAGGCAACAAGCATTCAGGATCGCCAGTCAGCCTCTAGAGTCTGTAAAGGAGTACGTTTATCTAATTCAATTACTCACAGGGGACCCTGATCATGAGAAAGAAATTTACAGAAGAATAAAATTGGGCTTGTGTGCATATGGCAGGCATTACAAAATCCTGACTGGGAAATTACCATTGTAGTTGTAACGAAAAGCGTACTCGCACCTGCCGGTGAGCATGTATTTACTTGAGCATGATAAACTTTTTTGCGTGGCAGTGAAACGTTATCGAGCCCTTTCGGCACGCATACGACATCGCTCTGCCAACTCTTCCTTGCTCAGGATCCGTTTTAGCGGCATTCTTATCCTCCCGTCGCACGGCGCCGCGATTTTCTACCAGCCACTGCAAGGTAAGTAAATCGAAGCGGATAAATCGCAGAAGCCAGCCCCTCTCTCTTCATGCGGTTATCTATTTTCATTATGCTGGCTCGGCCCCATCGAAACCATCTCTACTAGACCGTACTCCTCGCCTCTTGTCAGCCAATTAGATAAGAAAAACCGCTGAGTGCAGACAATGTTATTGGTTTTGAAAGCGAACAAAGGTGACCTCCTATAAACGAGGAGAGCGTTTGATTGGGTTGTTCAGACAACGCCGCGGGTCACCGGCCGATGCTTGCGTCGGTGGTTATGTAAATTTGACGTGAGGAGATTGGAATAAAAAAAGTTTGGAATACCTTTACGTTATAGCGGCCCTGTTCCTTATGTTACTTTGTATATAGCAGCGAAACGTTTTCACTGTCGCCGATTCATTAACATCTCAGGAGGCAGCAAAACAGGGCCTGCCTATATTTAGAAAGCTTCTTGTTTGTAAGTGCTCTATTGTCTGATTTTATTGTTTCCCACATACTAGAGATCAAATAAAGGTAAGGCTCAAGGCAGAAAGGACTGCTTGAAATGGGCCCTATAGACCAGCCATGCACTGTTCAGCAGTGGCAGGAATGCTCTATAACAAGTTATACAGTAGATAGGAGATGCGCTTCATAGAATCGAAATGGTACACCAAATGGGCTAAGATGAATATCAGAACAGAAAAAAAATAATGCGATGTTGGGCTAGTTGGTTCATGCTTGGAATGTGCTTCTACCGCAAGGAAAGCTAAGCAAAGCTTTCCTCTCGGCTCGCACTGTTATTTTTTATTTCGACTTTACTCTAGCATGCCCGCTAGAGTAAAGTGACGCGTGTATATTGTTCATCTTATATACATACATACATACACACACACACATATATATATATATATATATATATATATATATATATATATATATATACACAAACACCGCCAAACACTCCATACAGATGGTTAACCAGCGAAGCTGAAACACGTGTGGCCCCGGTGTTTAGCAGTGAATTAATTCACTGCTAAACACCGGGGAATTAATTCAATTAATTCAGCGCTAACATTCGCAAATGCCATTATATGCTTCAAATCGGATTTATTGGCGGGTTTGGAAGATAACCAAAGATCAGTAGGCCGGTTGGCTCTGGGAGCCCACGGTAATACCACAAATGAGGCAGTGCAGGGTGACATGGGTTGGGCCTCTTTTGAAGTCAGAGAAGCACAGAGCAAAATTAGTTTTGAAGAAAGGCTCAAGAACAAGGATGAAAATAAATGGGCGGCTAAAGTGCACAAGTATCTCTACATGAAAAGCGGGGACACAGAATGGAGGAAGAGGTCAAGGAAGTTGGCAACCAAGTACTGGATAATCGAAACTGTAAATACACAACCGGGAGTCATGAGAAAGAAAGTGAGAGAAATAGAGACCGTGAATTGGATGCAAAGAATGGAAACAAAAAAGGACAATGGAGATTTACAAGAATGAGAAGAAAAAATTTAGAAGGGAAAATCTGGACGATAGCACAAAGGGCAGTGCCTTGCTATTTGGGGCTCGAGCCGATTGCCTAAGGACCAAAACATACCGGAGCAAATATTCAGAACTAGATGAGGCATGTGTCATCATCATCCTCCTCATCATCATCAGCCTATATTATATGTCCACTGCAGGACGAAGGCCTCTCCCTGCGATCTCCAATTACCCCTGTCTTGCGCTAGCGTATTCCAACTTGCGCCTGCAAATTTGCTTGCTTCATCATCCCATCTGGTTTTCTGCCGACCTCGAATGCGCTTCCCTTCTCTTGGTATCCATTCTGTAACCCAAATGGTCCACCGGTTATCCATCCTACGCATTACATGGCCTGCCCAGCTCCATTTCTTCCGCTTAATGTCAACTGGAATATCGGCTATCCCCGTTTGTTCTCTTATCCACACCGCTCTCTTCCTGTCTCTTAACGTTAGTCCTAAGATTTTTAGTTCCATCACTCTTTGTGCGGTCCTTAATTTGTTCTCGAGCTTCTTTGTTAACCTCCACGTTTCTGCCCCGTATGCTAGCACCGGTAGAATGCAATGATTGTGCACTTTTCTTTTCAACGACAGTGGTAAGCTCCCAGTCAGGATTTGGTAATGCCTGCCGTATGCACTCCAACCCAATTTATTCTTCTGTAAATTTCTTTCTCGTGATCAGGGTCCCCTGTGAGTAGTTGACCTAGATAAACGTACTCCTTTACAGACTCTAGAGGCTGACTGGCGATCCTGAATTCTTGCTCGCTTGTCAGGCTGTTCAACATTCTCTTTGTCTTCTGCATATTCATTTTCAACCCAATTCTTGCACTTTCTCGATTAAGGTCCTCAATCATTTGCTGTTTTCGTCTCCATTGTTGCTGAATAGGACAATGTCATCTGCAAACCGAAGGTTGCTGAGATATTCGCCATCGATCCTCACTCCTAATCCTTCCCAGTCTAAGAGCTTGAATACTTCTTCTAAGCATGCAGTGAATAGAGAGAGAGAGAAAAACATTTATTTAGACCATCGAGTTGATCTTGAGGACGAGTGGGTGGTGTCCTCATTCCAGGACTCCACTGGCCATGGCTGCTCGACGTACTTGCTGGACGAGAGCTTCTTGTCCCGCCAGGGTATCGCCGGTCAGCTGTACCTCCCACCGCTCAAATGACGTGTTAGGCGTCTTTAAATGTTCACGTTTGCCCCCGCACCCCCACGAGATGTGAAAGAGCGTAGGGCGTGTGTCGCCGCACCAGGGGCAGATGCCGCGATATGTTTGTGGGTATATTTTGCTGTATCTGTGTAGGTTTGGGAATGTGTTTGTTTGGATAAGTCTGAGGGCTATTGCCTCTTCAGTGCTGAGCTTTTTGTGAGGGGGAGGATAAATCCTGCGGTTGAGTCGCTGGATCTCGAGTCGGTCGCAGTAATAATGGCAGGGGCACAAAGGTAAAGGGTGGGGACTGATCAGACAATTGGTTTTGCCCCGCTCGGTTAATTAGCGCTCGAGCTAAGGCGCTCGCCATTTCGATCCCCTCCAGTCCCGCGTGACCCGGCCTCCACTTGATTTGATGGGATTCTTGCAGCCTCGGGCCTAGAATCTTAGCCGCCAGCACCGGTGTTCGTCCGTTGGTAAAGTTGCGGCAGGCCTGTTGCGAGTCGGTAACGACATGAACTTCCCTGCCCACCCTGTCATGTTGCTTTAGTACTAGCGCCGCGGCTATGGTCTCAGCCGCAGCTGGGGTCTCTGTCCTGACGGAGGCCGCGAGGGTTAAGGAGTTGTCTCTCCCGTTCACGGCAGCTACCGCGAAGAGGCCCCCTGCAGGGTACGCCGCCACGTCCACGTACGTTACGTTCGGGTCATCCTTGAATTGTCGGCGCTGTCTGTCGACCCGCGCCTTGCGTCGTCCTTCGTGGAGTTCATGACTCATGTGCTTTGGTATGGGGTTCGCCTTGATCTTGCTTCTGACCTCGGGCGGGAGTGATGCACGAAGCTCCGTTGCCGCGCCGGTCCGGTGGAGGATGGCTCTGCCCGCCGCCGTGTTCTGTAGTCTGGCATTTTGCGAAGCCATAACCGCGTCCGACAGCTCAGCGAAGGTGTTGTGGATCCCGAGAGCCGCTAACTTCTCGTTTGAGGTGGTAACAGGGAAACGCAGGGCCGTTTTGTACGCGCCTCTGATGATGGCATCGACTTGTTCTTGGTCGCGTTTGTTTAGCGAGTCGTAGTGATACGGCATGCTAAACGTTACTCTGCTGATCACCAGAGCCCGGACGAGGTGGAGCGTGTCCTCTTCTCGCATGCCCTTGCGGCTTCTTGTTATTCGTTTGATAATCCGCGTGATCTTGTTGGTGGTTAGGGTTTGGATGGTGTGGGTGGCTTTCAAGTTGCTCTGGATCCAAAAACCCAGTATCCTAGTCTTTTTGCTTTCCGTGATCTTGTGGTCCACTAGATAGAGTTCGATAGGGCCGGGTGACTTGTAGATTCCTCCTCCATGCACATGGATCACCTCGGACTTCTCGGGTGCGCAACACATCCCGCTCGCTGACGCAAATCTCTCCACGGCCGTCGCGGCCTCCTGAAGGGTCGCCTCCTTTTGTGCGAGGGAGCCCTTGGTGGCCCAGAGCGTGATGTTGTCTGCGTATAAGGCGTAACCTAGGTCTGGGATCTTCCGCAGCTCTTTGGTCAGTGCTAGCATCGCGATGTTGAAGAGAATCGGGGAGACTATCCCCCCTTGCGGCGTTCCTTTGTTCGGCACGTCGATCTTATCCGATCGAGTCTGGCCTATTCCGATGGTTGCCGTCCGGCCCGTCAGGAACGATTTGCCGTAATTAAAGATGCGCTCTCCGCAGCTGATGTCGTTCAGTCCCTTGAGAATGGCCTCGTGAGAGATGTTATCGAAGTCCCCTTTCAGGTCGAGTGCGAGCAGGAGGTGTTCTCCTCCCTTCGGGATGCGCTTGAGAACTTCTTCCCTCAGGATTAGGAAAGCATTTTGCGCAGATAGTCCCGGCCTGAAGCCAAGCATGGTGTGCGGGAAGAGGTCACCGTCCTCTATGTAGTGTTGGAGGCGGGCTCCGCTGACCCTCTCGTACAGCTTGCCGAGGCACGAAGTCAGCGAGATGGGACGCAGGGCGTCGATCGCGGGCTTCTTGCCTGGTTTGGGAATGGTCACGACTTCCGCGTGTTTCCACTCGTTCGGTACGTGGCCCTTGCTCCAGAGTTCCTCGTTCAGGTATTCGGCCAAGTCCAGGATGTGCTTCGGGCTCAGGTTTCTAATCATGGCATTGGTGATCTTGTCGCCCCCGGGAGCAGTGTTGCGCTTTGAGGCTCGTGCCGCGACATACACCTCTTCCTCCGTGATCGGAGCGTCCACTTCTGGTCTTGGTTCCCCTTCGTAATTTAGGAGGCAGGGTCGTATGGGGTCACTACCCAGGTATCTGCTGTTTAGGGTGTCAATCAGATCCTGGTCATTCCCGGGGAATTTGTGAGCGATTTATTGAAGCGTCCGACTGGTTGTCGATTTGGCCTTGTCGGGCTCCATCAGGCAACGCATAATGGCCCACGTCACGATTCAGTGAATAGCATTTGATAGATTGTTTCTCCTTGCCTGACCCCTTTCTTGATAGGTAACTTTCTACTTTTCTTGTGGAGAACCAAGGTAGCTGTGGATTCTAAGGTATTCACGTATGCCTCCTGTACTCCTTGATTACGCAATGCCTCTATGACTGCTGGTATCCCTACTGAATCAAATGCTTTTTCATAATCTATACATAACATCTAGGAATGCAGAGACATGTGTATGCTGCAGTAAAGATGCAGAGACGACTCAGCACATCCTAATGGAATGCGACGGGATCTGCCCAGCGAGAACCGTAGATAACGTGCAACTCGCAGAAGCGCTTGGGTTTAAAGTGGAAGGAAACATCAACAGATCAGCCGTAGAGAGAAGCAAGAGACGATTAGAGTAGTGGTGGAAAAAAAGCAGGGAAAAGATGGATACGACCTGATCTCTTAAAATCATAGGTAGCGGTACAAGGTAAATTTTTGAAAAAGAAAACGAATAATGAGAGGTATACAAAAATGCTAGATAAAACACATGTATAATAAACCTCATTAAACCAAGCAGGCTAGGTGACTATTTGTCGCCGCCCTGTTTCAAATGGGATGCCAATAAATCATCATCATCATTCGAAATTCCCGCTGTGACGTATGCCATGACGCACAACTGAAGAAAACACAATAAAAAGAAGCACACACCCTAATGCCATCTTCGAGCGGTCGTTTCAGAGCGCTCTGGCTGTGCTACAAAAGTGGTGAAAAACCACTTTAAAGCTGTATTACGACAATAACCGGGTATGGAAGTGATGATCCTGCTTCGTAATCATCGGAGGAACCCGCTTCTGCAAACGGTAACGCTTAGTAACCGTTTTACACGACCTTTGTAGCGCTACCAGAGCGCTCTAATACCCCTGACACACGGGCAAAAGTAAAGTCCTTTGCAGGAAACCCCTTTTGTTACTCTGAAGGACCCTTTGCAGAAAGGAGTTGCGCCGATGACACATGGCAGCGCACTAACTTCTTTAGGTGGTTCCTCAAGTGAACGCCGCAAAAAAAGAAAAAAAAGCGCTGCTTGTTAAGGCAGCAAGAGAGAAAACAGTTACAAGCTGCTGCGCATGTAGGTTACATTTAGTGATTGTTGAACCTCAGAACGTTTTTTCCCATTTTTGATGGCTTATATTGCGCATATTTGGAAATTAACATGGCGGCGCTAGTGACGCGGTGTGGGCGTTTGAGAGTATCATCATAATCATCATCAGCCTATATTTATGTCCACTGCAGAACGAAGGCCTCTCCCTGCGATCTCCAATTACCCCTGTCTTGCGCTAGCGTATTCCAACTTGCGCCTGCAAATTTGCTTGCTTCATCATCCCATCTGGTTTTCTGCCGACCTCGAATGCGCTTCCCTTCTCTTGGTATCCATTCTGTAACCCAAATGGTCCACCGGTTATCCATCCTACGCATTACATGGCCTGCCCAGCTCCATTTCTTCCGCTTAATGTCAACTGGAATATCGGCTATCCCCGTTTGTTCTCTTATCCACACCGCTCTCTTCCTGTCTCTTAACGTTAGTCCTAAGATTTTTAGTTCCATCACTCTTTGTGCGGTCCTTAATTTGTTCTCGAGCTTCTTTGTTAACCTCCAAGTTTTTGCCCCGTATGTTAGCACCGGTAGAATGCAATGATTGTACACTTTTCTTTTCAACGACAGTGGTAAGCTCCCAGTCAGGATTTGGCAATGCCTGCCGTATGCACTCTAACCCAATTTTATTAAAGACGATAGTCTTTCTTGGGGAACTTAAACGCTGAAAATTTGGTCTGTCTGTCTGTCCTTCTGCCTGTTTGTCTGTCTGTCACCCGATTCAGCCACCCGGCCAAAGTTGGACCACTTGCTTACCGCTCACACTACTTAAACTGGTACGGCTGTTCATACTTGTGAACGTTATCGATCACAAAGTAAATATTACGCATATCTGAAGCGCAACATCACTAGGTAAGTATTAGGAGGTGTGTTCCTTTAATAGAAAATACATAGATACGTAACTCTAAAGACCCTAGTTTCTTAAGCTGCGCTGAAAATGCCATGCTATGCGCGCCGACGAACGACGTTCCCCGACTGCGCGCCGACGAGCGCCCTCTGCCATGGAGGAAGGAAACCCTCTGCACAAGCTCATGTTTCCCGATGTATTGCCAGATGGCGTCCATGTCTCACGCAGCGCCTCCTCAATTTTATCAATGCCAGCCAGATGCGGCCAATTCAACATAAAGGAAGCGCTGTCTGAGGCAGGACAAAACATAAATGGCCGCTTGATGAAATAATGCGGTAAAATGAAATCTGTTCAAACAAACCTCCGTTGCATTTATCATGCCAGGACGGAAATCGTACGAGAACAGCATCACGGGTGGCCGCGGCCGGATCAGACCAGCACTCATGTATTACGGCCGGCAGAAGACTATCGTCTTTCGACGACATTTGCAGCGAAGCACGCAGATACGCGGCAATTTTTCTTCTCTAAATTTCTTTCTCATGATCAGGGTCCCCTGTGAGTAATTGACCTAGATAAACATATTCCTTTACAGACTCTAGAGGCTGACTGGCGATCCTGAATTCTTGTTCCCTTGCCAGGCTATTGAACATTATCTTTGTCTTCTGCATATTCATCTTCAACCCAATTCTAGCACTTTCTCGATGAAGGTCCTCAATCATTTGTTGTAATTCCTCTCCATTGTTGCTGAATAGGACAATGTCATCTGCAAACCGAAGGTTGCTGAGATATTCGCCATCGATCCTCACTCCTAATCCTTCCCAGTCTAAGAGCTTGAATACTTCTTCTAAGCATGCAGTGAATAGCATTGGAGAGATTGTGTCTCCTTGCCTGACCCCTTTCTTGATAGGTATCTTTCTACTTTTCTTGTGGAGAACCAAGGTAGCTGTGGAATCCTTGTAGATATTTGCCAAGATATTCACGCATGCCTCCTCCACTCCTTGATTACGCAATGCCTCTATGACTGCTGATATCTCTACTGAATCGAATGCCTTTTCAAAATCTATGAAGATCATATAGAGAAGTTGATTGTACTCCGCAGATTTCTCGAATACCTGATTGATGGCATGGATATGGTCCATCGTAGAATATCCCTTCCTGAAGCCAGCCTGTTCTCTTGGTTGACTGAAGTCAAGTGTTGTCCTGATTCTATTGGAAATTATCTTGGTGAATATTTTATACAATACTGAAAGCAAGCTAATGGGTCTGTAACTCTTCAATTCTTTAACTTCTCCCTTCTTATGGATAAGTATAATGTTAGCGTTCTTCCAGCTCTCTGGTACACTTGAAGTTGTGAGGCATTGCGTATAAAGAGCCGCAAGCTTTTCAAGCATGATATCTCCTCCATCTTTGATTAAATCTACTGTTATTCCATCTTCTCCAGGCGCTTTTCCCCTGGTCATGTCTTTCAAGGCCCTTCTAACTTCGTCGCTAGTTATAGAAGGAGCTTCTGTATCCGGTTCATCACTATTTCGAATGGAAGTAGCTTGGCTGTTTTGGCTACTGTACAGTTCAGTATAGAATTCTTCTGCTGCTTTTACTGTGTCATCGAAATTGCTGATGATATTACCATGCTTATCTTTCAGTGCATACATCTTGCCTTGTCCTATGCCTAGTTTTCTTCTTACTGATTTCATGCTGCGTCCATATTTTACGGCTTCCTCAATTTTTCCCACGTTATAATTTCGAATATCCCTTACTTTCTTCTTGTTGATCAGTTTTGACAGTTCAGCGAATTCTATCTGATCTCTTGAGTTGGACACTTTCATGTTTTGTCGTTTCTTTATTAGGTCCTTTGTTTCTTGGGAGAGCTTCCCTACAGGTTTCTTTGGTGCCTTACCTCCCACTTCAATTGCTGCTTCTGAGATCAGCCTAGTTACGGTTTCATTCATTAGCTCTAGGTTATCTTCATCTTCCTGTTCTAAAGCTGCATATTTGTTTGCGAGCACCAGCCTGAATTGGTCTGCTTTTACCCTTACTGCCTCTAGGTTGGCCTGTTTCCTCTTGACTAATTTCACTCTCTCTCTCTTCAAATTGATGGAAATCCTAGACCTCACTAACCTATGGTCACTGCAGTTAACCTTACCTAACACTTCTACATCCTGCACTATGCTTGGATCGGCAGAGAGTATGAAATCTCTTTCATTCCTTGTTTCTCCATTAGGGCTTTTCCAGGTCCACTTCCTGTTGCTGCGCTTCCTGAAGAAAGTATTCATTATTCGGAGCCTATTCCTTTCCGCGAATTCTAATAACATCTCTCCTCTTGCATTCCTAGAATCGATGCCGTAGTTGCCAATGGCTTGCTCACCAACCTGCTTTTTCCCCACTTTTGCATTGAAGTCGCCCATGACTAAAGTATACTGAGTTTGCACCTTTCTCATTGCTAGTTCAACATCTTCATAAAACTGTTCTATTTATTCATCATCGTGACTAGAGGTTGGGGCATAGGCTTGTACTACCTTCATTTTGTACCTCCTATTCAGCTTTATTACGACGACTGCTACCCTTTCATTAATGCTGTAGAATTCATGAATGCTGCCCGCTACGTTGTTATGCACTAGAAATCCTACCCCGGATTCTTTCTTATCTGGAAGACCTCTGTAGCAGAGGACGTGGCCGTTAGTCAGTACTGTGTAAGCCTCACCAGTTCTTCTAACCTCACTAAGGCCAATAATATCCCAGGAAATGCCTGATAATTCTTCAAATAGTCCTGCTAAGCTAGCCTCACTCGAGAAGGTGCGCGTGTTGAACGTTGCCAGGTTCAGTTTACATTGGCGGCCTGCCTTGACCCAGAGATTCTTAGCACCCTCTGCCGCGTAGCAGGTCTGACCGCCGCCTTGGTCAGGTGCTCCGCCGCCACTGGGAACTGAGGGCCATGGGTTAATTGTCGGAGTCATGAGGGAGGTAGTGGCCGAATACTGCACCAGGGAGGCCAATTCCTGTTCTGGTGAGGGAGTGACTTTGATGAAGCTTAGTGGGCCTGCCTAGTTTGGTTGCACCTGAACTAGTATAGCCCCACTAGCTCTCGGCAATATGTATTTTTTTCTTTGCTGGTGTCAGGCACCACTCCATGCCTGAAAATGTAGTGGAATGGAGCAGGATTCGAACTTACAACCTTCCGATTTGAGGTCGGGTGTTCTACCTCTACTCCACGCCACCTCGTGCGGTAGTTGTACTCAAGTTTCCAAAAGAACTTCTACCTTTTCTTTGTATACGACATTTGTGAAGATCTTCAAGAACTTCTCACGAAATCGGTCCCATGTCGCTATGGTCTCTGTTCTCGAACCAGGTCCAAACAGTATCATCCAAAGAAAAATTTCACCAATGAGAGTATAGCTAGAGTAAATCTTCACTGTTCAACAAATGGCATTACCACTAAAATTTAAAACATTTTCCAAAATAATACCAATACTTACAGGGCGCCTTAGTTATGTAACAGGTTTTCTTCTATTGGGCCGCCAGTATATATATATATATATATATATATATATATATATATATATATTGCGGGCGTTTATTACGCACGTCTTCTTCATCTGTACATTATCATCATCATCGGGTGTGTGCTTTTGCTGGTTCGCTACCGAGTACTCGGGCCGAATAAACGTCGTGCCAACAGAGACGCCATAAGTGGTGGAGCTGCTCTTCGATCCTCAGTCCTCTGCCCGCTCAGTCTACCCCCTGGAGCTACGTTCAGGCCGCCGCTTGGGCCCACTGTCCGCTAGCATGTCTGAGGACGCACCACCTTCCACTTCTACCGTTACCGTTCTGACACCACCAGCCACCCCTTACATCCTCAGCAGCCACCAGCGTGACCCCCATCTCTTCGCTGGTCTTCGTGAAGAAGATGTGGAGGACTGGCTCGACGACTACGAGCGAGTCAGTTCCGCTAATCGTTGGGACGACCTTAACAAGCTCCGCCACGTCTCCTTCTACCTGACGGGTGTGGGGAAGACATGGTTCTTCAACCACGAGATCGACTTTACTGACTGGGCTGCCTTCAAGCAGCGGCTGCGCCAAGTATTTGGTACACCGGCCGTTCGTTCTACCATCGCAAAGAAAACCCTCGATACTCGCCAACAACAGCCAGGCGAGTCTTACACATCATACATAGAGGATGTTCTTGCGTTTTGCCGCCGTATGAGTTCATACGCTCTCTGCCGATCCAAGCATAGTGCAGGATGTAGCAGTGTTAGGGAAGGTTAAGTGCAGTGACCATAGGTTAGTGAGGTCTAGGATTTCTCTCAATTTGAAGAGAGAGAGAGTGAAATTAGTCAAGAGGAAACAGGCCAACCTAGAGGCAGTAAGGGTAAAAGCAGACCAATACAGGCTGGTGCTCGCAAACAAATATGCAGCTTTAGAACAGGAAGATGAAGATAACATAGAGCTAATGAATGAAACCGTAACTAGGCTGATCTCAGAAGCAGCAATTGAAGTGGGAGGTAAGGCACCAAAGCAACCTGTAGGGAAGCTCTCCCAAGAAACAAAGGACCTAATAAAGAAACGACAAAACATGAAAGTGTCCAACTCTAGAGATCAGATAGAATTCGCTGAACTGTCAAAACTGATCAACAAGAAGAAAGTAAGGGATATTCGAAATTATAACGTGGGAAAAATTGAGGAAGCCGTAAAATATGGACGCAGCATGAAATCAGTAAGAAGAAAACTAGGCATAGGACAAGGCAAGATGTATGCACTGAAAGATAAGCATGGTAATATCATCAGCAATTTCGATGACATAGTGAAAGCAGCAGAAGAATTCTATACTGACCTGTACAGTAGCCAAAACAGCCAAGCTTCTTCCATTCGAAATAGTGATGAACCGGATACAGAAGCTCCTTCTATAACTAGCGATGAAGTTAGAAGGGCCTTGAAAGACATGACCAGGGGAAAAGCGCCTGGAGAAGATGGAATAACAGTAGATTTAATCAAAGATGGAGGAGATATCATGCTTGAAAAGCTTGCGGTCCTTTATACGCAATGCCTCACAACTTCAAGTGTACCAGAGAGCTGGAAGAACGCCAACATTATACTTATCCATAAGAAGGGAGACGTTAAAGAATTGAAGAATTACAGACCCATTAGCTTACTTTCAGTATTGTATAAAATGTTCACCAAGATAATTTCCAATAGAATCAGGACAACACTTGACTTCAGTCAACCAAGAGAACAGGCTGGCTTCAGGAAGGGATATTCTACGATGGACCATATCCATGCCATCAATCAGGTAATCGAGAAATCTGCGGAGTACAATCAACCTCTCTATATGGCTTTCATAGATTATGAAAAGGCATTCGATTCAGTAGAGATATCAGCAGTCATAGAGGCATTGCGTAATCAAGGAGTGGAGGAGGCATACGTGAATATCTTGGCAAATATCTACAAGGATTCCACAGCTACCTTGGTTCTCCACAAGAAAAGTAGAAAGATACCTATCAAGAAAGGGGTCAGGCAAGGAGACACAATCTCTCCAATGCTATTCACTGCATGCTTAGAAGAAGTATTCAAGCTCTTAGAATGGGAACGATTAGGAGTGAGGATCGATGGCGAATATCTCAGCAACCTTCGGTTTGCAGATGACATTGTCCTATTGAGCAACAATGGAGAGGAATTACAACAGATGATTGAGGACCTTCATCGAGAAAGTGCAAGAATTGGGTTGAAGATGAATATGCAGAAGACAAAGATAATGTTCAATAGCCTGGCAAGGGAACAAGAATTCAGGATCGCCAGTCAGCCTCTAGAATCTGTAAAGGAATATGTTTATCTAGGTCAATTACTCACAGGGGACCCTGATCATGAGAAAGAAATATACAGAAGAATAAAATTGGGTTGGAGTGCATACGGCAGGCATTGCCAAATCCTGACTGGGAGCCTACCACTGTCGTTGAAAAGAAAAGTGTACAATCATTGCATTCTACCGGTGCTAACATACGGGGCAGAAACTTGGAGGTTAACAAAGAAGCTCGAGAACAAGTTAAGGACCGCACAAAGAGCAATGGAACGAAAAATCTTAGGAGTAACGTTAAGAGACAGGAAGAGAGCGGTGTGGATCAGAGAACAAACGGGGGTAGACGATATTCTAGTTGACATTAAGCGGAAGAAATGGAGCTGGGCAGGCCATGTAATGCGTAGGATGGATAACCGGTGGACCATTAGGGTTACAGAATGGATACCAAGAGAAGGGAAGCGCAGTCGAGGACGGCAGAAAGTCAGGTGGGATGATGAGGTTAGGAAATTTGCAGGCGCAAGTTGGAATACGCTAGCGCAAGACAGGGGTAATTGGAGATCGCAGGGAGAGGCCTTCGTCCTGCAGTGGACATAAATATAGGCTGATGATGATGATGATGATGATGATGAGTTCATCTATGCCAGAGCCAGACAAAGTGCGCCACATTCTGAAAGGCATTAGATCAGTCGCCTTCAATGCCCTTGCCATTAAGAACCCCGCTACAATCGCTGACGTTGTTACAACGTGTCAGCGCCTCGACGAACTCGAGTCTGTTCGCCTTCAGCCGGACGTTGGTGACTATTCTTCTACGGCGGACCCACATCTGCGTGTCGTGATACGAGCAATGATACGCGAAGAATTACAGTCAATGGGCTTGTCGTCCCCATCCGTGTGCCCCAGCGCGCCTTCTAGCGCAGCCTTGCGTGACATCATCAGGGATGAACTGGCGTCCTTGACCTGCTCCACGCACGTGCAACCCTCCGTCTCTCGTCCCCTGCCAACGTACGCGGAAGTTGCTGCCACGCCTCCAGGCAACGTCAACTCCACGGTGCCGCTGCGCACGTACGCGTCGGTTGCTGCCGCGCCTCCAGTAAACATTTCGACGATGCCGCCCGAGCTTTCATCAGCCCATTTGACTGCACTGACTCCCGGATCACCTAGCCCCCTGTACTATCCGCCATGGCGTCCGTCACGTCCCACGTGCTATTACTGCGGCTATCGCGGCCACATTTCACGTTTCTGCCGCAAGCGCCAGCAGGACGAGCGTCGGGGATACGACATCTCCGAACGCAACTTTTCCGGTGGAGTCTCTTCCCAACGCCGGCGTTTCTCTTCGCCTCCGCTCCGCTCTACTTTTCCGCCCGCATCGACTGAAGACCGAAGCACTTACCGTTCAGCCAGACGCCGCTCCCCTTCGCCGTTCCGCCGCTCCACGTCACCACTACGGCCCGTCTCCCTCAACTCTAACATTCGTCCGGAAAACTAAGCAATGCAGTTTTTGGAGGACAAACTTCATACGACACCAGGACTGATATTCCTCCAGCGCGCCCGTCCAATATGCTCTCGGTGTTTGTCCAAGGAGTGCCCGTCGATGCTTTGGTGGACACAGGTGCGACAATTTCTGTTATTCACGCTGATTTATGTTCCCGTCTCAGAAAAGTCACGACGCCATACGATGGACCGACGCTAGTTGCAGCCCAAGGAGCCCCTGTTCGACGTTCCGCTCTTTGCACTGCCCGTGTCCTGATCGATTATATGATGCACCATATACAATTAGCTGTGCTGTCCCCGTGCGCTCATCAACTTATTTTAGGGTGGGATTTTCTCTCTTCTGCTTCCGCGGCTATTTGTTGTGGCCAACGTGTCGTTCATCTTACGGACACTGACTACTTACTTGGGGAAGACAGGTACACGCCGTTGCGCCTGCTCGCTGCGGAAGATACCGAACTGCCTCCCGGCCGACAGCGCATTATTACCATTATGTCGACCGATATCGACCATGGTGACGTCTTGGTCTTGCCCTCTTCCCGTTGCCTTCATAAAGGCATCGCTTTTGCGCCAGGTGTGGTTCGATTTTACAATGGCTCGGCGCTTGTCACCGCCACGAACGCGACATCGGAGAAAATTCTCCTTCCGCAAAGCACCACAGTGGCTTGCGCGGCCGACCCAGGGCCTGTATGCGTCGTGCCCCTTACGACTATGTCTTCCAAAGACCCTTCTACTTGTGCTACTGCTTCTCGCTCCGCCCTTACTGCAGCCATCAGCAGTGACTTGCCACCTTCACATATGCAGCAGCTGCTTGCTTTGTTGAACAAACACGCAAATTTACATAATAAAGTTACATGAATGAAATTTTGTGTCCTAAATAGAAATTCCTTGAACTCTACTTTATCCAAAATTTAGCTTTCTTGAGCATGTAGTTGCCGGGCAGTTTACAACAGAAGATTGCAATATTTGGCAATTTTCAAAAGCTAATTATCCAAAAAGTAAAAATTAAAAATTAATTTGCTACGTCTAGGAACTAGATAAATATGTCCTAAAGCTACAGAGCAAGCCGCAATGCAGTAAGTGCGGTAGTTTCTTCTAAATATGGTCACAACTGAGACACAGTTCGCAAAAACCATGTATCTCATGCTTGTTCTTGAACATTTATTTCTAAATCACACCAATCAATTTCTTTATATTATATATAGTTAGAATCTACAAGAATTAAGCTTTTTATGGTTTATACGACAACGTCATATCTTAAGTAGAAGAGCCACCACGGTTGCTCCAAAAGTACTGAAAACGGGGGGCTCGTGCCGCCGGAGTGGGACCGCCGCCTTAAGAGAAAGCTTTAGCTCGGGCCTATCTTCGATGCCGGATTATCAAATACATGTAAAATGCAGGAATGCTTTTATGAGAAGACCGCTGAAAAGATTTGAATGAAATGTGTCGCATTTAAGAGGGAAAGTTAAATTGCAGAGACGGCAGCAAATAGAAGTTTTGTATAGATAGTGTAATGTTTTCAAAGAATTGCAGGATGTTCGAAAATTTGGAAAAACAATAGAAGCATAAAGTTTACAAATCCGAAACTCACCCATTAAAAACAAATATGGCATTTCTATAAACTGCATCCGTTGGAGCATCGAAAGCGAACAGTTTTTTTTTTTTTTTTGCTATACCTTAAAACTTCAGTGAATTTGTTATAATGTTTGGAAGGGTTTTGCAAATGCATCATTCACAACATAGTGGTATGTTTCAGGATGGTGTATGATATATGATTGCTATCCGCTTTGGATGTATTATTAGGTGCAGTTTACAGAATTCCGTTATCATTTTTAGCTGCTGAGGTACATAGCTCTATACGTCAAGTTTTCGTTTTTGAAATCTGGCAATTCTTTAAAATTTTACGTAAAAAAGTAGACAGCCTATAATAAAATATCCCTTTCTGCAATCACTACGCTTTTTTTTCTAAATTCAACATAACTCTTTAGATTTAGTGCATTGGTTGCTATGAGAAACTATTGCCGATTTCCCATGTATTTCGATAGGAGCCCCCAAGCTCAATGTTCCCCCTAAGTTCGAGCTTGAATAATATACTTGATGGCAAGATACGTTTGTACACGTGTGATCGTGGCGTAATGAGCTAGAGCACCGGCGTACTGAGCTCAACGGCAGAGGATATGTTTATAAAGCGTCTTGGGAAGGAATAGGCGAAAAGAAAGGGAGAATGCTGGTCAGTTATTCAGAAGTGTGTCTGGTTGGCTCAAAATTATTAAATGCTTTGGTGGTCATGCCACCTTACGTTCCATCAGCAAAATTTCTGTTTCATTCCGCTAGTATTGTGCTATTATTGTCAATCAATCGAGATTAGATCACCGGCGTCATGGCATTGTATTCCGTCGCAATTATTTATCGCCATCACTTCAGAATCATCTCATCGTCGTCATGCCGCCATCCTTATATGCCTTCGTCGTTCTATCGACATCATTCCTACCTCGTAATTCCATCGTTGTCACTTCATGGACCGTTGGCCTGTGGTCCTCGTTCTACCATCGTGAGATAGCCTTCGCGAGTGATGGTCATAACAAAGCGGGTCAATCAGGGAGACAGTGTATGGCCGCATATAGCCGAATTATTTGAAAAATCAGGAGAAAGACTACGGATTCTAAACAAAGGTGTCTTAGCTAACATGGTGTGTCGCTTCTTGTTCGCTACATTGTGTGAATGTTAATCACATTAACTTCGATAGTCATCTTAACATGGGTTCTGCCGGAATTCTTTTGTCTTCGCGACACTAAGAAATTCTGGTCCACATTGTTGCCAGCTTATTAACGTCGCGAATTCCTAGAGGTGATCGTGCCCAGGCATGTGACGGATGACCCGAAATTTGATGAAGGTAGCGATGGGATTTCGACAGCGGCGCCGCCTATCGACAAGGGGATGCACATTGGGATGGGTGGGAATAGCGGTGAAAGCCAAACTTCAAGAGCTGCTAGACATCACGGAGTCGAATCAAGCTGCCAAAGAGTTAGAAAAATATATGCATTGCAATCGCGCTAAAGAAATTGGAAACTATTGGATTGGTCCCAGGTATCCAAGCTATCCCTAATGGGAGTGAATGAGATGAGTTTCGGTACAGCTCGTTACATTTTTCTAGAGCGGAAGACGTGATTAGATCCACAGTAGGCTGCAATATTTTGTTGCTGCACAAAAATATGTAGATTTCCGGCGTGATCATTTTAATGGAAAACGAAAATTAAATAAGTTTTCAAGAAGTACTTGGAGTACTTAATAAAATTGTAGCAAATAAAATCTGCAAAGTTCATTTACAACTTTTTTGTGTGTTAAGGCATAGGGCAACTCACTACTGGTTTCCACTATTTTTCTTCGTTGTATTTTCAAGCGAGTTGAATATTGTGCCGTAGTTTATTGCACAATTATCCCAACAAATAAATTGAGACTTTTAAGTGTCCATCGTTCTTAGATAAATGCATCAAGTCAATGCGGATGCTGCAAAATTTCTCAACATTGGTGAGAGGGATGTGAAAAACAAAACAGAAATGCAGAACATTGCATTGTCTCAGTAAATTTTATTTTGAGTGCTATTTCCACTCGTTAAGTGGCTCAACCATCGTGTTCGCAGCCTTGTATATGTTTTTGTAGCACTAGGTGCGTTGACAGCGACTTTACGTGAATAAACAAGCATGTCATGTTTTATACCGACAGAAAAAAAACAAGCTATGTTGCCTACGTGGTACATACACTGTACTGAAACACAAGTAGACAGAGCCCAAATTTGCATATATTTCGGAACAAGGATGCCTAAATTGTCGACTGAAAAACTTACATTATAATGAAGCCGAATACAGCAATAAAAATGGCATGTTCCGTGTGAAAATACGATGAGCATTAGCCTTGCGGATCACCAATTTCAGTTTAATGAAAAATGCTTCTCGTGGCCGTGCATTCTGGTATTCCTGAAAGCGAGTAGACCAGCGTATTTAAATTTACATTCGCGCCAAAATTTTTGACTCGAGTTGCATCACTGTACATCTGAATGACTATATGAGATTCAAAGGTGAGATGAAATGGCTGGCAGCGGCGTGTATGGGAGTGTTCGCCTATGCCTTCGCTATAATATGTTGCCGCACACTTTAAAGCACGAACATGATGATCAACCGATGTGCATTTCTATAACTTCATCCATGAATGTAAGCAGGAGTTCTGCCACTTCCGGTGGTTTGTTGCTAGCCTGATCCCTCCCTGTTTTCCTAACTGTCCATTGTATGGTTTGTTTCAATACCAAATATTCACGTAATAATCTGTGCGTGTTCGGCTAGCAATAAAATGAGCATTTCTCTCACGGTTAATATATAATGTGGCCAGTAAGAAGGGATGCAGGGCAAAATCCTGCTTTCATGCAGCTTGAAGACCACCCGGCGGCCATTGATCACATGACAGTACCTTTATAATAATCGAGAACTCCACCTAGCTTCGTATAAGCAAAATGGCTAATGGGTCGAACAGAACCGGGCCGGCCAACGCATGGTGCTTTCGGGCACGGGCCAGGCCCGGACCTGAAAAACCGGCCCGTGGGGAAATATGATCAGATAATCAGATAGTCTACTTAAGATATATTCTTGATATAAGCGCGAAGAAGACACGGACGGAGGCGGAAGAAGACAGGACTAGGATCGCGGAACAGACCACGGAATTCCTTTGGGCTCATGCACGTCTCTCGTTGCCGAAGAAGGACAAGCCAACAAGGGACCAAGGAAAGGTGTTGGTACTCGGCAGTCAACAACTACCAGGAAGTATCAAGAATATTCTGTGCAAAGGACTCAAGTTTGCCTGTGAACCTGAATTATCACCTCCGGAAAAGATTAGCTTGTGCAGATCGATTTCACGATGGACTAGGGAAGACTTTCGACCACGATGTGTGACTGAGTGTGTAGCAGTGATTTCCAAGACAGTACCCCAAAAACGTAAGTCAGACAACTTAGCAAGTGTGTCGCGTTATTTCGTGGAACATCAGCTAAGGTTGGTTACCGCGGATAAAGAAGGCTTCTTTGTTGTTATTCCTGAAGATTTGTACACTCAAAAAGCTCAAAATGCTATCGATAAGAATTTTCTTTCAAAAAAGACCAATGTAAATAAAGTTAAGAAAACCGCGGTTGGATTGCTTGAGCAATTTGGCCTTGAGCGCCTCGCGTCGGGGGTGAAGAAATCTAAAGGACTACACCTTGACATATTTTTCAGCGCTAAGACACATAAGCCTGATGTACCTTTTAGAGCCATTATTTCTGAAAAAGGAACGTGGCAGTACCTTGTGTCAACCTTTTTACATAATGTGCTGGCTTCAGTTGGCATTCAAGATCCTTTCCTGATAAGACATTCTGAAGATGTTGTATTGTTCCTAACCGATAATAATCCAGGAAAGTGCTCGGCAATCAGTGTTGATGTAGAAGATCTTTTTTATTCGCTTCCACAAAAAGAACTTATGTGTAGTGTTAAAGAAGCGGTTACGCTCTTCAGTGATGAGTTCCAGTTTACACAACGATCTGGTATGCCGTTAGAATCTTTTTTGGAGCTTTTGTTGTTTTACCTAGACAATAATATGATAAAGTGGGATAGTTCAATGTATGTACAAAAATCCGGAGTTTGCATTGGCTCAAAAGTTGCACCAGTTCTGAGTGATCTGTACCTAAGTCACGTCAATAGAAAGCGACAGAACAATCTAAAGGACTTGACAGTACGTACATTTCGATACGTAGATGATTACCTCGTGTTTTGTTCAAGTGATAACTACACCAAAAAAGCTACCGATATCTTAAAAGTGTTTAAAGAATGTGGTGGGGGCCTGGGTTTCACGCTTGAGCATATCCAGAATAATACTTTGCAGTTTTTAGATCTATGCCTCACGTTCCAACAGGAACATGTCTGTTGGTGCTATACGCCAAGGGCACAAAAACCACTACTTGATTTTTCTTCTTGCCATTCGAAACTTGTAAAACAGGGGATTGTTTATTCAGCAATTAGGTCCGCTATCGCAAAGTCATGTACACACTGTATGCAACAAAGTTTTTCGCAACAGCTAGATAGGCTAAAGAAAGCTGGATATCCAGCACATTTGTTATCCCTAACCTGCGAAAAGCTTTCAAAATGGGTCAAGGGTGCTGCAAAAAAACAGCAAGAAAAACAGAAAAAAGACCGGTTTCCAGTGGTGCCCTATGTGCACAAGTTGTCACATGGTTTACGGAATGTAGCCAGTAGGTACGACGTCAATACGGTTTTTTCGGCTCCCCGTAAGTTGTCAAGGATGTGCCCTATCATAAAAAGGAAACTTGAGCGGGGGGGAGTAAAAAGAAAAAAATGATTGTGGCGTTAGGCACGTGTCCCCTTTAACACATTGTGACACAGGCAAAGTCTATCACATTCCACTCAAGTGCGATAAAGCTTATATTGGACAGAGCGCCAGATGCCTCAATATTAGACTAAATGAACATCAGCATTCTCTTAACAATCCCAACGCTTCTCATCTAGCCTCGCATTGTTTTACGTGCGGTTGTAGGCCATTGTTTGAGGACACAAAAGTCCTTTCTAGACACAAATGCCAAACTACACGCGAAATCATTGAGGCATTTCACATTAAAAGACTAGGAGAAACTTGTGTTAGCCAGGCATCATTATCATTGTCAGAAGGTGAATTTCAATATTTGCTCAGCACGTGCGTCAGTGCGAAGTAGAGTTTTTTCTTTCTTTTTTTCTTGTTTAAATTTTAGCTGCTTCACCATTTCCTGATTAGATTTGTCTGGTAACTGCTATCCTTTTGACCATGTGATGTTTTCTTTGCTACGGTTTTCGCAATCACTTATATATATGTTTGTTATTCCCAATAAAGATTCAGTTGTGAGTTAGCGCTCGTCCTGTCTTCTTCCGCCTCCGTCCGTGTCTTCTTCGCGCTTATATCAAGAATATGTTACCGTACCAACTCGCCCAACTATCCATTCTTATGCTACTTAAGATAGTCTGATGAATAGATTCCCATATGATTATGAAAGATTGAGTAAAACAGCTTAAGGCGTAACCTGCTTCCCTGTTCAAGTAAAAGGATCCAGTCAAGTTATTTTCCCCTCTTACACTTAGAAAGCGGTTGTATCTCCCCAGGACGAACATTGTCGCGTCGAATGGGATTTTTTCTAGTGCATTAATATGCAAAAAGTTAAGTTCTTGGGCTTTACTTGTCAAAACCACGATTTGATTATGACGCACGCCGTAGTGGGGGACTCCGGATTAATTTAGGCCACCTTGGGTTCTTTAACGTGCACCCAATGATGCATTATTACGCACATCAGAAAATGGATCCCACACAGGCCATGCCTATTTCAAAATTGGTAAAACTTGTTCGATACGCTGATCCTTTTTACGTTAATACGTACATGTTTTAAACTTTGTTGCAAGAAGTGAAGGGCACGCCCTGCATTTTTAACTGCGATATTAACATTTTATGACCAAGAACCGTCCTCTGACAACATAAGACCTAAATATTTTACTGATGAATTACCGTGGAGCCGCGGTGGCGTCGGGAGAGCGCGCTCGACTCGCGCCGCGGAGGCCAGGGATCGATTCCTACCCAGGTGAAAATTTTACGTATTTTTCTTTTCAAAAGGGTTAATTTACTTGGTTTACAGGCAGTTTCCTGCTAAATTTGTCGTCAATTCGAGCATTTCTTGACGCGTTTTTTTTTCACTCTTTGCCGTCGGCAATTTTTCGTACCGTCATTTGGTCACGCCGCCGACTACAACGTCGAATTTTTGCGTAATGGGGTGTATAATGTTTTCGCATTACAAAAAAGAAAAAGAAAATCGGCCCCAACACGGAGCCTTGCGGCACACCAGACGCAGCAGGAACATCATCTGAGCAACTCCTATTCAAAACAGCTCTGACGTACTTACTTAACAACCCTGAGTTAGAGCCTGTATATTCATAAACGTATTTACGTGTTCATAATACCACGGTAATCTTACCTGGTCAAGCTATTACCGCTAATCTCACCTGGTATATTGTCATTAGTAGCAATGCGGATCGAACGTTGGGTGATTTGTCCTCTGTCAAGTTACTATTATAGAAAACAGTAATAGGAACAAATTTTGAGTATGTATCCAATGTGTGAAATTCCATTGAATTTATTACCTCGTTAGAACTCAAAATTACTCCCCTCGCTTTATATGTTCAACTTATGATCGAATAGCTAATCTAACCTCAAATAAAACCAAACTTGAATGTAACTCTTAAACGGATACAGCCGAACCCGGATGTATCGAATGTGAAGGAAATCAGAAATATTGATATATAGGTAATTTGATATATAAATTAATAGGCCTTTAGGTAAACGGTGGCTAACCAGTTGGTGCGTCCAAGAGCCGCTAAGTTACTTAGAGAGCCGGCAAAAAAAAGCAAGCACACTTAATTTACCCGAAAAAAAAATTGCTGGATCACTTTCAACTTCATTGCAAAGTCCAAGCTGGCTCTTTACACTTGCAGCGGCCATCGCTTGCGGAAAATGAACTCACAAATGGCCACTCAACCCACACGGTGACTCCTCTAAAATCGGATAGAAGAAATGTTGACGTTCGAGGTAGCATACCGGCTTGCCTAACAGCTCGGTGGGGCTCAACTGACTGCAAAATCTCTTCTCCCAGGTGCCAGAATACCTCAAAGTGCACAAAGAGGTGCGCTATGAGGTCTTCTGCGTGGCGCTGCGTTCGATATATCGAATGTGCTGGTGAACGGGCGTTCTATATGCGCGTGCACCAGCCCAATACTATTGCATGGGATATTCAAGGGCATTTTGCAGCTGTTCGATATACAGAATAATTCATTATAAATTGGTTTATTATATCCGGGTCCGACTGTATCGGCGTCACAACATAAGCGTATATCGCATCGTATTGATCAGCTGTACAACATACGTACCAGATTTAGTTACATTAACTTGTTTAAGCACTTTCTGGCCTCGCACAGCTCTTGAATGGAATCGCCTCCCCAAAGAAATCCGAAAGAGTACTAATAAACGCAAGTTTCATGCAACATCAACTAGCGTATACGTTGTGTAGTCTGAATTTGTTAATTACTTACTGTGTTCCTTTTTAATTCTTTGTAATACCAGGTAATATGATAAAATTGTAAAGCTGCCTTCCTGGTGCGCACAAGTTTTTTCCACTTACCACCAGCTAAAATTTTATGATTAGAAAGTTACTTTGTAATTATTGCATTATTTGTTTAGCCTGCTCAACCCACTGCCTTCCATAATGTCTTCGAGCGCTGACGGTGCAAATAAATAAATTATTAAACTGTAAAAAGTATTTCTTGGAAGAGGGGCGGTCACCTCCGGCAAAGTTTCATCATCATAATCATCAGAATCATCATCAGCCTATTTTTATGTCCATGGCAGGACGAAGGCCTCTCATAGATATCTCTAAAGTCCGGTGATCTGTAAAATATGTGCAGTAATAAAAGCTACATAATTTAACACTACATAGCTAAACTGAGTTTTTCCTTCTGAAATAACTAATCAGTTGTCGCTCTTAGCCGCTTGTTTTTTCTGTGCATGAAAGTCTCTCATCTTCTTTTCTCAAATGACAACCTAATCAACGAGCTCTTGAAACTTTAATATGTTAAATAAGTTGCTATGTATTTTTGGACTCACGCGCTAAAAAAAGTGCATTGTTTTTTAAATGCAGTGGATGAATTTGCTGCGAAAAGACAAAGCCGTGCAATACATTTGAGCTTTTCATTACATGCCTATAGTCAGGAATTTCATGCAAACAAATGACTGTGTATTATTACATTCTCAAATGCCTACGTCATTTCCCGTACATGTGGAGAAGCCAGTTTAACGTTTAAATGATTCACAATTCGACTTAGTGATGTTTCGACCATATATTTGATAAAGAGAAATCTGCATAACTAATAGGAACACATGTTGGAGGACAAAATTCTTATGAAATTTTGCTAAATAAACTGTGTTGACCATCGGAACAACATATTTCTACCCTGGAACAGATAAGAAATTGAATTGAATCACGTACATCAAACTTTGCATTGCGAGTGTTATGAAGCCCAGTTTCAGTTTTCTTTCTTGCCATTTATGAGATACGGAAGTTGATGGGATGACTTCAATTTTCTGTTTTGCGTTTACTGAAACTGCAGAAACTATATTTTTGTCATAATACGGAATACAGGCAGCAGAGTGTCGCTTATAAACGCATCGGGATAATGAGGTGTAATTTGTGGATACATTTCTCGCTACGGGTAATATAGGGCCCCTTTCTCACAAATACGTGTCTTGGATCAGAGCGCGTGTGCTGAAAGTGGACTGATTGGCCGCGCTTTTCGTGCAGCTACCGAAGTGACCGTGAAACCCTTTCGCTGTTTAAAGGTTTAATCCTTTCGATGCCAAGCCCCTTAAATATGCACAAAGAACGCGCTCATCCGGAACCAGAATGGTCGCAAGCATCAAGGGAGGGATTACCCTTCTACAGGTTAGTCGCGTCCTTGAGCAAAAAAAGAAAAACCGGGGAGTGACAAGTCATTTTTAACGACGGTCTGTCGCTCTTATCGTTATCACGAATGACGACTTGCGCCCACGTACCGCGCTTTGTCGGGAAGTTGTGATGGTTCATTCTTTTTTAAATTTTTTTATTTAAAAATACCTTACAGGCCTCAATTGAGGCATTGAGTAAGGGCGGCAGTACATAGAAAGAACACAGAAATGCGTAGAATATTTGACATACATAAAAAAAAGCAATTGACATAACACAACCGGATCCTCAACCGGAGTACTAACCAGACATAGTAATATAGCAGTAAACATGGCGACATAACTGTACCATCGCTACAATAAGGTGCAAGATCGTAGTGTAAATACAAGAATGCGTGCTGCGACAATCATGAAATTTCACATTTTATTAGACATATTGTCTATCAAGGCGTCACGGAATGAATCATGGTTGGACAGGCATGCGATGGTATCCAGGAGAGAATTACAAAACCTGACGGCACGAGGAAGGGCAGAGTATAGGAATGCTTGAGTAGTACCGTGAATGCGGGCATAGCTGAAATGATTATGAAGCCTGTGTGACGTGGAGTAGGGTCGTTTCAAGCATGCCGGTGCTCGAGTGGAATGAATGAATTTGTGAAACAGGGTTAACAGGGCAATGTCTCGGCGAGTATTCAGGGATTGTAATGAAAGTTTAAGTTTATTTGAGTTACACTGGACTGGTAGCTGTAATCGTTTAAGATGAAACGGCTTGCCCTATTTTGAATCCATTCTAGCAATTCAATGAAGTATTTTTGGTGAGGGGACAAAATGGGAGACGCGTACTCCAGTTGAGACCGAACGAGAGTTGCATAAGCTAGCTTGCGAACATTGGAAGGGACATTTCTTAAGTTGCGTCGCAGGTATCCCAACGATCGCGAGGCGTTAGCTGAAATGGACGTGTTTGTTCTGACCAAAAGAGATTAGATGTGAATATCACTCCTAGATACTTATATTGATTAGCCGTTGCAATAGGGTAATTATTATTATGGTATGGATACGATGAAGTTGTCCGCTTCCGGTTAAACGTCATTACTTTGCACTTCGAAGTATTTAAAGCCATTATCCATTTGTTGCACCAGTTAATAATTTGTTCAAGGTCCTGCTGAAGAATGAGATGATCGTCGGAACTTTTAATTGGGCGATAAATTATACAGTCGTCGGCGAATATTCTTATAGTGGACGATACATTGTGTGGTAGGTGATTAATAAAGATGAAGAAAAGCAAGGGACCGAGGACGTACCCTGTGGAACACAAGAAGTAACGTCTGTTATGGAGGAAGAGTAGTTATTTGCAATAGTAAATGGCTGACGCTTTCACAAAAAGTTACGGAGCCATGACAAGGTAAGACTGTCCAATCTGAGTGCGGAGAGTTTTGATATTAGGCGACAATGTGCGACACGGTCAAAAGCCTTCGAAAAATCAAGAAAAATGCAATCAATTTGTAAGTTATAATTCAAGTTAGTGTGTAGATCTGTTGTAAATTCAAGTAATTGTGTCTCGCAAGAGAGGCCCCTCCTAAAACCATGCTGATTATGGAAAAAGAAATTGTTAGTCTCAAGGTGTCTGTAAATCTGTGAAGTGATAATATTGCTACATGCATATTACGTGTTTCTTCTGGACGATGCGCGCCGGCGCCTAGAAGAAGAACTGCTCTGGGGTCTCGAGCTATCGGCTGATCTGGTCAGCGCTGCAGCTATCTTTTGTAAATATACTTGTAAATAGTCTCCTGTACTTAATTCTTCGTTCGCGTAACATTTTGGTGGAGCGTGCCGTTCCCCCTCCTCACCGCGGAGCTCCGCAGCGGGCGCACCGTCCAGCTTTCCGCCATGGCTCCCGGTGACGACAACTCGTCTGCTGCTACTACTGCAACTCCAACCACAACGTACGTCACGGTTGCCACTCCCCGCGATCCTGGCATATTCTCCGGCCAAGATAATGTTGACGTTGATGACTGGCTACGCATGTATGAGCTTGTTAGCCGCAACAACCACTGGGGCCCTACCATAATGCTAGCTAATGTCCTCTTCTACTTGGGCGGAACACCTCGTGTTTGGTTCCGGACACACGAGGAGGAGATCTCTAGCTGGGACGCTTTCAAGGAGAAGCTCCGCGACCTCTTTGGAAATCCGACCGGTCGGCAGCAGGCTGCGAGAAAAGAGCTTGCTACACGAGTACAGTCTTCCACTGAATCGTATGTCTCGTACATACAAGACGTGCTAGCTCTTTGCCGGAAAGTCGACGAGAACATGGTCGAAGTTGACAAGGTTGGCCACGTTATCAAGGGGATCGCGGATGACGCGTTCAACTTGTTGATCTTCAACAATGTGTCTACCATCGACGTCATTGTCAAGGAATGCCGCCGCTTTGAGCTCGCCAAGAGCCGCCGCGTCATTCTACAGTTCTCCCGGCTCCCTAACACGGCTGCGACGTCGTCCTGCGTCGCCCTTACCGCTTCACCTCCCTCCAATGAGACCCTCACGCGTATTGTTCGCCGTGAGTTCGAGGCTGCCAGTCCTCCCACGTTCCTTCCGCGCCCACTTGACCCCACCATTGACCAACCAGCCCCAGCGATCTCCCTCATTCAGGAGGTTGTGCGGCAAGAGTTTGCCAACCTCGTTTTTCCTGCTGCCTGCTCCATCTCCCGAGCTGACGCCCGACTGGTGCCGACAGCTGCGCCTCGCAGCGATCTGTATTCCCGTCCCAGATACCGCAACCCTACAGAGTGGAGAACTCCGGACGACAAGCCCATTTGCTTTCGTTGCCACCGCATTGGCCACGTCGCTCGCCACTGCCGCACCACCTGGACATCGCCGTATTCGAGCTACTTTTCCCCTTCTCCTCGCCCATATGCCAACCCTCGCCCCTACTCGAGTAGCCATATGCCTTCTAGCTCTCACGTATCCGTCGATGACAGTCATCCCACTCGCTCGCCGTCACCTCAGCGCCGTCGGTCCCCGTTGCCCCAGCCACGCCGCTATTCGTCGCCGACCAATTATGGACCCTCCCGGACGGAAAACTAGACCATGCCGCTCCTGGGGGTAGCGCTGCATTCTCATCGTCGTGTCAAAATCCTCCATTGACGCTGTCAACGCACCAGAACTTACTTGATGTCCACGTCGACGGTGTCCCTTTGACGGCATTAATAGATACTGGAGCCCAGGTGTCCAAAATAAGTAATAACCTCCGTCGTCGACTGAAGAAGGTCCTCACGCCTGCTACTAGCCGAGCTGTACGCGTCGCCGATGACAGCACTGTTGCCGTCACTGGAATGTCTACTTCCCTTATAAGTATCGCTGACCGCCACGTTCCAGTTCTTTTTACAGTGCTGACCAATTGTCCCCATGACCTAATCCTTGGACTAGACTTTCTTACGGCGCATTCAGCTTTCATCGACTGTTCTACCGGTACCCTTTGCCTCGAACTTCCTCTACTCGCGCATATTCGTGCTCAACAGCCGAACAACTTTAGTACGACCGCCTTCGTCCGCCTGCCGCCTAAAACCTTGGCTTTCATCGATTTGCTTTCATCTTTCCCTGTGCCCGATGGGGATTACGTCGCTTCACCTGTTCCTGATGTCCTTTTGATGCGCGATATCACTGTGCCCCACTCCGTTGTAACCGTCGCCGATAACCGGACATGCCTCCCCGTCGTCAATTTTGGCCTAACAAAGCAAGTTATACCCCAAGGCTTATCGGTTGCAACGCTGCGTGCTGTCGGAGATGACCACGTCACGGTGTTTCAGTGGACGGCTGCTCCGATTGTACACCATTTCCGCAGGATGCTTTTTGCCTTGACGCAACCTTTAGTCCCATGATTGCTGCGGACCTATTGCCTGAACAAGCAGCAGCTCTGTGTCGCCTTTTGGTTTCTTACCAAGACATCTTCGACCTCAACAATCGACAATTGGGCCAGACTTCAATTGTTAAGCATCGCATAAATACTGGTGATGCCAGTCCTATTCATCGTCGGCCATATCGAGTTTCTGTTTCAGAGCGTAAAGTTATTCAAGATGAAGTGCACAAGATGCTTGCCAAAGGCATTGTTGAACCCTCGTCGAGCCCTTGGGCGTCACCCGTTGTGCTTGTTAAAAAGAAAGAGGGCACGTGGCTCTTCTGTGTCGATTATCGTCGTCTAAACCGAATTACCAAAAAAGATGTCTACCCCGCACCTCCACCAAAATGTTACGCGAACGAAGAATTAAGTACAGAAGACTATTTACAAGTATATTTACAAAAGATAGCTGCAGCGCTGGCCAGATCAGCCGATAGCTCGAGAGCCCAGAGCAGTTCGTCTTCATCGTCTAGGCGCCCGCGCGCATCGTCCAGAAGAAACACGTAATATGCATGTAGCAATATGTTCGAGCAATCGAATGCATGTCAAGGAGATGGGACGATAACTTTCGCAGGAGTTTCTGTTGCAATTTTTAAATACAGCTATAAGTTTTGCCATCTTCCAGTCTGTGGGAAGGAGACCAGTCGCAAGTGACTGTCTGAATATGTGAAGGAGAATTTTACTTGATACTGATACGGTATTCTTTAAAATCTTTGAGTTTATACCATCTACGCCGCATGAAGAAGAATACCCTTTAGAAAGGGTATTTATTTTTGTTCCGCAACGTAACTTACGTCATCTGGGCAGATTTAGGAATATAAAGGGCATTAGTCAGGCGATGGTACCTATGTGAAATGAACGCCCGAGAATTATGGACTTGTACAGTTACATTCTTTTGGAAGCGCTGATAACGTTGCAATTTAAACCGCAATAGAACTTCGTACACGGTATTTTTCCCAACAGCTTAGCAAAAGGTTAATCAGTCCTGATATTATTAAACTGATAACTTTTTAGCAGAGACACTCTCAGATGACTTTAATATATATACAATAAAGGGGTCTGTAATTTCCGCCATCCTTAACGTAGGTACATACGTTGGCGCGCTTCATGTAATAATCCCAGTCAGCCTACTCACTTATACCGCGGTACTAATCCCATCTACCATAGTCTCGGCACATCCCAAGAAGGGATTGCTCTACCTCTTGGCCTTGCTAAAGACTGGGTAGGCGTAAGACAGGCCAAAAATCCAATAGGAATGCGCAGTATGGAATTAGTATGGCACATTCAGTGATAGAACGTATGCATTACACTCGAGTCTGTCCATAATCGGACAGTAACATTCATTTACTCTTACTATTCATTTATCACCAATGTTAATAAACAAAAAGCATGCTCAGCTTCTATCGCTAGGTTTGCGTCGTGAAGTCGCCGTACCTTGAGCAAGTTCTACGATTCTACGCTCCAATATTCCATCATCAAGAGCTCAGCGCTTGTCATCACGTATAAGCTAAAAAGCAGCCTCGCCTTCAGAACGCATAGCCGGGCGTAAAAGCTTTCGGACGCCGGAAGCTGAAAACATATTTATATTTCTACGCCTCAGGCACGCATCGTGGAATTCGGATTTACAGCATATACTGGTCTAGAGTAAGTAAAAGTTTTGCATAGTTTTACTGGCTACGGGCGTAGCTGCGTTGAAAATGAACTTATTCGCAGAACCTCGGCCGCGTAAACATTTGACTGCGACTGTGCCATTGAACACCTATATTTTCTTTCTTCTGCACACAATTTTTTAATGAATGATCTTCCAGCCAACGTCATGCAGTGCTTACACCTGGTTAATTTTCAGGACAGCCTGTTATGTAGTACGTCATTATTATCACCAGTGAGGTGTAATACATATGTAAACAAATGAAGGATAATAACATTGCCTACACCATTTTACTCAAATCTGAGGACTACTTCAAAACTTCGCCTGTTCGTCTTGTGTACGTCCCTATGCTTTCTAGGAAACTGAAAGGGTGAAATTCGAGGGTGAAATGGACATGTCCTGTGGCACCATAGCAGAAAAAGGAAGGGGTGGCTTAGTCGGACCATGTGAAAGGTTCTGCTGCCATTGTGCTACTCACGCACAAGGAACAACACTTTTGTATTTTATTTACAAGGAGTAGACAAAGTGATAAATGGTGTCAGTGGGCGCTGGCGTGACCATGACAAAACGATCGTACCAATATGGGTCATAAACGATTCTAATAAAAAACATTTCTGCAAACCCTCACGGTCCTTTCTCATGTTTCTTCAATTGTTCAACCGCGTTAAATTTATGGCAGGAGAATATTCTGTTCTTGTTGCGCTACTGAGCATGAGATTGCGGGATCGAATCCGGGCCGCGGCGGCCACATTTTGATAGAGGCGAACTGCAAAAACGCCGGTGTGCTTGCGTTGCATGTAGTGCACGTTAAAGAGCCACAGGTAGTCCAAATTAACCCAGAGCCCTCCACTATGGCGTGCCTCATAGTCAGAACTGGTTTTGGCACGAAGAACCCCAGAAAGAAGACGGAGAAGAATATTCTCAAAGAATTACTGAAGCATCGCACCCGGAATTATATCATGGTGCTGTGACCTGATTCAGCAATATAGTTAATCAAGAACAGAACAGCAGAATGCTATAGCAACTTTGGTAGTTGTAGCCGAAAACAATGTCTTGCACAACTCTGTGGGCATAACTCAAAAAGGGTGTGGTCTGTGATTTGAATCGTGCTTTATTTTTTCACGACATACTACATTAACACGTCCGGGTGTCTTTTCGCATAATTTCCAATACTCCTCTGTGTGCGTCGTGGTAAACGGATATGAAGAGCTTTAGTATTTCTCGAATTTCGTGAAGGTATATGGGAATGGTTCAAATGATAAGACACGTGCGCTGCATTTTGAGGATAGAATGTTTATGTTTCGAGGTACAGGTTTGTACTAACCAAACAACCTTGTGCAATAATTCGTACAGCCTTCATTTGCACCGAATATCAAGTACGCAAAAACCCTGCTTTGATATAATTCAAATATACTAAGTAAAATAGCTTCAACGGTATTCCTTTGTAAGAATACTATGTCTGGGGCTGCAAGCCAAGGTTTCTACTTCTGTGTCCTTTAGTTGCACGCACTGGACACTTTATTTTTCTGGTACGTTTCAAGCTGCACAAGAGTCGCACAAACACGCCTTTCCCATGAAATAGTTGAAGAGGCAAAATTATTTCTTAGTAAAGTGTTCATAAATATTCGCCTTAAGAAAGAAATGAACTTTCAAAACATGGTATCTGGGTTTATTGCCTAAATTTCATTACACCCAAAGTGCAAACGAAGTTTGGAAGCACTTTCGCATGTTCAAGATACCAGCGGCCGCCTCTGAAAACATGCGCGTTTTCTGTGGGAGAGCGTCGTTTTTCCCAAATAACTAATCACAGAAACCATCTTTCAAAATATTCCCGTGGAAATAGGTAACAAGAGAACTTTTCAAAATGACGAAACCATGGGTAACAAGAGAACTTTTCAAAATGACAAAGGACAAAAATCGTCTTTGTCAAACGTTCCTTCGAACACATGCAGAGGATACACTCCTTCACTTTAAAAAGTTAAGAAACCGATTTTAGGAAGACGTTGGTACAGTAGAAAGGAACGAAACAAGAACCGTAACTAAATGACCTGCAATTCGGAATATGTCATCTGGCGGAAAACCGCCAAACTAAGCAGCGACAAAGTAATTAAAAAAGCGCGGCGCAGCTGGCTTCGACCCTGCGAACTCACGATCGTGGTATCAGTGATCTTGACGATCTGTGGTCGCTCACAAGGCTTGGCTATCGCTTCGACCCGCTGCTGTAGGCAAAAACCAGGTTTATATATGTACCACAATAAAGCTCGCGACCTTGTTATGAAAACGGCAATTTTGTAACGACTTTTTTGCCATTTCAAGAGCTGCTGCTGCAACCAGCTGAAAGGTTAGTCATTGAAGTGTATAAGTCCCCGGGAATACGTCAATCGATGCAATAGGTTCATCGCAAATTGCTTTTTACTGTCCAAAAGAGCCTCCAAAATTCGGCCTTTTCCAGACTCCGATACTTTAAACTTCACCCGCAATTCGGAACGGGTTTTCCGCCGTTAATAATCGTACCGCTTGCATGAGATGTCGGGCTAAGTGCATAGAGCCTATTTCCACGGGAATATTTTGAAAGATGGCTTTTATGATTAGTTATTTGGGAAAAACGACGCTCACCCATAGAAAACGCGGATGTTTTCAGAGGCGGCCGCTAGAGGCGCTGTTCAGCGATGGAATCTGGAAAGGAGTAATGGTGCCAGCGCTAACATTCGCAAATGCCATTATATGCTTAAAATCGGATATATTGGCGCGTTAGGAAGTTAACCAAAGATCAGTAGGCCGGTTAGCTTTGGGAGCCCACGGTAATACCACAAATGAGACAGTGCAGGGTGACATGGGTTGGGCCTCTTTTGAAGTCAGAGAAGCACAGAGGAAAATTAGTTTTGAAGGAAGGCTCAAGAACATGGATGAAAATAAATGGGCGGCTAAAGTGCACAAGTATCTCTACATGAAATGCGTGGACACAGAATGGAGGAAGAGGTCAAGGAAGTTGGCAACCAAGTACAGGATAATCGAAACTGCAAACAGACAACCAGGAGTCATCAGAAAGAAAGTGAGAGAAATAGAGACCGTGAATTGGATGCAAAGAATGGAAACAAAAAGGACAATGGAGATTTGCAAGAATGAGCAGAAAGAAATTAGAAGGGAAAATCTGTACGATAACACAAAGGGCATTGCCTAGCTATTGGAGGCTCGAGCCGGTTGCCTAAGGACGAAAACATATCGGAACAAATATTCGGAACTAGAAGAGACATGTGCATGCTGTAGTAAAGATCCAGAAACCACTCAGCACATCCTGATGGAATACGACGGGATCCACCCAGCGAAAACCCTAGGTAACGTGCAACTCCCAGAAGCGCTTGGTTTCAAAGTGGAAGGAAACAAACAGATCAGCCGTAGAGATCAGCAAGAGACGATTGGAGTACTGGTGGAAAAAAAGCAGGGAAAAGATGGATACGACCTGATCTCTTAAAATCATAGGCAGCGGCACAAGTAAAATTTTTGAAAAAGAAAAATAATAATGAGAGGTATAGAAAAATGCTAGATAAAGAACATGTATAGTATACCTGATTAAATCGAGCAGGCTAGGTGACTATTTGTCGCCGCCCCGTTTTAAAGGGGATGCCAATAAATCATCATCATCATCATCATCGAGATTCCTGGTAATGTGGCGTCCGTCTCGTGCTACGTGCTATAATTGTGGCTATCGCGGCCACATATCAAGTTTTTGCCGCAAGCGCCAGCAAGACGAGCGTCGGGGCTACGAATCGCTTCTGATGTGAGCGATCACTGTCCGGTGTTTGTCGTCTTTCGGAATGAGGATGCTAAGCGAAACAATGTGAGAGTCTATTACTGTGCAGCGCATAACAGATGCCTCTTTGGGAGCATTTAAGCACGACATTATGAACTTCGACTGGTCCTGTATGCTGCAGAAAACTGATCTAAATGGTGCGTACTACCTTTTTTTCACCATTTCCTTCATTTTTTTTTCTATTCCAAGCTCTTTCCACTCGAAACCTACACTAAAAATACGAAAAAGATAAGAAAATCGTGGGTAACGAGAGAACGTTTCAAAATGATAAAATCGTGGGTAACAAGAGAACTTTTCAAATTGATAAAGGACAAAAATCGTCTTTATGAAACATTCCTTCGAACACGTGCAGAGGATACATCCCTTCACTTTAAAAAGTTAGAAAACCGATTAAACTCTGAGCTACGGAAAGCTAAAACATCATATTATCAGGAGCTCTTTTATAGCGTCAGTTCAAGGAGGTCAGATATTGCCTGGAAAGCTTTAAACGATGTCCTAGGTCACCGTGCGAATAACTCTGTCACAAAATCTATGCTAGTAAATGGCAACTAAATAAAAGGGAGGGCATTAGCAGAATATTTTAACAAACATTTTATTAATAACATTTCTTCATCTCAAGACATTAGGGACACTACAATCTCCACTTATCCTAGTCAGCTTAGACTATATTTTTCGAGCCTACTGATGCAAGTGAAGTTTATAACATGTACATGGGAATTAGTAACAGCAAAGCCTTATATATCAGCAGCATGCAGATGAAACCATTTAAATATGTGTTACCTATAATTTGCCCTTGATTTCACACATCTACAATCTTGCATTTCAGTGCGGGGGTTTTACCCAACGAAATGAAAACTGCAAAAGTATCCGTCATTTTTAAAGGAGGCGACCAACATTTACCAGCAAATTATAGACCGATTTCAGTACTCCCTTTGTTCTCCGAAGAACTGGAAAAAGTAATTTCTTCAAGAATAAGTAAGTTTTTTGACAAACATAAGGTACTATCTGAGTCACCAATTTGGTTTCAGAACAGGTTAATCTACAGAAACAGCGTTATTAACAATGAAGGAAATTATTTTGAACAATATTAATGAGAACTTGTATACAGTTGGCCTCTTACTTGATTTTAGTAAGGCTTTTGACTGCTTAAATCATATGATTCTTGTTCACAAACTTAAAATGTACGGAATCCGTGGTAAACCACTCACATTTCTTGAAGGATCTCTCCAGTACAGAAGCCAGTCGGGGTCTTTAGATTATGAACTTTTATTCCTTTTGCCTATCAGTTGTGGTGTCCCACTAGGGAGCTTATTGGGACCCCTTTTGTTCAATACGCACATAAAAGATATCGTAAGTATAGATCCTTCCATTAATTTTGTGATATACCCGAATGATAGCCCACTACTTCTTTCAGACCCTAATCTTAATGATTTAATGGTGAAATGTAATGACCTACTAATTAAATTGTCTAGGTGGTCAAGGATGAATAAGTAAAAAATTAATCCTACAAAGTCCAAGGCTATAATATTTCGCGCAAGAAACAAACTGATAATACCGCACTGCACGCTTCACTTTGAAGATCACCAAATAGAAATAGTTGAAGTGCACAAGATTCTTGGATTATACTTTTCGTGTTATTTAAACTGGGATGCCCGCACTGACCTTGTCTGCAAGGAACTCTCTTCCGTGTGCGCGGCTCTGTCGCGATGTCGCGAAACTTTACCTTTCAATTGTAAATTACAAGTTTATTGCGCACTTTTTTTCTCACCTTAGCTACTGCACTTTAGTATGGGCCACAATGACCAAAACAAGCATAAATAAAGTTTTCGTATTGCAAAAAGAAATTGTTCAAATAATCGCTAATGTTGATAATACAACTACCTCCAAGTATACCTTTGAAGCGCATAACATTATCCGAGTCAATGATTTGTAGAATGTTAAGTTGTTACAAAAAAAATGTATTTTTGGACGATATCCATTGCTGACTTTTATTCTACTCTGACATCTTTAGACATGCGTCGTGCTAACATACACACAAGAACTACTAATCCATGAAATATACCACGTTTTCGCACTAATTTTAAATTACAAATGTTGCCTTATAACCTGTCACATGTTCTAAACACGTACGTATAAACATACAATAGGATATACCAATGCTTAGCTGCAGAAATATTTTGTTGAAATGTGATTTTATGTCCTCGCTTGTAGATTCTGCATGTTTTGCTTGAATATTACTATTGTTATTTCTAAACATAATGTTACGGGAAGGAAGAAGCGTAGTAGTATTTACATATGCGTTTTAATGGCTGTGTAGAGAAGCGAAACCCAGAATCTTCTTTTTTGTCGTCTCGCAGGGCACCAACCATGTCCTCTGCTTTCCACATTAGATACTGTGACATTACCCCCGTCGGAAGAAGCACCTTACTGGTGCGACTCACTGGTTCCAGAATGGAACGGTTTGAGGCAGCTGACGTGGAATGTCAGATAGAGGTGAAGGCACAGTAGCTTCCAGTGGAGACACTTCATATGTGACAGGCGCCACCTGGCGGAGGATGCGATAAGGGCCGTAGTATCGCGAGAGGAGTTTCTCCGAAAGACCGACACGTTGAGATGGAGACCAAACTAGCACAAGTGCACCTGGTTCGTATACGACGTCGCGGTGGCGCTGATCGTAACGGCACTTCTGACGTGTCTGTGAAGCAGAGAGACGAAAACGGGCAATCTGGCGTGCCTGGGTCGCTGTGGTTATGACATCACGAGCGTACTTTGTCGGCGAGTCGAGTGTGGTCGAAATAAGAGTCTCGAAAGGCAAGGTTGGTTCACGGCCAAATAGATCGTAGAAGGGCGAATAGCCAGCTATGTCGTGGCGCGAGGAAGAAGTCGCTTGTTCAGAGCCCCAGCAGAAAGGAACGTCTTTCTTGGGGAGCTCAGTCAGGGGACGAGCAACATGCGCGAAATTTT
Organism: Dermacentor silvarum; assembly: GCF_013339745.2. Classification (NCBI taxonomy): domain Eukaryota; kingdom Metazoa; phylum Arthropoda; class Arachnida; order Ixodida; family Ixodidae; genus Dermacentor; species Dermacentor silvarum. The sequence continues at coordinate 136,416,011 of NC_051163.1, forward strand.
TCACAAACCGGCGAAAGTCAGAGCGAAGACCGATAAAGTTGCGAACATCTTTGGCAGATGTTGGTAGAGTGAAATTCTGCACTGCACGAACTTTAGCGGGGCCGGGGCGAATACCTGACGAATCGACGAGATGTCCGAGCATGGTTATTTGTCGGGGACCAACGTGGCACTCGCACGAGTTGACCTGCAAGCCAATGGCGCGAAAAACAGAAAGCACAGATGAAAGTCGTTCAAGATGGGCCGCGAAAGTTGGAGAGAATACGGTGACGTCATCCAAGTAACACAAGCAGATGGACCATTTCAATCCACGCAAAAGCATGTCCATCATTCGTTCAAAGATTGCTGCGGCATTGCACAAGCCGAAAGGCATTACCCTAAACTGATAGAGGCCGTCAGGTGTAATTAATACGGTCTTCTCACGGTCCATTTCATTCACTGCAATTTGCCAATATCCGGAGCGAAGGTCTGTTGATGAAAAATAAGTGGCACTGTGAAGACAATCCAGAGCGTCGTCGATCCGTGGAAGCGGGCAGACATCTTTCTTGGTGATCTGGTTTAGATGACGATAGTCCACGCAGAATCGCCAGCTGTTGTCCTTCTTTTTGACGAGAACAACAGGGGAAGCCCACGGGCTGGAAGAGTGTTCAATAATCCCTTTGGCAAGCATTTTGTCAACTTCGCTATGGATAACTTGTCGCTCAGAGGGCGACACCCGGTATGGGCGACGGCGAACAGGTGCCGCCTCACCGGTATTTATACGATGTTTCACAACCGTAGTTTGACCCAAAGAGCGATCGTTCAGGTCGAAAATGTCGGCATAGGAGTCGAGGAGGTCACGGAGCTCTGCGGCGGATTTGAGGTCCAGGTCCGGCGCAATCATCTTTGCAATGTCGTCGGCCGGGGCAGATGCAGAAGGCGCAGAAGCAGCACTGGTCGAAGATGTCGCAACAGATAGAGCTGAAATATGGCACTCGTGGGACGGTGACAATGTGGCAAGTGACATCCCTCGAGGAAGTACCTGAGCGAACTGGCCGAAATTGAGGATAAGAAGACAGGTATGATTGGCCGCTACAGAAAGGACGGTGTGTGGGATGGAGAAATTGTGGGAAAGCAGGACTGAAGTCGCGGGAGTGAGCACATAGTCTCCGTCAGGAACAGGTGGAGAGGCGAAAACGGTGATGCAGGTTGCTGCTTGGGGAAGAAGACGAATAAAATCCGCAGAACAAAGTATGACCATTTCAGCGTTTGCATTTTCGATTTTATTGTTCAGATCTTGCGCAAAGGTTATTAGACTCTGTATGCATAAAAGGTGAATGTTGTTTTTATTCAATGTGACCATTCGTGTGCTACTGCGTGTAGGGGTTTTCTGGACACAGTCAAGCAGCGCAGGCAACTTTTTGCCAGAAAACCCTCCAGTTGAACCTGGAAAATAAACTTATACTTATATGTGTGAAAGGGAAAACAGCGCGAAAAAACACGACAAGAAGACAAGAACGGGGACACACACAAGCGCTGGGGGTATGTGTCCTCTCTCGACTCTCCTTTCCCTTTCGAGTATGTACCGACTAGCCCAAGCCTCTACGGTCTTGCAATTTATATGTGTGAGCTCGATTTTTATACTGGGGCCTCGATCTTGCCAAGGGTGGTGTTACCCTTCAGCTCCGCAGCTCTCTCCATCTCCGCCGGCATCACCTGAAGCACAAGGCGCTTACCGTTCAGCCAGACTCCATTCCCCGTCGCCCTTCCGCCACTCATCGTCACCACTTTGGCCTCCGTCACTTACTTCTACCGTTCGGAGGAAAAACAGCATACACAAACAAGACTGAAATTCCTCCAGCGTGCCCATCTAATATGATTTGTGTGTATGTCGAAAGAGGAACCGTGGATGTTTTAGTGGATATTGGTGCGATATTTCTGTTATGAACGCTCTTCTGTGTTCCCGTCTAAAGAAAGTTATGACGCCTTACGATGGTCCCACAGAAGTTGCAGCCTAAGGGAACACTATTAGACCTTCTGCCTTCTGTACTGCGTGTGTACTTATCGATGGCATTATCCACCACATACAGTTTGCTGTGCTATACCCGTGCTCTCACCAGCTGATTTTGAGATGGGATTTTCTATCTTCTGCGTCTGCTGCTATTTATTGTGGACAGCGTGTGGTACGCCTTACCGACAGCGAACACTTGCTTGGAGAAGAAACCCACACGCCGTTTCACCTGACCGCTGCGAAAGATACGGAAAAACGCCCGGGACGAAACCAAGTTGTTACCCTCCTATCCAAGGACATTGACCACGGCGACGTCTTCGTGTTCCCTTCTTCCAGTTGCCTTACTGAAGGCATATCATTTACATAAGGAGTTGTTCGATTCCACCATGGATCTGCACTGGTTACTGCCACGAACGAAACACCAGAAAAATCCTATTTCCGCAAGGCACAACCATAGTATGCTTTGCCGATCTGGAGCCAGTATGCGTCTTGCCACTTACACCAGTCTCTTCTGGAGACCCATCTCCTGGCGATTCTTCTTCATCCGCAGCCCTTACAGCAGTCATCAGCACTGAATTGAAACCCGCGTAGACACAACAGCAGCTGGCTTTGTTGAAAAAGCACACTAATTCTTTCAACGTATATTCGTCGACCTTGGGCGAAACAACGGTTGCAGAGCATCGCATTCTGACAGACGACACATCCATCGTGCGGCGCCGCCCATACGGTGTGTCTCTACCCGAGCGGAAAATAATCTAAGCCGACATCCTGGAACGCAAGGTAATTCGCCCCTCGGCTAGTTCTTGGTCGTCTTCTGTTGTCTTGGTCCGCAAAAAAGATGGCCCGTGCGTTTTTGTGTCGATTACCGGGCGCTCAATAAGATAACTCGAAAAGACGTCTACCTTATGCGGTGACTTGGACTTAGACGTCTACCTAGGTGCGGAATACTTTTCCAGCCTGGATCTGCGTTCCGGCTAGTGGCAAATGCCCATGCACGAAGACGATAAAGGAAAAACGGCGTTCACAACCCCCGATGGACTGTACAAGTTCAGCGCAATGCCTTTCGGGCTCTGCAACGCGCCCGCGACTTTTGAGCGCATGATTGACACCATGCTGCATGGCCTGAAATGGAAGACTTGCTTTTGTTACCTGGACGACATTGTCATTTTTTATCCACATTTCCCAACATCTGCAACGCTTGGATGAAGTTTTGACGTGCCTCGCCCGCGCTGGTCTTCAACTGAACACCAAGAAATGCCGTTTGCCAGCAAAGCCATTAAGATCATGGGTCATGTCATGAGCAGGGATAGCATTCAGCCGGACCCTGACAAGACTACTGCAATCCTTCACTTTCCTCGTCCTGACAGGCCAAAAGACTTGCGCAGTTTCCTTGGCCTCGCCTCTTACTTCCGTCGTTTTATACAGAACTTTGCCTCCATCGCAGCTCTATTACACAAGCTACTACCTTCCGGTGTACCCTTTTTGTGGTCCCAGCAATGCGAATTGGCGTTTGCACGCTTGGAGGACGCCCTCACGTCTGCACCTGACTTTGCCATTTTGATGAGGCCGCGCCGACTCTCCTACACACAGACGCTAGCGGCCGCAGTATAGGTGCTGTTCTTCTGCAATGCGACAACCCTTCGCGAGAGAGAGCATTGCATACGCCAGCCGTGTACTCACCGCTTCCGAGAACAACTATACGATCACTGAGCAAGAGTGTCTGGCTTTTGTTTGGTCGATACAGAAGTTTTGCTCTTATCTGCAAAGCCGTCATTTCACCATCGTTACGGACCACCACGCCTTATGCTGGCTTTCCCCACTCACGAACTTGCCTAGACGCCTGGGTCGCTGGATTTTACGCCTCCAAGAGTATGATGTCGCAATCATTTACAAGTCTGAAAGGAAACACCAAGAGGCCGACGCTCTTTCTCGCTGCCCGCTTCCTACAGCCCCGCTCGAAGCCTCTGCAATCAATTCGCACGTCACCAGTTCGACCGACACTGCTATGGTTTCCTCCCTGCCCTCAATGTACCAACTGCCTTTAGACAAAATCAGCCGCTCGCCTCTCGTCAGCTGGCTGGCCCGTACTGTCAACGCTTCATAGATCGCCTCTCGGGGGCTTCTCGTCCTCCTAACGGGCGCCTCCGTCGCCAACTCGCGCACTTTAAGCTGGACGATGGCGTGCTGTATCGCCGCATTTACCATCCTGACGGGCAACGCTCGGCGCCAGTTCTACCATGCTGTCTTCGACTTCGTGTCCTCAACACCTTTAACGATTTCATAGTTCCATAGTTCTATAGTTTGACAGAAGCGTTCCATATCAAAAAGTGTGCTGAAAAATGCATAAGTCAACCATCGGTTGCAATTAATGACAAAGAATCTGATTTTTGAAAACTGGTTGATCCTTTCTAATCTGTTTTTATTCTGTTTCTGTTTATACTGACTACTCTTGTTGCACATGCTCAGTGCATATTGCTAGGGTATTATGTTCTGTATCTTTCCGAAAATAAACAGTTGGGAGTGCGCGCATACGTGTGTCCCCTTTCACTGTGTCCTTGTCGATTGTGCGCGCTAAATGTTTCACTGTGAATTCGTACCAACGCCCCCAACCATCAGTTCTGCGACCTTTAACGATGATTTGACAACTGGCCGCCTTGGGTTCCATAAAACTTATGACCGCATTCGAAGTCGTTTCTATTAGCCTGGCCTTTCTGCTGGCGTCGCGAGATACGTCTGTTCCTGCTCTCCCTGCCAGCATCTCAAACTCCCAACATCTATTCCTGTCGGCAAATTACAGCCAATTCCGTGCCCCACAGCCCCAATCGAGGCTGTTTGGATCGACCTTTACGGGCCCCTTCCGGTCACTACTGCTGGCAATCGATGGGAAGTGACTGCCGTCGACCATCTGACGCGCTACGCTGAAACAGCCTCTGTGCTTACTGGCTCTGCTTTGGAAGTTGCTCACTTATTTCATGAAGCCATAATTCTACGACATGGTGCTCCTCGAGTATTGCTCAGTGACCGTGGAAAGGCGTTCCTTTCACAACTGCTAAACGAAGTTCTTTGAGCCTCCGGCACCGCGCACAATACAGCTTCTGTCAATAACACTCAGACTAACGGCCTGACCGAGCGGTTTCATCGCACACTTGCTGACATGATCCCCATTTGTATGCAACCAGACCACAAAAACTGGGATGCCCTTTTACCATTCGTCACTTTCGCCTATTATACGGCCGTGCAGCGCACAACTGGCTACTCGCCATTTTAGCTCTTTTATGGACGCTCCCCTACTTTCTTTCCGGACGTTTCAGTCTTCCCCTCCAAGGCTAATTCATCTCTATCATCGTGCGAAGAGTAGGTTTCCCGACTCGACCACTGTCGTCATCGTGCTCGCCTGAACACAGAGACTATTTACGACGAATGCCATCGCGTTTTATCTTTTCGACCTGGTAACGAGGTCCTGCTCCTGACTCCTGTTTCCACCCCTGGTTTGTGTGAAACATTCCAGCCACGGTTTATCGGACCGTACATAGTCCTTGAACAGACTTCGCCTATCCACAAGTATCGCGTAACTCCTCTTGACGCCCCGACCGACCACCGTTGCCGCAATACCGAGGTTGCGCACGTCTCCCGCAAGAAGCCCTTCACGCGGCGTGCCTTGACACCTTGACGGCAGGCCAGGATGGCCGCTTTTACGTGGGGGGGGGGGGGGGATTAGTGTGGGCTTTTATTACGCACACCTTCCTCATCTGTGTATTATAATCATCATCCTCACACTTTTGCCTATCCTCCTCTTCACCTATGTGATATGTGATCATCATCATCGCGTGTGTGCTGCGCTGGTTCGCTGACAACCTCCCGGACCAAATAAACGTCGTCCCAACCGAGACGTCACAATATGCGCAAATCGAGAAAGAAATGCTAGCCATTGTTCACGGGTACGCAACGTTTGAAGACTACGTGCTAGGCAGCCACAGGTCATCATGCAATCTGATCATCGCCCCTTAGAGTGAATATTTAAGAAACAGCTGTGCGAGTGCCCATTACGCTTGCAGCGTATGAGACTCGCTCTACTGTAAGACTGACTTACAAGCCAGGAAAAGAACTGTTCCTAGCGGATGCGCTGTCACGCTTTCCGAACAAGACGGAACTGAAAGAGGAAACGCTAGATTTTCAAGTACATTCTCTTTCTTCGCTTCCTGTCTCGGATCGGCAACTGCAGGGAATCCCGGAATATCTACTGAGAGATGCAACAATGACTGAATTATGCAGCTACTCAAGCAATGAAAGGCCCGAGAACAAGCAACAGGTATCCGAGGCCGTACGCGCGTAGTGGAATTACCGCGACGAACTCCGTATCGAAGGCGGTCTCCTGCTAAGAAGCAACAAACTCGTCATTCCTCCAACAATACGACAAGAGGTACTTCGTCTACTACACGCGGCACACGGAGGTGAAAAAAAAATAAAGGCATGAGCCAAAGAAGTAATGTACTGGCCTGGCATGCCGCCGGATATTGCAGCTCACGCGAAGACGTGCCTACTTTGTCAAAGGTATCCAAGAGCAGGAACGCCAGGTCACCCATGCTTAGTCACGATATACCTACTTCGCCGTGGCAAGTAGTCGGAGTCGACCTTTTCTAGCACGAAGGCGATGAGTACCTTGGTATGGTAGATTTCTATTCTTTTTTTTCGAGATCAAGCAGATGCGTCGAACAACAGCAGAAGCAGTGACAAACGTGTGCATGCTGATCTTCGCCACTCATGGCATCCCAGCAAAGATATGTAGCGATAATGCCCCCCCCCCCATTTAATAGTGCGTGCTTCCGCGTTTTTTACACAGAGTTGCTTATCGCCCACGAGACTTCCAGTCCGCATTACCCTCACGGTAGCGGTATGGCTGAAAGGGCCGTCCAAGAAGCAAAGAAACTGCTCAAGAAGTGCCGGTATGGAACGCTGGAGTTCTACAGTGCTTTGCTAGAATTGAGGAACATGCCAAGGGACGACCGCCTAAAGTCGCCCGCACGACGACTAAACAGCCAGTGCTTGACTGCCACCTCCAACCACAAACCGTGCCAATCGAAATTGTCCAAAAGCGACTCGACAAAATAAGGCACAAACAACGCGTCTTCTACAGGAGAACAACGCGAAGTCCATCGGATATTCACAGGGGCTCCACGGTGACTGTGTATGATACGACACACCGGACATGGGCACCAGCAGTTGTCATAGGCCCGGAAGGTATACCACGCTCTTATGTAGTTGCGACAGAGAATGGGCAGCATCTACGACGCACGAGGGAGCACCTGAGATTAACAGAAGGACAAGCTTTCTCTCATCAGACCGAGTGTACGATAGCGACCCCTCAGTCCTCCCCTCACCGAGCAACAAGCACCTCAAGAAGCGCTCCGTAGAAGCACACGCCAGCGTAGAGAGCCGCAACGGTATCCTCTCCCAGAACGCCGCACATAGACAGTTCAGTGGAAGGTTTGCGAATTTACCTGTTAGTTGGTTATATAATCTTTCGTACAATGTTGTGTTCCTGTCTTTTTTTTTCTCAAAGGAAGGAAGGTGTGACCTGTGGCAACGCCATCAAGAATATTGTTGATATGCATGCGCAAGCCTGGTCTGCCTGAGTATAAATACACCTGCTTTTACACCGTTTCCTGCTGCTCGGCTGTTTACAATAAGCTGACCTTCAAATCCCAGGCTGTGTAACGGGAGGGCTTTGCGTCGTTCGGGTGGGAAGTCAGATGCTCTGGATGTCAAAAGAATGGTCTCAGACATGCGAAACCATTGCGGTGGGCGGTCCTGTGCAGGCAGAAACGATGGTTGTGGAGCGAGGGCGGAGAACGTGGCCGGCGTGGCTACAGGGGAGGTAACGCCTTCAGAAAAAACAAATAGAACAATCTAGAACCCTCGTCATCAATGTGGTATCGCGGCCTACGGGCCGACGAAGAGAGCCAACCAGCCATCACCCAACGAATGACCGTCCTTTATTTGACGACACCCAATTATATACATGGGGACAATGACGCCACAGACGTTCACAGGATTTCCAGACGGGATATCGAAACCAAAACTGACGACACAACACTGGCGCGATATGCTTTTATTACTGTTTTATCACCGGGATTGGCTGGTCGTGAGGTCTGGGGTGGCCACTATCTTTTATGCCTAAGCACACAAACCGCCAGAAGCTAGCGTATAACACTGGCTCCGCTGTAAAATGTTGCGAATTGGCACGATGTCTCTGTGCTTTTCTCCGCACCCAATAAGTTGTCGAGGCTCTACGCCTGCATTGCCTCTTCAAGGCCCAAGCCTGCGTGCACAAAGAAGCACGCCAGGTCTTTTCTGCTCTGTGGCATCGGCACTATTTACGAGATACCTCTGAGTCGCGGCCAAGTATATTGTCACGTAGTAGTGACGGTAGAGAAAACAGTCACAAAACTGTGTATGACGAAACTGGTTGTTTATTGGGCGAACCTGTGCCCACAAAAGCAAGCTACACTCAAAGCACAACGATAGCGGCGAACACAGTCGGCGATCGTCGAAAATCTGATCAGCGGCGAAACGCGTCGGCTTTTATACCTGAGTAATCGAAGGTTCCAGATTAATCCCTGATGCCCGCGTGTCTTCCAGAAAGTTCTAGACAATTCGCGTCGCTCATACAATCAGATTACATGGGCGTCGGTGACCACAGACGACGGATAGAAGCATTGATAACGTCCGAGAAGCTTCCAATGTAGGCGCGTCCTGCGCCGAGCGATAACGTTTAACATTTGTCAGCCAATGTTGAAAGCGGCTACCGGTGAAAGATAAACATGTGTACGTGTCAATATATCGGCCAAACTGCACGTGGCACCAACGATTGATTAACGGAGCATAGCTTATCGATGAAAAATGAAACCGGTTGGCACTTGCACTTTCATTGTGCTACGCAGTGGCGCACCGACGGGGGGTTTCGGATGTTGTAAACCCCCCCCCCCCCCTGAGACCGAATTAACCCCCCCTCCCCCCAACGCGTCCAGCCCCACCAGTCCAACGTGTACCTTCAGTGCTCTGTTCACATTATCATTGTAATTCTGGAGGTGGCTTGAGGTCGAATTTTCCTGGTTAACAAAAACACTCTATCACTGTCTTGTATTTCTGCATTCACTTTTAGATTACTTGAGGAAAACGCTGAAGAAATAAACATCGTCATCTTCCGTGGTGTAATGATGAGTATGTTATTATAAGGCATTTTATTTGCTGTTGGATTTTTCTGGCTAAAGCAAGGAAACTGCCTATTATGCAAAGTGCTTGCTCCCCCCCCCCCAAAAAAAAAAATTCAACCTCCCACCCCCTTGTAGAGATCCTGAGTGCGCTACTGGTGCTACGTGTGGCGGCGTGCAGGAGTTTGGGGACACGCGTCTGCTAGGATAGGGCTGGGATTTGCTGGAACCTGAATTACTGGAAGCATATTACAAAAAGAAAAGGAGTTATGCTTGTATGAGTGTCCCCTCGGTCTCAATGCTAAGTAACGCATACCAATTTTTTTATTATCTATGCTGATATTTTGGTCTTGACGGCATGTCTTGCCGGTCCGTACTGAGATAACGTTGTTTTATTGCGATAGCAATTATATGGACACTTCAACCGGATTTCTGCCGTCGGCGTCGCCGTCGCCGTCGCCGTCGTCGTCGTCGCCGTCGCCGTCGCCGTGAGGTTCCGTATAGATAAAATCTTCGCCGCGCGCCGTATGCCCCAGCGGAAGCGTGCGGGGACGCGCGCTATCACGGAGAGCGAACGCACTCAATCCCCCACGCGCAAGCAAGGAAGCGGAAAGCCAGCGCCGGAGGGAGCAGGAGGGGGGGGGGGGGCACTTCTCTGCCAACAACCGCGCTCGTCACTCGTCCGCACAGTCTCTTATCTCTCCCACGCGCAAGCAAGGAAGCGGAAAGCCAGCGCCGGAGGGAGCGGGGGGGGGGGGGGGGGGGGAGGCGCACTTCTACGCTGCCAACAACCGCGGTCGTCGTTCGTTCGACCGCACCGTCTCTTATCTCCACGCGGCTCTGACCTTTATGCGCCCTCAGTTTCCGTTGAAGCGATAGACCGCACGTACCTGCGCGGGCGAAGGTACGTTGCGCTGCCAGCGTTTTGACAGTCGTTGGTTGCAGTCATTCAGTGTGATCTATTCATGTTTGTTTGTGCGCGCTCACACCACGCTTGTTCATTCAGTTAGTAATAGTCGGGCCACATTTTCCAACGCACGCTACACATGCAATGCTGCCCAGATCGGCAGTGCAGCACTACAGGTTTTCCCTTAGCACGCGCTGCCCACGGTAAGCGCTTCTCATCAACACCACCGTTTCACACTCGCCTTCTCGTGGTCATCGAGTCTCTCTTCATGTCGGTCTACTTACGCCGCAGCACACCTGCTTACTTAATCAGCTCATGTTTACTACAATTCATATTGCTACCAAGGCCGCTCACCTTACTTCGTATGACATTGCTTTGTTGCTATCGCATTCATTGCTTCGCCCTTAGGGCGAAACTGTGACACTTTTTTTAAGCATGAAATGCTTTTAGCTCCCGTTGTTCGCGACCTTCAAGAGATCTTGGGCGAAAATGCAGAGCCGTTTTCTGGACACTCAAGACGAGAATGTGCGCGAGAACGAAACAAGAACCTGCGAGAACGTCCGGGTATTGTTGCGAGAGCAAAACGAGATCATCCGGGCAACAAGTCCAAAATTAAGAAAATGCGGTCTCTGGACCCCAACCCCTTGTACAGGACAGCGTTACATACGCTGGTTACTGCCCAAACAGGTTACGAAAAAAATATTTCTTCCGATTTCTTCTTAATGTGTGTTCACAATATCACTCACGCTGTAACTTCTAGCACGCTGAAGTTTTATTTGTCATTTCCAATAGCGACGTTCAAAACGCAGATACCATGCACCATACACTTGATTGTCATCTTTTTGCGCTGAGACAGGGTTGCCTGTGCTTTTTTGAACGCAAGTGGTCCGTGAGTTCCGCGACGTAGGTCTTGCGCCACCTCCTTCGAGAGATGACGCCACGCTGCGTGACCAGGGCGGCAGCGACCGGCGCGCCTCGGTTTGTTTTTTGGCTGAGACGAGACTTTTTAGGAGATTCAGTTCAAAACAAGCTGAGACGAGCAGTAAGCTTTAAGGCCTGCGTCGGGGCACCAATCTGCTTTGCCGGTAGCCATTTCATGCTTACACCTGCTATCGATTACGAGAGAGCCACCATTTTTTTATCCGTGTAGTGCACTTTGTGCATGTCAATCCTGCTTGTACAAAATATGATTGCTTCTGTGTAATAAATTCAATTGTAAGGTGTTGGCTTTCTTGTCCTCCTTCTTTTAGTCTTCCTTGCGTCAGAACCACATTCCCCCTAAAATCAAAATTTTTACGTATATAAATTGCCACCATGACTTATAAGCAAACGCATTTACTTAGGTGTAGAGGATAGCGGAGAAGATTTAACACCATTTTTTTTTCAGCGAGACTTTGACTTGCGTTTTTGGAAAATAGTTCTATCTTGTGAGTGTTGAATAAAAAAAGAATGAGGTAATTGGTACTTTGGTTGTTTAGCTTCATATTTGGTCTTATATTGGGCTACATAGAAATTACTGTATCTTAGTTAATATTGCTTGATAATAACTAAGTGTGTATATACAAACACGGACTAATTTTTGTGTATTTCCCCTTATATGTATGTAAGTTGCTTCACATTGTACAACTAATTATTTGTCAGCAATTCACATCTCAAATCAACTCTTCTAGGTGATCTAGTCATGCGAATTTAATCATTCAATTACTTAATTACTTGCGTGCCAAAACCACGATTTGATTCTGTGGCATGGCATAGTGAGCGACACCGGGTTAATTTTGTCCACTAGGGGATCTTAAACGTGCCCCCAATGCACAGACAGGCAAAGAACTTTATTGATGGTCCTGAGGAACCGCGTCCCCGGGGAGTCCCCATAGCCGTCGCGGGCCGCACCGACGTCAGGGACCGAAGATCGTGGTCCTCCGCCCTGTCGCAGGCCCTCTGGGCACGGGACACAGATGTTTTTGTATTTAGCCCCTTTCAAAATGCGGCCGCCGCGGCTATGATTTCATCCGGTGATCTCGTCCTTAGCAGCGCAGCATCATAGCCGCTAAGTCATTACGGTAGGTATAGGAGGCATACAAAATTAGCAACTTATATAATCAATCATTTGCCGCGGTTCCTAATTCCGCTAATCAATGGTCAGGAAAAAACTCGCGTTATCGGCGCAATGAACGGATTTATATGTTAGTGGCTCATAAGTACTAAAATATAGCGGACTTTAATTAACCCTTGCGGTGGGCCGCACTTTATTCCCATCAATTCTGCACAAAAACCGTTATGGATTTAAAACTGATATCTACCTGAAAAAAATTATGAATCACATTTAAAGTAACACTTCAAAAGCCATATAAAGGGAGTTTATGACACAGCATGTGGTGCATAACAGAATCGAAAGCTTTTCTGAAATCAAGAAATACTCCAACAGTGTATATCGTATTTTCAAAGTTATTAAATACAGTTACAGTTATTAAATACAGTTCAATGTTATTAAATAAATATTAATTTTTTTATTAAGTAATGCCACTTCTGTTCACATGTTTCTCTAATAACCGTACTGATTTTCGACAAGCGCGCATTCCTTATCAAGAAACTTGTTTTCTTTATCGAGAAATTGAATGTTTAAAGTTTCGATTGGTCGCCCGTCTTTGCTATTGGTATGTCAAGCTTGAGGATTGGCTGAACCTTTCTCTTACGAAGAATTCTAGCGTAATAAGTTTTTGTGATTACGGGAGTAGACGTTTAGCGTTTAAAAATGCACAGAAGTTAACGAAGGAAAAAAATCAAGATTTCCAAAAGAATTATTTGATTGCACCAAGAGTGTCCAGAAAGTCTACTTGGAGTAAAGAAGCTGCTGATATTAATCAGGGTATTTAAAACTTACCGGCTGCCCTCCACTCGTGTCCGCACTCATTTATCCAAGTTTCACAATATGCTCACAAGGAAGCCATCAAATTTGAAATAAACGTTCACGCAGCTTCTTACAGCACGGCTTCTTTTCTCCGTTCGGAGGACGCGAAATGCGCACGCCTACGTGCGTGAAGGCTGGTTGCACAGGTGCCGCCGGAAACGCCCCGCTGCCGCCACCCCATCTTCCTCCTCGCTCTCCAGCCGCGCTGCTTTCCCCGTTGTTCGCTCTGCTTGCAAGGTACTGCGATGGCTCGCTGTGACGCGTCGCTCTCACTCAGACCACCGCACCTCTCACCGCCGGCCCTGAACGCCCGTGCCTGGTCAATCGGAGATTAGCTGGCAACGCCGAACACGGCGAACCTTGCCGCCCTGGGATGCGCCATTTCATTAGCGCACTCAAATTGTCGGCCACGGATCGTGGTGCTGTCGCTTGTTGCATTTTCTGGCGCTATCGTTAGCGAGAGAAGGAGTAAAAAGAACGCGGCAAGACACCCCTGTAGTTAGCATATTTATGAGTTGGACCCATGCTGGTGTTGACTCACCACAATCCTTTATTGTTCCCATTTATTTATACGGCGTCCACTTTTTCTCCATTCAGGGTGGGAATTTACTGGTCATCGCAGGATGGTGACGAGAAATATCGGCCTGTTTCTTGTTGTTCGTACCATTAATTTCTTATAGGCAACTAGTGTGGATGCCTTTTAGGGATAATTTCTGGCATATCTGACGATGTTTAAGCAGGGCAGCACGAACGACACTGCCACCACAGAAAAATGTGGCTCTATAGCGGCTCATATTACTCACCGGAGCTTGCGTATACATGCTGCCTATTTTTTAAACAACACTTCTTTCTACGAGTGACAGCGGAGTCGTGTTTAAACATTGTCTAATTGACATCTCATCGACAGATTCTGTTTTTACATGTTCAGCTCATTTCAAGGCAGTTCAATACATTATTATATTTGTGCATCTAATATAACAGTGTTTGCAGTCTAATATACGTTACGGAGAGAACAAGACAAAAAATATATAACGTCATTTTTTTGTAAGGCCGTTTTCAGTAAGTTTGCTTCGGCCGAACAGGATGGACAGATGAGCAAGTTCCTCTTGAATTCTTTACCGTGCAACGCAAGCAGAGCACACGAGACGACATAGAGACGTGCACAGGGCCATAACAACAACGTAGGATTTATTCCACCTGCTCCAGGTATAGGGTTATCCTTTGAAAAGAGAGAAACTTATTAAAGAATTGATGAGGTAGATATCAATATTCTGTCGCATCAGCAGACACAACAGCTCGACAAATTGCAGAGTGATTTTTGATACTTAACAAAATTTGGTACTTCTACAATAATGAATCAATGAGGAGCCCATGTCTCAAATGTTGAATGGAAGCCCAGCAGTAATGAAGTAATATTCTTTAGGCAGAAATCCTGTGCTTCACTTAGTTTTGACAAATGCGTGCTCGAAATCCCTGACGAAATGCAATGCTGTTTCAATTAAAACATATCATTACTGCTTGTATCACAGTGCTCATAACCTTTAACTCCAATGTGAATGCATTTCGCATTAGATTTCAATTACTCATTTCTCAAAACAGGTGCGCAGCGAGCATTTCTGTGATTAGCACAGACACCCTGTGCTTTAGAGTTATGTTGTCCTGGATGAGCAGATCAAGACACAGAAAAATATGCCACTACATGACATGTTTATTGCTACAGAAAGACGAGGGCAGCGACAGAAACGTGAACAACGACCCGGGCGCTAACGTTTAATTATTTTATTCACGACAACAACACAGCTATATGATTTCGCGATTTTTTAAACTCGTCGTTGAGTGTGGCATATGTGAAATCTTTATGTATAGATGACTTAGGCAACGCGAAACAACATAGATGGGGAGAGCGAAAGCACAGATGCAGCACGGCGCAGTTTTTTTTCCCCCTCCGTCTATGTTATTTCACACTGCCCAAGTAAGAGATGCATTACCAACTCGCCCAGCAAAACCCCCCTTCTGTTAAATATGTAGCTGGCATGTTTGTTGAAAGTTAATATTATACTTGAAAGTTACCGCCCGTGTCGTTCTTCACGTTTCTTGACTGCACATACCTTCCTTTAGCGGCAACCATTTAATGCAGTAAATACCATCAAGGCGAAGTTCTTCTAAACCATGGTTGCCATTAAGGAGTTACAGCCGTAAAGCTTGAGAATACTACGTGAAGCAACTGCGCAGAACATAGCTGACACTACACTTTTGCTCATTCGTCAATGTTTAATTTTGTAAACGCCGTATTTGTCGAGTAAGACAGTGTGGAGCTTTCAAAGACATTATCCCGCCAAGCGCAAAGAATAAAGTTTTGAAATGGCAGTCGTGGATCAAGCATCGCAATCTGCTCACACTGTGTCGGCGAATGTGGCTGTTTGCCGTAAATAACCAAGGCTATATACTACTGTGATATTAGACACTGTCCGTTCGACGTACATAACGAGCGTGTGTGTATGCTGCAAGGCTGTGGGAGGGAAGTGCACATGCGCAGAAGGTAACGCATCTATTTGACGGACGCGTACGCACGCGTGTAACAAGATGATGAGTACGTACTTCGACTTGCTGCGGCGCGCTCTCGCGAGACCTCGAACAAACGAGGGAGCATGATCGTCGCAATGGCGTCCGACGCGGACAGCAAGAGCAAACCCGGTGGATATCGCCTCAACTTTACGTTGAAAGAGGAGGCTGCCATGCTAGCGGAGGTTCAAACATGTGATCCGTTCTGGCATGCTGCCAGGTAAGATGTAAACAATGCATAAAGCCAACGCCACGGCTTCACTGGGATGCTTCTGGCCGTTATTAAGGTCTCCACGATCGACCAGCGCGCCAGTCGCAGAGGCCACGCCGTTGGTGAAACTTAGTATACTTCTGCCGCTTCATGGCGCTGAGGAGCATTCAAAAACGCCTACACCTTGTATATTAACATCAATCCTCATTCTGCTCACGGTCTAGATGGCATATCAAATCACATCTTGAAGCGCTGTCCCTACAGTATGGCTCCTATTTTTCTTGCATTATTTATGAAGTCAATAAATTCTCAGATTACCTAGTGACGGGAAAATGGCGAATGCAACTGCTATATTTAAAAGCGGCTGTCGTGATTGGGTAGGCAATTATAGACCAGTGCATTTGACATGTGTTTGTTGTAAAACACTCATCATCATCATCAGCCTATATTTTATGTCCACTGCAGGACGAAGGCTTCTAGGGTGATCTCCCTGCGATCTCCAATTACCCCTGTCTTGCGCTAGCGTATTCCAACTTGCGCCTGCAAATTTCCTAACTTCATCACTCCGTCTGGTTTTCTGCCGACCTCCACTGCGCTTCTCGTGTTATTTACTATTGTCTTATTAAGCTCCTTGATGACCATGGTTGTGTCATCCCGATCCAGCATGGATTTAGCTTGGGATTATCCTGTACCACTCAACTTACTGAATTGATACATGACGTTGCACTCGGCTTTAACAATATTACACGGATAGATGACATATTCATTGATTTTCTAATAGCGTTTGACGTAGTCCCGCATAAGTTACCATTTGTCGCCTTGAAGAAGACATGTCCCCTTGTTGAAACGTTGGTCTCACCTTGTTCTCGTGTTGCTCATCGTCTTTCGCAAACTGTCATTTCTTGGTCTTCCTGATTCACTTTACGATTGACTTAAATATTATTTGTTCAAATGGCAGCAAATAGTGGTTCTGAACGGTGCGACGTCGAGAACGGTTAATGTTTTATCACGTGTGCCTCAAGGGTCGGTCCTTGGGCCGCTGCTGTTCCTTGTTTTATCAATGATTTAAGTGAAGGCCTCGTTTCGAATATCAGACTGTATGCGGATGATTGCGTTGTATACCATCCTGTGTCATGTGCCAAACATAGGAGTCTGTTACAGTTTGATCTCGAAAGCATTTGTTCTTGGTGTGCTAAATGGAATATGGGCTTGAACGTAGCAAAATGTTATCATGTTCAAAATACGAACGAAAAGAAAGAATTGGCTAGTTCATGCTTTCTAAATAACGTTATAGTGCAATGCGTTGACGAAGTCAAATGCGCGTTACTTTTACTGCGACATTGGATTGTACATCCCACATTGACTTAACAAGCGATAAAGCTTGTTGTCTTTTGCACCTTTTCCAGAGGAACTTCAAGTATGCCCCCAAAGCTTTGAAGGAGACTTTGTATCTTAATAATGTTAGGCAGTTGTTAAAATACACATGGCGAAGCGTGGGACCCCTTCACAAATGTTCTTGAACATAAGCTAGAGCGTGCTCAGTAAAGTGCTGCAAGATTAGTCACGGGCATCGGTAACTACAAAATTGTTATTATGGCAGAACAAGGAACCAAAAAAGTATTTAAAAAAACGAGGTGCACACCGGCGTATGTCGCGGAAGAGAGGCATCTCTGTGGAAGTGTCCTCATTTGCTGGCCAATTTATAATTACTATAATATATTTTGGTTCACGCAAAAATTCTCGACTGTAGTTTCTTGAAAAGAAGACATGCTTGTAATTTTGCTTGAAAGTAGCATCTATTGAAAGCTGTTGTCGAATTTACTTTGTATAAGCCTTTGCTTTTTATTCAAAACTAGTGACATTAAACAGATTTCACATGATTGCTTTCAGTTGGACTGTTATTAAAATAAGGGTGATCTCTTGTGGTTAGGTCCGTGGCACAGAGTGGCCCCGCGCAAACGTATAAAAAAAGAGCTGCAGTTCCCTCTGAGCGCTTCTTGAACGCGGGGATTCCTGCATGCATCACGCGTATACGTGAGTACCGGGAAACATCGCGTCATTAAACACGTTACGCCATTCCCAACTTCTGCTGTAAAGCGATGCGTGCCCATAATGCGAAACGCCTATGAGCCCCAAAATACGAGCCAACCAGTAATTGACGTCAAAAACGCCATTTATTGGCACTTTCTCAGCGGTTAGCTTGAGCGTCATCGCGCGTGGCTGGAATGTGAGAATGGATGCTGCTGATTTTATAGGTGAGAAGTTGCTTGCACGTGATCTCGCCGTGTGCTGAAGCTGTGTGCACCAGCACGAAATCTAAACTACCCTTCCAAAGAAGAAGGTCTCTCCTCCTTGCTATGAACCGACATAGAATATCGAGATGCAGGTTTCAGTGATATTATGACGCCTTACTGTAGAGATAGCGTGACAGCCTAGCTCTTTTTTTATGTATTTATTTATCCTATTACCTGGTAGGTATTACCGTCGGGAGGGAGGGTTTTAGGGAAACATAAAGTACACGTAGCAAAAACAACACGCGGCAGGGAACATATATAAATCATTTACAAATTTGCAACCATTAAACTAGCATGCTTTCATAGCACAACACTAGCCCTGAAAACTACAAATACAAAAGGTAGTCACAGAGATGAAAAAAAAGCATGCTTTGAGGTAATACCTGAAAACGCCTTGTGACAGTGTATTCCAGTCACAGATCATTCTCGGGAAGAAGGACACCATAAAATAATCACTTTTACATATTATCTCTTTTATTTGCCGCTTATAGTACACCCCTGCGGGGTGTACTACTAGGGGTGGTCAAAGCATGAAGCAATGTAGTCAGGTCCTGAATAATACGCCTCACAATCTATGTCGGTCTGAGAATGGTATATTTTATAAACAAAATTCAAGCGGCACCTTTTTCTTCGTTCCTGGAGAAACTGTAGGCCAAGGTTGTGTTTTGAAGCAGACACTGAGACTTCGATTATAATTAGCACGTATAAAACAAATATTACAATTTTGTATCCACTCCAACTTGTCTATGTAAGTCAGCAACCAGGGGTCCCAACGCAACAACCATATTCTAGTACAGAGCACGCATTTCTTTTGTACAACGGTTTCTTGATAACGTTTTTGCATTTCTTTCCAGAGAGCCTAAAGAGCGAAAAGCATTACTCTAACATAGTCGATATGTCGGTGCCACGAGAGCTCTGGAGTAAAGTAAACGCCGAAATATTTGAATGCTACAATCAAAGAGAGTTCTCGGCCTCCTTTATTAAAAGTTTAATGAAGCGGCTTCTTTTAACAGCGGAGCTGTTTAAGCTTGAGATCCAGCCGTGCCCGGCGTGTGTGTGTGTGTGTGTGGCCTCCTTTATTAAAAGTGTAGTGCAGCGGCTACCTTTAACAGCGGAGCTTTTCAAGCTTGAGATCCGGCTGTGCCCGGCGTGGACCGGAAACTATCATAATCGCTATTGGCTCGAGCGTCGTCGTCTTCTTCCGCAGTTGGCTCGTTGGCGCCAAGGAGGTTTAACCTCCTTGGTTGGCACCCCTCGGTTTGCGCTCGGGCCGTTGGATGCCGTGCCAAATAACGCGCGCTCGCGCTCGTGCTCGGCACGGCATCTACCGACACGTAGAACAACAAAACGACGCGTAAAACAACAATTTCGCCTCCATGCGCGTGCTGGTTTGGCTCCATGTGCGTGAAGGTTTGGCTCCATGT
Source organism: Dermacentor silvarum (assembly GCF_013339745.2). Lineage (NCBI taxonomy): Eukaryota > Metazoa > Arthropoda > Arachnida > Ixodida > Ixodidae > Dermacentor > Dermacentor silvarum. Next base: position 136,435,515 of record NC_051163.1, read on the forward strand.
GCGTGGCGGTTTCCCGCCAGTTGTGCACAGGACGAGAAGAATGGTATGGCGAAGAAGGTGGCATTTGCCCATGTGGAGAAGAGGAGAATGAAGAATCAACATGTGAAGATGATGACGAAGAAGAGGAAGCTAAAATGCGTGACTAAGCAATGTTGACTAATGAAATAAAGGAGAGATGCATTTACTAAGCCATGTGTGTGTGTGTGTGTGTGTGTGTGTGTGTGTGTGTGTGTGTGTGTGTGTGTGTGTGTGTGTGTGTGTGTGTGTGTGTGTGTGTGTGTGTGTGTGTGTGTGTGTGTGTGTGTGTGTGTGCATCACAAAAAAAAACGCTTAACCTTGCACTCAGCCGCGCAACGCTTGAAACAGCTGAGTCATGGTAGCCCAGCTTTTTCCGGAAGTGCGCGCGAACTTTTCATCTTATTACTCATGATGATGATAATTTCTTTTCGCGCGTCTCGGACTTAAGGCCGTCACGGCGCGTTGCATAGCGCCGCTTGCAACACCGACACCGCGTTCCAATGCTGACAGTGCATTCCAGGAGACCCGGTCTGCGAATGCGTCTCTCTCTCTCTCTCTCTCATAGCGCGCAGAACTTCTTCACCTCGCAGAGGTGAAGAAGTTCTGACGACGCTCAAACGCAATGAAATGGTTCGCCGAAATGCATGTTCTGCAAGCGTGGCTATATAGCCCAGTGGTTACTACGCTCGCTTTGGGACCGGGGGTACGCGAGCTCGAATCCCGCCTCGGCCGACACGAAAGTTGATTTTTATTTTCTTTCTTGGTAGTTTCTAGCTACACACCAGAAATTACGGCTGGCTTAAACAGCTTCACTTTAAAAAATATTAGCGAAGCTTCGGTAAAATATAATTGTATGCCCACGCGGCGGCCTCTACGTTAAATGTTCAGCCGGCTACATCTTTCCAGAGCGCTGGCCATGGCGGCAGCCTTAGCACCGGAAGACACGGCTGAGGAGACGTACTGCCCGAACGGCTGTCAAAACATTTTGTTGGTGTCGACTCCACGGGAAGAAAACGCGAGAGCTTACGCCAAGGTAAGCAAGATCCATACGAAGGATGGACCCTTCGAAGTGGCGGCCTACACCGAAGCAGGAGAAGATACATGCAAGGGTGTTGTTCGCGGCATCGACCTGGACATTAGCGACGCGGAACTGTAAACCCTTTTTGTCAATCATCGAAATCCGGACCTCGTCGAGGTACGTCGTATCAAGCAAACTACAACGGTGGTGGTACTTTTTGAAGGACAAAGAGTGCCAAACCACGTCAATTGTGGTAACGTACTCATGCCCTGTAATCTCTACCGACGACAGATAGATGTGTACTATGGCTGTGGTGAAATCGGACATAGATCTGACGTGTGTCCCAATCCGGCAAGTGTTAGAAAATGTAGGGGCTGTAGTATCACTTCCACACCTGAAGAACAACAATGTGATCCTAAGTGTGCCATTTGCGGCGACGCACACCCAACTAGGGACCTAAAGTGCAGTCAAAGGTTGCAGATGCCTTATATCGTGAGACAAAGGCGTCGAAGGCGTCAACGACAGCAAGAGCGCTATACACAGGTGGCCGACGACAATGACGACAGCGACGATTTCCAGCGCAAAGGGGTGATGCAAGAAAATGACGCCAACTTGCGTCCTCGCACGAGAGGGCGCTCGCGCTCCAACTGTTCCGGGTGTTCTCCGGGTGTTCTCGATCCAGAGGACAACCCAGCTCAGGAGAATCTTCTGGTGTCGACTCGCAACCACGAGGGCCTGGGAGAAGATCGAGGTGTGGTTCACAGTCGACCCCAAGAGCAACCTGGGCCCACCGAGTGAAGAATGAAGGCCCTGGGAAACCAGGACAACCGAAAAGGACAATGTCTAGAAGTACTAACGGTAGGTCACAGCCGGAACGTGATTCAAGTCCCCGAACATTCGCATTATAATCCGAAAATCGCAAATTCAGGCAAGAACTGTCTGAGCTCAGGGAAGCTTTCATATCTTTTAAACAAGGGTCCGAAACACCCCGTAGTCAGATGGAGACGACGGCTCCAAAACCCTTGACCGGCAAACCCAAACGTAAAGCCCCCCACCCTGTTCCCAATAGCGAAACGGAGGAGGAGGATTTACAAACCACTGAGGCAGATGAGATGGGAGAGGGTGAGGCATCCCCCAAACGCAAAAAAGTCAGAATAGCCGCAAGGTTATCAACACTAGACAGGACTCTGGCGAAAATCATGGAACTCATCACTAATCTAGATGCTAGGTTGTGTCAACTAGAAAGGCCCAAAGTTAAGACAAAAGCAAACGCAGCGGCTGCATCGGCAGTCCACGGAGGTACAAACGGTAGCCCGAGCGCAGACTCTAGGTGTTCAGGTAGTGAACCAATGGTATCATAATGGCTACAAACTACAGCAATAACACTAGAATCTGGCAGTGGAATTGTGCGAGTTTCCGAAGGCGCAGGGCTCCCCTGCAGCAGCTCATTAGAACGGCCAAAGTTAAGCCGCACGTTATTCTGTTACAAGAAACACTAGCTAAGGAGGATATCTCTCTACCGGATTATAACTCCGAAACCGTGATCAATCCAGGTGGTCGGGGAATAGCAACTTTGGTTAGAATGGGTACTTCCTATGAAACTCACGAGAGAGAGAGAGAGAAAAAGGTAAAGGAAAGACAGGGAGGTTAACCAGAGGTTATCTCCGGTTGGCTACCCTGTAACGGGGGAGTGGTAAAGGGATGCGAAAGGAGAGAGAGGGAAAAATAAGTAAAACTAAAAAAAGGAAGGAAAGAAAAGAAAGAAAATCACATAACCACACACAAAACAGAACCGTTTCTGTCACATCACCACAGGTAGAGGACATGAATGCTTCATATCCAGAGGTGCGGATGACATTTTGAATGTTCGGTTCACAAATTACGAGGATGAGAAAACGGTTTTCCAAGACAAAGTGTTTAAAATCTGAAATTCTTGATTTGAGGCACCGGGCATTCCACTGCAATAGAGATGCTTTCTTGACTTCCTTGTGGAAGGGCAGCGAGGGGCGGGCCATGGTGCTATACGAAGCTTTCAAGCACTGGAGTCAACGTGTCCAGTACTTGCAGTGCGCTTCGAGCAGCCGGAGTATGAATGTTTGTCAGTAGTAGACGCATGACATTCGTGAGCGACTTCAGCATAGCAATCACTTGCGAATCCTTGTCTCGCATGTGGTCAGCTGCAGCGACGTTGGACTGCAAGTGGCGAGTCATGTGCTGTGGCTCTGGCTCGGCATGTCTTCGGCAGCGCTGACCACACCTCACTTGATGAGGTATCAACAGCATGGCTGCTTTTTCTGCTGACATTCGTGCTCTTATTGGAGACAGTTGGAGCAGGAGGCGGCGCTGCAGGACGAGGTATCTCCCTTGAACCTGAAGATTTCGTGGACTTTCCTTTCTGGGAGCGATGTCGCCTTATTGCAGCAGAAGCCTCTCTGCGTGATGATCCGTCTCTGGCCATTTTCCGCAAGATTTTCTGTTCTTTCTTTAGGCGTGGACAGTCTTTTGAGGATGCAGCGTGCGATCCTTGACAATTTGTGCACTTGAGCTCCGTTGCACGGCAGGTGTCAGCGTCGTGTTGTTCGGAACGTCGTGGGCATACCGTTGAATTACGGCAGACTCACGTGTCCAAGTCTTTGACATCTTCTGCACTGAAGTGGTTTTGGTACGAAAGGCCGTACCACATGAGGAAGGTGTCGGACCTTTACGTGTGATGGTAGGCAGTCACCTTTAAAGACGAACCTTACACAGCTCGAGTTACCAAGGCGCCGAGCTTGCAGTAAAGCAATACCATCTGTCGCAGGTTTGATTAAAATCGGCAGGTCGCTGTCGCTATAATCAATGTATCAATATCATAAACCACACCAGCCGTGGTTTCGTAGTCCTGCGGAACTAGGTAGTGGACATTAATGTTGCCCAGGAGCTTTACGGCCATCAAAGCATTGATTGCGCTTTCGTTGTGAACATCAATAGCCAGGACATTCTTTCGATTATTAATCCTGATTTCTTTAATCTCTCTTGGGACATGAGACTCCAGAGAAACGGAAACCGCTTGTCGACTAAGGCGGTTGAGGTTGTCCACAGGTCTGTCAGGCGCCGATGGCCTTCGCTGTGGCAGGACAGTTGACTTGCTTGACGAAGACTTCGCTGATGTTTCTTCTCTTGGCCTTGCGGTGTACCACTCTCTCGAAGCCTTCGTCATCTGAGGCGTCATCGCTTGCGCAGGAGTACAACACAGTGTCCTCACTGCCGGCTTGACTTTGAGGGCAGTTTCACTTCCTCGGGCTGGTTCCTGCCGTACGTCCCGGCGGCGTTCTGTTGACTCCACTTTCATTGCCGTAGCAATGGGAGCGGCGTCTCCCATTAACCGCGGGTAATAACCGAAAATACTGCAGCTTGGTTTGGTTTGAATTGGTGTCCATTTTAATAGCACAAACTCACGAGCTTCCCAAGCATAAGGTTGGTCTAGAAGCACAGATGATCGAACTCATCCTGAAGAACAAAAAAGCGAACGTGTTTATAGCTAACGTTTATAGCTCTTCGGCAGATAGGAAAATGAATTTTAAGACCCTCTTGGGTCGCATTTCCAATAAGGCAGATACAGCCCCACTCGTAGTGGCCGGAGACTTCAACAAAGAATGGGGCTATGGTCATCAGAGCGTCAAGGGCGCTAATTTAGCAACCTCGGCCAGTGAGTTAAAATTTGCTATTATTACAGATGCTAACTTCCCCACGAGAACTGGAACATCCACTACCAGAGATAAACTCCGGATCTAACATTCCTTCGGGGAATTGAAGGCACGTGGGACAATCTGCAGGAGAATTTAGGAAGTGATCAATACATAATTGAAATCATATTACAGACGCAACCACCACCACAAAGGAAATATGAGTACGTGGACTGGGATCTCTTTCGTAAGTTGCGTATGGAAACCAGCATAAATGGCGAATCTTATGATGAGCTTTTAGATCAACTAAAGGCAACGATTAAGAAAGCTACAAAAGCAGTCTCCACAGAAGTCGAAGTCCTAAAAATGGACTCCAAGCTAGCTCACATGCCCGGAGGCAAAGAATTCCCGTCTTACCAGAGGGTAGAACCACAGACGTAACAGAATACTTAGAGCCAAGGTCGCCGAAGTTAATCGTGATATTGAAACCTACGCGACTCAACTCTCACGTCAACAATGAGACGAAACTTGCTCGGAAACAGACGGCAGATTGCGCAGAGCAGAGCCTCCTTAATGACAAGCTCTCCAGAGGTACTACAAACCTCGCCGTAAACAGACTCGTCAATAAGCAGGTAATAATATGGCGGACAGCAAGAGAGGCCGCAAACAACCTCGCACACATGTGCCTGCCACTTAAAAATGAATATGAGAACGAAGAAGAAATAAGCGAACCTTACTCCGGAATAACAGAACCGGACTTGGACAGTGAGTTCACTGCGCTGAGATAAGGCACGTACTCTTTAAACGGCAGATCTGCCCCGGGTCCGGATGGCATCACAATTAAGCTTTTGCGAAACCTGGACGATGATGCCATAGACATAATCACGGTCAAAATTAACAGTCACTGGAGATCCCCATGGTCCCACCGAAATGGAGGGAATCCACGGTGACGTTTATACCGAAACCCGGCAAACCACTAACAAAGGAGAACCTCAGGCCTATATCACTTACATCATGTATTGGCAAGGTAGCCGAACATGCTATTCATAACAGGCCAGTACAACACATGGAAAACCAGGAGCTTTTCAGGCACAATCTCCTAGGTTTCCGGAAGGCATTATCCACACAGGACGCCATGCTCATGATTAAACGTGCTATTATTGACGACCCTAGCAGGGACGTAAAGGGCCTTCCGGGTCTGCATCTTATCAAAGCATTTTATACGGTGGCACATAAACATATCCTGCATGGAATGTCAACCTTGAACCTGAGAAGCAATTTTTACCATTATGTGAGGTCCTTTCTAGCTAATCGGACAGCTCGGGTGAAACTCGGGACAGTCACAGGCGGTCCATACAATTTAGGCATCAGAAGCACACCACAAGGTTCGGTATTGTCCCCACTCCCCTTTAACATTACCATGCACAGGCTCTCGGAGGGATTGCCCAAAATCCCGAGGTTCACCCGACCACGGCAACCGCTACGCTATTGCCGTGGTCCATGAGAACGGTAAATTAATAAGCGCGGCGTGACTAAGAACCAGCTCAACTCATGCCGCCGAAGAAGCAAGCATAGCACTTGCAATTAGAATGAGGAGAAGCTCCACGATTTTCTCCGATTCCCGTACAGCTATTAGGAACTACTCCACCGGCTTCGTCTCAATGGAAGCACACAAGTTACTGGAGAACACAGTCTTAATACTCATAATTACGAGCAACTGGATAGCTCACACCTAGTCTCGTTTCCGGCTCATCAGGGCCACTCGGTCAGCCCCAATGGCTGCAATCCTAACGAGCAAGATCACTCAGCTGTGCGAGATCTCACATGCCGCGCATTAGATCAGGAACTGCTCCAGGATGACTGCGGCTCCTACAAAAGCCCACTTAGTACTATTCACGAGATAACCTCACACTATAGGGACGGCAGGAGGTCCCCCCCTCCCCCCCCATCAGAAGCTCAACCGAGCTCAAGCAGTCACATTAAGAATGATTCAAACTAAATCTTATCCCACACCTTTCGTGCTTAACAAAATTGACCAGGATTTTCCCGCGGAATGTAAAAGTTGTGGACACACTCCGTGTCTATTTGATCGTATGTTCTGGCTGTGCCCCAACCAAAGGGCTTCGGACCTCAACAGAGAGGAGGACTGAAGTCGACGCATATCCAGCGAAGTCCTCCAAGATCAACTCCTGGCCGTCCGGAGAGCTCACGACATCGAGAAAGCCTTTGGCCTACCGGTTCCTACGTGGGCGGAGCCACCAACTTAGCCTGGGGGCTTTTGCCGTCGGGCCCTATATTCTCTGGACCAAAATAAAGTTCTTGCCATGCCATGCCATGCCAGCTTTCGGTAAAGCGGTGCGAATGCTGAAGGAACAGCGAGTGTCATATCCACTACGCTATACAACCACGCTTGCAGAGCTCCGCTGTTTCGTCGGATTTCACAAGCGTGCAACTGCCTGCAATTTTTTCTGGGGAAAAGCATGCTGTACAGCTTACTGCAAAATGATAGTCGTGCGCCAGGTCTCACACCAGTTTGATATCATCTTCAAGTCTTCCTGGAGTGCAGCGCAATCACCAGTTGTATAGATAGCATAGTAGAAGATGCAGTCATCGGCGAATAATCCTACGTCAGACGAGATTGTGGCACTTGTGTCATCCGTGTAAGCTGAAAATGGAAAACAGAAGTGGGCCTAAGAAGGAGCCTTGGGGCACGGCAATGACGTACCCACTTTGCTTGATGGTGTTCCACCAATCACAACAGGCTGACGTTACTTGTTTTGATATTCTTCCATTCAATGACACTGTCGTCTATTTTGAACTACGATAGCTCTTCACCTAGCGGAGAACAAGGTACCGCATCAAAAGCTTTCCTAAAGTATATATATATATATATATATATATATATAATCTGTTGCGTATACGTTGCAAAGTGCTCCAACTACACTATACACGCACCAAGGTTGTCGTGTGACGCGGGACAGACAAATGCGCAAACCGTGTTGCCTGGGACAATTACAAATGAAAACCTACTAATACGGTTCATAATGTGACTGAAAAGAACATGCTCAAACATTTGGTCCGTTGCTTGTTACTGGCTTCGCGCCTGCGAAAGAATAAAATAGTTGCGAGAGAGCGCTGGAATTATGCTGCGCACTTTTTTACTAGAAAACGAAGTTTCTCCAGTGATATGTATCGATGCGGTTATATAACGGGTGTTTCAGTGAAGACTTTGAAAAAAGTATAAAGGTTGCCTGTGGCCGATAGCACAGTTCTAGTTCATGAACTGTTCTACTCGAAGAAACTGAAATGCATAATCGACTAATAAACAGAACTTAGCCAAGTAGTTTCAAGTAATTACCTTTTTGCCCATATTGCAATTTACAAATTCTAGCCGTGGATTTCCTAGGTATAGTAGGAAATCCACGGCTAGGGAACAGAAGAGAGGAGACAGGAAAGCGCCAAATTCTTTTGGAATAAATCTAGCCGTGGAGTTCGCAAGACTCATCCACTTGGAACGAATTCTCAGTATGCCACCAGTTTCGAGATAATTCCCGAACTTCGCGGAGAAATGCATTGGCGTTCAAGTTACTTTCTTAACAAAACGTCGTTTTATGCATTGAAGCTCAAAAGTGACTGGAATGCCAATGAATTTCTCGGCAAAGTTCTCGAATTAACTTTTTCCGTTGCGCGGCCATTGTGCATGGTTAGCCCTGTATTGATGGTAGAGTGTACTAGACAATGGTCGAGTGGGCCGAACGGCGCTCTGCCGCTGAGGCGCTGCGTGTGGAAAAATAGTGCGAGGGCGCTGCGAGCGAACTGGATTGGGTTGGAGACGCACTCCGCGGCATATTCAACGTACTTTCGCTGCGGGCGCCGAGGCCGATTGCGCATAGTACGCTCTTAAAATAGCGCTTTATTTCAACTGCAAAGTTATATTAACGCCATTTTGCCAAACATATATATTTGAGGCATAGATTATACAACGCGACGTCTTCAATTTGGCTTTCGTTGTCAAGCGCGTCGTCTGCTAGCGCGCGCACGTTTGCTACGCGGACGCTGGCGGACGCCCAGTTTTTATCGCAGAACCTCTGTGCAGTACATTTTTTTAATGTTTTAGTTGCTTCGGTGGGCCCATGACTCTTGACGGCCGGTGCAAAATGTAGTTTTAGCCAGGTGAACTGTTGTTTTCACCACTGTCCTCTAAAAGTAACTGGCATATCCGCACCATGAAGGCTAAGTAAGAAAATTTTATTATTGATATCGTGTCATTTTACACGCACTTCTTGTTGGTGAATATTGATCAGGGACAATGATCGAAGAAAACAATATTAGAGCGAAATAAACCAAGTTTATTATCTGTGTGGCGCGAAGAATGACTCAGAAGGGTTTAGGTGCAAGCTAATTGATACGGATCATTCATATTTAAAACAGTGCCAAAACACACGGACAAGAGAGAACACAGGACGAGCGCTGACTGCCAACAACACCTTTATTGAAGCCTGCGCAAATATATACAATTCGCAATGGGCAGAAAGAGAAAAAAGGGGGAAAGGGGAGGCGAGTCATCGTCAGTCAACTCCTGCTGCGCATGAGTCAAAAGCACTAAAAAATACAAATCTTGACAATACACATGCTGGACACAGGCCAAACTGAATTAACTGCTTTGGAGTTATCAGCATCACTTTGGAGCAAACCAGGCAGCCGCTGGAATTGAACAGCTATTCACCTGCGTATTGTTCTGCTTCCACGCAGGTACGTTCTCTCATAGAACCTTCTTACGAACTGTCTTCTAGGTCCTGGTTTGCTCCAAGTGTGCATGCTTCTGTGTTATCAATATGGGAGACAAAGTACCGTCTACAGTAAAAGAGCTGGGGAAAGCCTTTGCTGACCTAGCGGATCGGTTTACTCTTGCACAGGTAGAACTGAAAAAGGAATTAGGAGGGCTTATAGAAAGATAACTAGAAACTGTGAAGGCATCAATGGATGTTATGAACGAGAAATTTGAGCAGTTCAAGGCCGAGGTGGTGACGCTAAGGAAGGACGTTGCTTGTGTCAAAACTGAAAATCGGGAACTTAGAAAGGAAAACAGTCGTCTTGTGAATGAACTGAAAGAACTCAGGAGAGATGTAGTCGACCTACAGCAATACAGTAGAAAGAACAATTTGGAAATCAAAGTCGTCCCTTTGCGACAAAATGAAAACCCTTTCGTGATCATACAGACCATTTGTTCTTCTTTGAAATCAGAAATCAGTGAATCAGACGTAGAAACGGTCCATCGTGTACCGTCAAAAGATAAAAATAAACCAAACATCGTTGTCAAGTTCGCGTCACTCAGAGCAAGAGACCGAGTCTTGAAGGCAGCTAGGAAGTGCAGAATAAATACTTCTGCCCTCGGCTTCGAGGACAGTGATCCTATATATATAAATGAGCACCTCTGTCCAGCGAACAAAGTGCTCCTAGGAAAGGCCTTGGCAGCAAATAGGGAAAAAAACTGGCGTTTCACATGGGTGTCTGCGGGAAAAATCCTGATGCGGAAGGCTGAACAAACCAAAGTGCTGCATGTTACATGCGCAGAAGATCTGACACAAGTAGTGTAATCCTATGGCTTATAGTGTATCACAAATTGAACAAGCAAAACTAGGCAGTGATGACTTATCTATTCTTCATATCAACATAAGAAGCATCCGAAAAAATTCAGATAACCTCCTCGCTTACTTGTCGCAGCACTCTTTTCGCTACGACATTATTGGCGTCACGGAAACATGGCTAAAAGAATCCGCCCATATACCGGGATACGAAGTAATCTCGCTGCCTAGCTCTTCACGTGGCGGCGGCGTTGCATTGTTTACCAGGCTGGGATTCCGCTGCTGCGATGTTCAGAAACACAGCACAAAAACAATCGAGGCACTTTTTGTTCGGTTCAGTTGTGGTCTTCTAATGGGTGTCATTTACCGGCCTCCCAGCTCGTGTAAGAACGAATTTATTGCAGAAATGGAGGCTATTTTGCTGCCGTTCACAATACAAAATGGTCCTATTGTTATCTGTGGTGATTTTAATATTGATTTATTGGGTAATGATTGCAGTGATTATGTATTTCTTCTCCAGTCATTCAACCTTAGAAATGTTATCACGACTCCCACTCGAATTAGCAGCCAAACTGCGTCTTTAATAGACCACATGCTATTCAATCAAGACATCGCGTTACGTGCAGGTGTTTGTGATGTTGCCATTGCGGACCATTGTCCTATATTTCTGTTGTTGCCGCGGGCTTGTATGTTACCTCTGTATCAAAGGCGTCCAAATGAATTTGTCCGCGTAGACTATGCGAGTGTTAAATCACTGCTTCAATGTACTGATTTCGCAGTCTTGCAAAACGTGGATGTAAACGTTGAGTTTCAGAATTTTGTCACTCATATTAAACAGATATTAACCCAATGTACGCATACGTACTCAAAGCACAATTATGAAGTACCCGTGTGTCCGTGGATGACACAAGAGATTCTTGGCATATTAAAAAGAAAGGACTCATACTACAATAAATGGAAAAAGAACAGATCGAACAAATACTACCATGAGCAGTTTAAGTACTACATGAATAAATCGGTTGCAATGTTGAGAAAATCAAAAAAAGAATACGTGACTAGGCTTATCACACGAAACAAAGGCGATACAAGACAGCAGTGGAATATCGTGAAGGATGCAACGGGGTTGAATCAAGAAAGGCGAGTAACCCCGAGTAGTATCTCCCCGCAGGTGGCCAATGAATTTAACAATTTTTTTATCAACGTTGATTTAAACCTCGCGAAAAAATTTCCATTGTTGACACCAACCGGTAGTGTACGCATGGCTGTCGGCTGTACTTTTCAGTTTCACGTCATTACGATCGATGAGATTAAATCGGTTGTCAGTAAGATGTCGGTTAATAAAGCAGCCGGCCATGATTCTATCCAGACAAGAGTGCTTAAGGAAAATATCAATACTCTATGCCCGCATTTATGCCACCTCTTTAATCATTCACTAGAGAATAGTTGCTACCCAGACATACTAAAATTGCTAAAGTCGTTCCCATATATAAATCTGGAGATCAGAACACACCATGTAGTTATAGGCCGATATCAGTTTGAAGTGTCATTAACACCCTTTTTGAAAAATTAGTTGCGCAACAATTAAAGGAATTTATTACCGAGAATAATATTATAGTTCCACAACAACATGGATTTGTTTCAAACAAATCAACATCTACAGCCGTATTAAGCCTTTCACAGCACATTTATTCTGCCTTGCACCAAGATGAAATTGCAGTTGTGATGTTTTTAGACATCAAAAAGGCATTCGACACAGTTTGCCACACTATACTATTGCGCAAATTAGAAGGCTATGGCTTTACTAATAACGTACGGAAATTTTTTTCCAGTTGTTTATCATTTCGTAAACAATATGTGGTAATGAATGATTTCATATCTAAAGTTAAATATATATCATGCGGCGTTCCACAGGGATCCGTTCTGGGTCCTTTATTATTTTCTCTTTACAGAAATGATCTTCCTCAGGCACTGCACTTCTCAGAAACTCTGATGTATGCAGATGACACGGCACTTACATTTACTGGTAAATCGCTTATAACACTGCAGAACCGTATAATGGTGGAACTGTCAGCTCTGTCTTCCTGGTTTTCAGGTAATCGATTGACGCTGAATGTAGCAAAAACAAAATATGTAATTTTTCATTCTAGACAAAAGACACTAGACTACAGTTTAATTTCTCTCTCGTTAGACGCCACTTTAATTGAGCAAGTATTCTCGTTTAAATACTTAGGGGTTCTTTTCGATAATCATTTACATTGGAAGGACCACGTCAACAATGTATGTAAGAAATTAGCGTTCGGGTGCTACACTCTGATAAAAGCCAAGCAGTATTTTCCATCTTCCGTGCTTAGTTCTGTCACTCTCACATTAGCTATTGCATTGAATCTTGGGGACTTACATATGTGACATACTTATCGCCTTTACTGCGTCTTCAAAAACGGGCATTACGGATTATTAGCTCCAGCGCATTCTGCCTATCAAGCACAAATTTTTTTGAAGAGCTTCGTATTTTATCTTTTATGTCATTGCGAAGTTATAAGATCTGCATCACGATAAACAACATTATTCAAACTAATTCTCCATTACCGTCGAGCATTTTCTTTTTCCCAAACCGTGACACTAGGCATGCTTTTAATCTCAATTTTAACCTACCAGAATGTAGCAACTTCTACGGTGAACGGCTAATTCAGTTTGCCGGCGCCAAAGTTTGGAATAAGCTACCAATAGAACTAAAAGTAGCTAGAGATTTTGACATGAGTTGCAAACTGTATTACTTATCTAACCAAACAGAACGGTGAAATGTCTTGTTACTGCTGCGTGATTGTTCTTTCTTCTTCGTATTTTTGTTTTTCTTTGTTTTTCCCCTTTGATTTGGGTTGTGAAATGTTTGTTTCCTTCAGAGAATTGTTCAATTGCATAAGTATTAATCTGTGGTTGTTAGAATTTGGTATAGTGTGTTTTTAAGTAACACTTTATGCTTACATGTCAAGGACATGTTACATGTGAGCGTTGCTTGTTTTTCTCCTTGTACATAACCTGTATGCAAAGTCAATATTGGACCGGCTACTAGCTATTAAGCTATCGGTCCAAACAGTGTTTTGCGCATTCATTTCGGGTCTTTAATAAAGTGTTTCCTCCTAAAAAAAAAACTGCTGAGGAACTTAAGTTCCGTATCGCAAAGAGCTATAGATGGGGCACTTACACAGGTGGCTCCTAAGAGACACATTGAAAAGGCCTCGAAAATTTCCCTGGCCATCTGATTGTCAATGACCAATGTATTCGACCAATGGCGAATGACCAATGTATTTCTAGGTAATTAAATCAAAGGGCACATAGACATAGATATTTACGATATATATATGTAATGGAAAAAATAACAAATATTCTAAATGCAATCATTGAAAAAGTGAGGACTCCCGACAGGAATAAGCGCACGTGTTTGCAGTAACAAACCCACTTATTAGTGAATACGAGAAATAAAACTCTCATTCGCAGAAATAATATTGATAGCAGGCAAAACCACCTCTTATATATATATATATATATATATATATATATATATATATATATATATATGTGTGTGTGTGTGTGTGTGTGTGTGTGTGTGTGTGTGTGGTGTGTGTGTGTGTGTGTGTGTGTGTGTGTGTGTGTGTGTGTGTGTGTGTGTGTGTGTGTGTGTGTGTGTGTGTTTCTGTGTGTGTTATTGATAAACTGTATGACGCCCAATAGTCATTTCCGTTCGAATGTGACGCATTACAGCACATTGAAATCTCAAAGGTGAGTGACTGCATGCAAGTGAGGACTGCTATTCCGAATGATCTTGCTGCCGGAGAGTCGTGGCTGTTGCGCAGAGGCGCAGTTCCTGAGATAATTAACGGACGGGTGTTAATGAGTCCTTCTTAAAAAGTTCCTAGCTTTCATTCAATATAAACGCCCTGTTTTGGGGCAGCCTGTAAATCTGCTAACTTAATTCAGACAAGAATTTTTGACAGTCTCACCATGTTTGCAACCCATTAAAACTGAGTGCCCCATGTGGTACCACACTTTTCTTCAACGAACGCAACAGATCTGCACATATCTCTACGTGTATGTGAGACATGTCGTTCCTTTAATTGTTTCATTATGGTCGTTATGATAGTGCACCGGATAACTGAACGCCGCCGTTTATAATATACAAGCTGCTGAGTTGAGCGGTCATACATTTCGGAACGGCATTACATTTATGCATGAAATATAGGATAAGCCTAACATGTTTTTCTCGGAAATCAGACTCGGGAATAATTTAGGTTGTTTACACCCCCAGAAATAAGCCGAAGAACACAGCCACCTGCTTTTTTTTCTTTTTTTAATATAAACAAATTCTTCGGTTTCACGTGGCAAAGCCAAGATATGATTATGAGGCACCCGGTTTAGTTTTTGCCACCTGGGTTCTTTAACGCGCACCTAAATAGAAGTACACGAGTCTTTTTCCATTTCGTTCCCATCGAATTCCGCAACCTGGACTGAACCCGTGAGCTCCAGTTTAGCAGCGCAACGCCGTACGTATCCACGATATAGGCACTAATTAGGCTACCGCGCAGGCTTTCTTTCTTTTTAGAAGTATCGACTGGAAAAAAAATCCCCACGTACTGCTTACGGCCAAAGATTAGCATATAGAATGGCTAACTAAAACCCTTTTCGGCGCTCGAGGTCCGACTGCAATAAATGACCCCGTACCAATCACTCCATATTCTGTTACGCGAGAAAGGCAGAAACTTGAATGGAATGTTGCACTGCAGTTTACTCTTTTTTTTTAATCTATACCAATGCTTCCTGTAAATCTAAGTACAAGGCGCCGGATGGGTCAGCTATGCTTTACTTGTTTGACGCGGCAAGCAGGAAGGTTACATATGCTGCTTCGTCTACATTTCGCAAGACCTACTGATAGAAAACAATATGTAAAACAATACACACGAGAGATACATGCTTCTTGAAGAACGAGATAAATATTTTTTCCTCCAAAGGGAACCGTACAATAACATAGTAGAATGAAAGCCGACAGCTGCGACCGCAATGCACGCGCAATCACCGAGCGGCATTACAAAATAATCAACATTGATAAAGGAGAGAAACGAAAGCAATTTATTCTTAAGGCATAAATACATGTCATATGCAATTATGAACCCCATTTGATCGGTCTGAACGCAAATACCAGCGCGCGAAGTAGTACGAATGACCCTGCCGAGCAGTATCGCTGCAGTTTCCAACGGCGCGACCTTGATGCGGCCCAATACACTTCGACCGCAGCGCAGCCCCAGTATTTTTCCACGTCGGGCGCCTCACTGCAAAGCATTCGCCGCCCCACCCGCTCGTCCCACTAGACCATATTCTAGTACACTCTAATTGATGGTTAGAAACGCCGCTTTGGAGACCTTCCGCGCTCCTCACGGACATACTGCGCTATCAGACGTAAAGAAGGAGAACTATATTTTAGTTTTCTAAGCAGTTCGCTTTTTCCCCGCGAGGCGGTGATTTTTAAACGCGCTCTGAAGTTAGAGTGACCTAGAGTATGGGAGTGTTCAAAGCGCCGCGCGAATGCATGGGAGCGACTAAATCCCCACCAGAGCACACCAGTGTTGCCAGATCTCGTCTTGTGCGGTTCCCTAGATTTGCGAGGCGGAGATGTCCCTAGTGAAGTCACGCGACTGCGTGCTGCGCTCGCCTTGTTATCGCCTCCCTCTCCTCGTACGTGCGTGCGCCAGATTTCAACGTGTGTGCACGCAGGAGATGAACGTGGGCGCAAGGTTTACACTTGCAGCTTATTCTGAAGAGAAATGAAACTATGTTCCATTTATTCATGAGAATTTTAAGTTAGAACGTGTTACGACGGGGTAAGTGCTATGACCAGTCGCCTATATAGCTGAGGCCAGCTATAGGCGACTGGTCATGGCCGTCTGGTGTTGAGCGATCGGGCCGTGACGAGACGCTCTCTCGACTCGTTCTTAACGCCTTATATGCGGTCCCCCCCCCCCTCCCCATTCTTAAAATCATTTTCTATTACGTTAGTCACTGTCGCGCTCTTCAACATTCACCTGATGTTTAACGGCGTGGCGGCGCCTAGCATTCCTATATTTGTTTCTGTGCGTGAACTTCGAGGCCATTTCCCTACCTGCCCTCCCACCTGTTTCTTGTGGCGGTTTCTTAGCTTCCCTGGCCCAGCACACCCGTCCTTGACATATCTTGCCGTGCGCAAATCAGCGTTCCGTAGGTCGTTCGATCTTGTCGATGCTCAACACATTTAGCAAATGTAATGCTATCTATTCCGCAAGGCAGTTGCTAAACTTATGGTGGTGCAGTTTATTTTGTAATCTGCATGCCATCAGCACTGCATGGTTTCAGCTAGCAGGATGACCTGAACGATTATTGTAAAAATTTTGCACGTCTGAGAAAACTCCATCTCGGTTCCGTTTGTGCCTTTGCATATTCTGCATCTCATAGCAGCACACACTGCGCGACTTATCGATTCACAAGTTCAAATACAGTCAGCCTATCACCTGCGTTGACGAACGCGCTGACGATCTACAGGTGCATTGCAATAGTCGATTTACTTTTTCGACCTGCCACGCGGACTTCCCGTAGCTGTAACCGGCAACAGCTCACTGGTTCAAAAAAAAAAAAAAAACGGAAAGATCATGTTTCTAACGTGACTTTTTGGAATCATGAGGTTAGTGTGCGCACAGATGTGAACGAACAGATTGCGCAATTTGAGAACACACACGGAGCCTGAAGCTTTACCGCGGAGCGACCTAAATTTTTTGTCAAATAAACACACACACATGTTAATGCGAATAACCGATTCCTTATCGCGCACAATCGACCACTTACATACACAAAAAGGGTCAACAATCGCCGCCACCAAGACGATTCATCCAAATGATCGCATATGCCACACAAGACATAAGGCATCGCCGAAGATGAAGTTGTTGACAGTCCTAACAATCTCCCCGTGAATTCATGTGAGCGCTCGCGAGATAACGCAATCCTGGCTAAAACAAACAAACACAGAAATTATTATAAACAGAACAATGCGCATAGGCGGGTCCATCATTAATCATATGGGCAGCAGCGAAAAAATATGCACAGCGAGTTTCACTTCGCCTGTTCAAGTGTTCGACTTCACTAGGGAATTTCGGCCTCCATTCTGGGTACATGAAAGAGCTAGTTTTAGGCTGCGGCCCAGAGTTGCCAGCATGATGTTTTATATACCGCTAACCTTGGGCGATGTTGTGGTCGGTATTTAGTCCCGCGCCGAATGCATGGGAGGAGCGGGGACCTTTTTGTGTGAACTCCCGCGCCGTGGCGCTGCTGTACCGGACCCGTGTAGGGTGCCTCGATGCCAGCGCCAGCGCCGCCGGCGCTGGCATCGCGGCACCCTAGGACCCGTTGGCTTGCTCCGCTGCGGAAGCCGCGCCAAAGCGGCGGGCGTCTGCTACGAGCCTGATATTTTGGTTGCTGTTAGCCAACATCGCAATAATTTGGGATATATTAAGTTCCACGTCACCGCAAGGTAATACCGCAGTAACTAACCGCACAGAGAACGCGTTTGCCGGCTGTGAATACAGGTATTTTGTCTATATCCTTCTAGCTCGCTTGGTCCGCGCTTACGCGGCTGTTTGAGTAACGCATTACGCGCGCTTACTTCATTTAGTTAAGCATGGAATAAGCAAGGTGAACGTGCTGCAGGAGAAAACAAGCTGGAGATCGTGATGGTAACCAGGAGAACGTGGCAGATATGGCTAGGTCATGCTAACGCTTTTACACCCTGTCGTTTCCTTTCTTTTATTTCATGCATTCGATTTGCTTGACAAGACTGCATCCCGCGCTCTGTTATGTCTTTATTAAGGCGAAATCCTTAACTGGGTTCTTGGGAAGCGGAATGTGTCTGTTGGCCGATGCCGTGGTGCCAAAAATAAATAAAAACCGCGTAACTCTCGCGGCTCGTTCACTTGGTATATATACCAAAGTATAGTGTGGCGGACAGGCCGCCAATGGAAACTGAACCTGGCAACGTTCAACACGCGCACCTTCTCGAGTGAGGCTAGCTTAGCAGGACTATTTGAGGAATTATCAGGCATTGCCTGGGATACTATTGGCCTTAGTGAGGTTAGAAGAACTGGTGAGGCTTACACAGTGCTGACTAACGGCCACGTCCTCTGCTACAAAGGTCTTCCAGGTCAGAGAGAATCCGGGGTAGGATTTCTAGTCCATAACAACATAGCGGGCAACATTGATGAATTCTACAGCAATAATGAGAGGGTCAATGTCATCATCCGCAAAGCTACGAAGCTCGCCATGGGTCTACCACCCGTGGCATCTACCACCCGACTTCTCAAAATGGGTGTTCATAACACGTGGCAAGAGCTGGTGGAAGCCCAGAAGACCAACCAACTCGAGAGGCTGAAGCTCACACCGACGGGCAAATCGGTCCTTGCGCGCCTCGGCTATGGAGGACGCTACATTTCCGACGCGGACCGCAAGGTCAAGATACCCCCATGCATAAGAGAATCCCTGAGCATCGACAAACTGCCGCGCAACATGCATCCCGAGCATCATCGGGGACGCCGGCTCGCTCGAGTCGACGCCATCCGAAGACGCCACAAGCACAATCCAGATTCTCGCTACGTGCATGCGTCGAAATACCCGGGCCAAACCGCTTACGCCCTGATTGTGATTGACTCGAGAGGCAAAGAACTGGCATCCGCCACCGTCACGGTGCAAAACTCGGAGACAGCGGAAGAAGCGGCGATCGCTCTCGCCACCACCACGAGCACGAACGCTGTCGCAGTCTTCACGGACTCCCAATCCGCAGTACGCAATTACACGAGATGCCGAATATCGGTGGAAGCTGTCAAAATTCTGAAGAAAAGAAGCACTCCGCTCCCTTACACCTGCATCACGTGGGTACCCGGGCACGAGGGGCTCGAGGGAAACGAAGCGGCACACGCCGCGGCCCGCGATCACGTTAACCGGGCTTCTCTCACCGACTCGCGAGACCCCCGACCGCCTGGTGACGCAGCGGAAGCGGAGACAATACCCCCCACGTATAACGCCATCCTCCAACACTACCGACTGGGACGCAGGGTGTACTCGCCACCTCATGCAAAACTAACCAAAGAGGAAAGCACCGCATTCCGAAGACTGCAGAGCAACACGTACACCCATGGGATCCTCATGCATCGCATCCATCCTACACTACACACCTACAACTGCCTGATCTGCGTCGTGCCAGACACTCTGGCTTATTTACTACTCGAGTGCCCGTGGCGCCGCGAAGACGCCGTTTCCAAGCATACAACGTCTGAAGACGTAAACCTCCTCGCCGAGACGTGGGAGGCCAAGATCTCCACCCCGGCCCTGGATGAACAACGACGTCTTGTCGCCAGAGCGCGGGATGCTATCGCGGCCAGAGGATTCCTGGAATGAGGGACCCTCCCACCTAGAGTGATCCACAGCTCAAACGCTCGGGAACACTGTCTCGAAAATTAAAGTTTATTTCATCAATGAGAGGGTAGCAGTCGTCGTAATAAAGCTGAATAAGCGGTACAAAATGAAGGTAGTACAAACCTACGCCATACCCTCCAGTCACGACGATGAAAAAATAGAACAGTTTTATGAAGATGTTGAATTAGCAATTAGAAAGATGCAAACTCAGTATACTATAGTCATGGGCGACTTCAACGCGTAAGGGGGGAAAAAGCAGGTTGGTGAGCAAGCAATTGGCAACTACGGCATCGATTCTAGGAATGCAAGAGGAGAAATGTTGGTAGAATTCGCGGAAAGGAATAGGCTCCGAATAATGAATAAATTCTTTAGGAAGCGCTGCAACAGGAAGTGGACCTGGAAAAGCCCTAATGGAGAAACAAGGAAAGATGTAGATTTCAAAAACTACAGCGCGTAGCAGACGGCCCTCGCTTCCCGCGCGCTTCGCAAGCGCGAAAAGCCCACGGGTCCGGAGCAGCAGCGGCGCGGCGCGGCCGTTCACAGAAAAAGGCCCTCGCCGGAGCCTGCGCTTTGGACACTCTCCCATATTCTAGGTCACCCTACCGAAGTACAGCGGCTAGAATGGGGAAGTGTGCCGAGCGGCACGCAGCGATTACGGGGCGCATTGAAGCCGCCAGTAGAGAACCGCGAGGGGGCGCGCGCTGTCGTTGACTCTGACGAGTGAAGCCGACGGGAGCGGACGTGTCGAGTAGAGGTGCCTTTTCGGCGCAGCAGGAGCAGCGTGCCAAAGAGATGAGTTTTCTCATTTTATATTTCCTCTTTGTTTTAGGGGCGAAGCTCCTTAGGGTGTGGGTCTGTCCCTCCTCTGTAGTAGTAGTATTAGTCGTCGTAGTAGGTAGCCACGTCTACTTTTAATAAAGAACAAAAACTTCCGAAAGTTGTGTCCGTAGCGCGGAATCGAACCAGGGACCCTTCGCTTCCGAACGCGCGGCGCTAACCACTACGCCACGAAGCGCACATGGACACACGCACCACGATGACAATAAATACCCAACATTAAAGAAAGACTGCGCGTTTCTAACGCGTTTGTGCTAGCGCGTTACGACCCGTGTAAGAAGCTGGTGTAAGACGCTGTGGCCTCTCCGCCTTACCCCCGTATTCATAAACGCTCCTCGACTTGAACTTGACTTGCCACCGCCTTGGGCAGCGCGTTCGAAACGCGTTGAAGGCGGTGGCAAGTCAAGTCGAGGAGCGTTTATGAATACGGGGGTTATACTCTCTCAGCAGTCATGTGATGGCGTCGGCAAA
Organism: Dermacentor silvarum; assembly: GCF_013339745.2. Lineage (NCBI taxonomy): Eukaryota > Metazoa > Arthropoda > Arachnida > Ixodida > Ixodidae > Dermacentor > Dermacentor silvarum. The sequence goes on from NC_051163.1 coordinate 136,456,589, forward strand.
CGCGGTGCACGTTCCGGCATGTGTAAACGGCTGCGTAAGACGCTGTGGCCTCTCCCCCTTACTAGAGAGTACTGCACGTTTCTAACGCGTTTGTGCTAGCGTCCCCTTAAGCGGGAGATGGTGCAATTATAGTGAAGGGCGCTGTTATAAAATAGGAATGACGTCACATATGGCGCGTGTCATTGGTGGAAGTCAATCGTTCGATTTAGTGCGGCGAGACTGGGCGAATTAGACGGAAGATTCACGGTGTACCGATGATTCCCTCCGGAGCTTCGCCCACTCATCATCATTCACCCCGTGGATATGCGGTGTTTTTTTTTTAGGAGGGTTAGCCTAGCCAAGCAATCATTATAAATTATTATCACGCTTTTTCACTTTCTTGGTCTTCTCGCTTAGGTAAAAATAGGTAACAAAGTATTTTTTTGTCACATCCACGCCTTGTTAGTACGAGATGATGGTTGGTACTTGGGGAAACCCACGCGTGCGCTGTTCCGAGTGCGAGCATTCTTGCGCGTTGGAAGAAACGCGGTTTAAGTCTGCACGCAAAGCGAACGGTGCAGAATTTATCTGTAGGATGCGTGTGCTAGGGTCGCGGCTAGACCGCCTAGAGCAAGACAAGGATAAGTTAGCTAAGCGGGTTGGAAAGCTAGAAAAGGCACTTAAAAGCGAGCAGAAGCAGAGGAAGGAGGCAGAAGTAAAGCTAGTTAACGTAGAGATGCAGCTGAGGGCCACCATTCAGCAAAGCAATGGTGAACCCATCGAGGCGAGCACCGTGAATGGAGCTGGCTCCGATGCGAGTGCAGAGACAGCCGAACCCGCCACGCCGGAAGGCAGTGGCGGAACCGTCAGTGATAGTCACGAGGGGGATACCACTGACGCGGCCGCGGAAGAGAACAAAGCCAAGGGCAAGGATAAGAAAGGAGGGGAGGGCATTGTGACCTCGGGGGCAGCTTTCGGCGGTGAGGGGGACGAAAAGCTTCGTGTAGTCTTTGTTGGGGATTCCAACATGCGTAAAGTAGAACCGGCGATAACAGAGAGGGTAGGTGCAGGCGAACGAGTCCAGGTTAGCGCGCTTCCGGAAAAGCCGATTATAGAGGTGATAGTGAAGGCCAAGGAACGCGTGTGGTGATGATGATGATGATTTATTGGCATCCCCTTTGAAACGGGGTGGCGACAAATAGTCACCTAGCCTGCTTGATTTAATCAGGTATACTACACATGTTCTTTATCTCGCATTTTTGTATACCTTTTTCAAAAATTTAGCTTGTACCGCTGCCTATGATTTTAAGAGGTCAGGTCGTATCCATCTTTTCCCTGCTTTTTTCCACCAGTACCCTAATCGTCTCTTGCTGATCTCTACGGCTGATCTGTTTATGTTTCCTTCCACTTTAAACCCAAGCGCTTCGGGGAGTTGCACGTTACCTACGGTTCTCGCTGGGTGGATCCCGTCGCATTCCATTAGGATGTGCTGAGTGGTCTCTGGATCTTTACTGCAGCATACACATGTCTCATCTAGTTCCGAATATTTGTTCCGATATGTTTTCGTCCTTAGGCAACCGGCTCGAGCCTCAAATAGCAAGGCACTGCCCTTTGTGTTATCGTACAGATTTTCCCTTCTAATTTCTTTCTTCTCATTCTTGTAAATCTCCATTGTCCTTTTCGTTTCCATTCTTTGCATCCAATTCACGGTCTCTATTTCTCTCACTTTCTTTCTGATGACCCCTGGTTGTCTATTTACAGTTTCGATTATCCTGTACTTGGTTGCCAACTTCCTTGACCTCTTCCTCCATTCTGTGTCCACGCTTTTCATGTAGAGATACTTGTGCACTTTAGCCGCCCATTTATTTTCATCCATGTTCCTGAGCCTTTCTTCAAAACTAATTTTGCTTTGTGCTTCTCTGACTTCAAAAGAGGCCCAACCCATGTCTCCATGCACTGCCTCATTTGTCGTATTACCGTGTGCTCCCAAAGCCAACCGGCCTACTGATCTTTGGTTAACTTCTAAACCCGCCAATATATCCGATTTTAAGCATATAATGGCATTTGCGAATGTTAGCGCTGGCACCATTACTCCTTTCCAGATTCCACGCACCACCTCATACTTATTGTGGCCCCACAGTGCTCTGTGTTTCATTAATGCTGCATTCCGCTTCCCCTTTATTTTCAGATTATCTTGGTGGTTGCTTGAGTAATTCTTTCCTTCGTTTATGTGTACGCCGAGGTACTTATATTGCTTCACTATGGGTATTACTTGCTGTTGAATTGACACCACGAAGTTACTCGTGTGTTCATTAAAGTTCATAATCCCTGATTTTTCTGTGCTAAACTTAAGGCCTAGATTTGTCGCTGCGTTCCCACAGATATTCGCAAGTATCTGTAAATCTTTTTTATTGTCCGCTAGTAGCACAATGTCGTCTGCGTACATCAATCCAGGGACCTTCTGTTGCACCATTTGTCCATTACGCATGTAGGATAAATCAAAACCTAATTCGCTGTTTTCCAGTCGTCTTTCTATGCCCTTGACGTAAAGCGTGAACAACAATGGTGACAGAGGGCATCCTTGCTTCAATCCTTGGTGAATTCCCACCATTTCATTTCCTTTTCGGCCTTCCCATGCCACTTGTACTTGGTTGTCTCGATATATCTCCCTCAGCAGCTCCACGAAATCGTCATCTATGCCTTCGTATTGAAGAATATCCCACAACAATTCCCTGTCTACGTTGTCATAAGCTCCTTTAATATCTAGAAATGCTACCCATAAAGGTCTTTTCTGAGCTACTGAAATCTCTATGCACTGAGTTAGTACAAACATATTGTCTTCTAAGCGTCTGCCTGGCCTGAACCCATTCTGTAGTTCCCCCAATACACCGTTTTCCTCCACCCACTTCGACAGTTCTCATTTTATGGCTTGCATTGTCATTCTATATATCACCGACGTTACTGTAACTGGCCTGTACGAGTTCATCTTATCCTTATCTCCTTTGCCTTTGTAGATGAGATTCATCTTGCTTTCACGCCATCCAACGGGAATATTCTTTGTTCTAATCACTTGCTCTATGGCATTAGTCAGCAGTGCCTTGCTTTTTGGACCGAGGTTTTTGATTAGCTGTATTGGGATTTCATCGGGTCCTGCTGCCGTGTTGTTAGGGACATTTTCTGCTGCCTTTTTCCAATAGAAGCTTTCTATGCTGAATTTTGATCTCTCAAGCCTCTCTGTTGTTGCTGGATCTGTTGTCTGAACTACACTTTTTCTCGTACCGAAGTTATGCCTGATAACGTCTGTGATGTACCGCAGCGCATCATCGCCTTCATAGATGTTACCGTCTTCATCCCTTATAGCCGTTTGCGAGTTTCTAGTTGGAGCTCCGAGTGCTTTTATATGGTTCCAGAATCTTTTTGGGGCGCCTTTGTCTCTTTTGTGAATGTTATGCACCCAACGTTCACTTGCGCATTTAATTTTCTCTTGCACGAGCTCACTCGCAACCCTTTTCTTTTCTCTGTATGTATTCCATCTAAGGAGCACCTCTTCTTCTTGTAATCCCAACTTTTTGGCTTCTCGATGAACCCTAGATGCCTCTTTACGCTCTTCTATAGCTTGTTTAATTTCCTTGTTCCACCACTTACGTGGTTTCCTCTTTCCAATCCAACAATTGTATTGCCGTGTCCGCCTTATTTCATGCTGCATAACCTCCACCAGTTCCTTATATTCCCAGACTGCTGTAGGAAAAGCCTCAATTTTCTTCTCTATGTTGTTTGCGATCTCTGTTATTTGCTCGTCATTCATTTTTAAAAACTCTGAGGCTATTGGTTCATGTTCTGCGCTGGTATCTCTCCCAAACGTTAATGCTAAACGTCTATGATCGCTTCCCAGGCTATTTTTTCCATTTTCGTCTATTATCATTTGTTCCAGTTGTTCGTAGACCATTTCTGAGACTAAGGCGTAGTCGATACATGACTGCCTGTTTCCGCATTGCCACGTTACCTGTCCATGACACTTATTCTCCCTGTTAACTACTATAAGGTTCTGTTCATCACACAAATTCAGCACTAGAGAGCCGTTGTAATCAGTATATCCGTCTAAATCGTCCATGTGCGCGTTCATATGTCCCACTAATATCACCTGGCCCGAGTTACTGAACTCATTAATATCGCTTCTAATGCAATCGACCAATTCCTTATTTTTTTCCCTGCTATCACTACCTGTCCATAGGTAAGCTACTCCCAGCCACGTCTTTTTACCTTGCCATGTACCAATAATCCATAAATGCTCTTTACATGTCTCGTTTACCCTTCGCCACTTCAGACCTCGCCTAATTAGTACGCCTACGCCTCCGCCTTTCCTTGACCCGGTCATTCTGTTGCACCCTTCCCATACAAGGTTGTCAATAACAGGCGGCTGCTCCAAATCTCGTAGATGCGTTTCGGTCAAGGCGTACACGCTAATCGCTTCATCATTCAGTTGCGTTTGAATTTCCAGCCATTTTTCCTGCCTACGACCACCCTGCATGTTAATGTAGCAAATTTTACCTTCTCTATTCTTATCCTTTCTGCGTCTTTTCCTGACTCCTGGTCGCCTAATTCTGCCCTTTACTGGTGTTTCGCTATGTTCAATACTCAATCCTGCTTCCTGATTGCCTGGGGCCCACCTAAAAAAGCTACAGCTCGTGCCGCGAATCGACTTCCGACCGGTATTGCTACACTTTCACTAAAATGTATCCCGTCACGCACAAAAGCGCCTTCGCGGCCTGCTCGGTGCACTTCTCGGTTGATGTCAATGACCGTAAAATTCATTGCTTTAGCTAGAGTCCAAATTTCCCTGTTTACTGCAAGAACTGCCCTTTCAATTTTATAACCCTGCCTTTCAACCTCTGGCACCGTGCACACCGCGATTTGTACTTCTTTTGAAACATTCCGCAGGTCGGTGACCCCTTTGGCTATTTGCTTTGTGATTCCTGCTCCTCGTCCGTTCAGTACGTCAATCACTCCGCCCATTATCACCACTAGGTGTCTCTCCTCCATTGTGTCCCACATGCGTTCCTTGGCCTTCGCTATCACCTCTCTAATCGGCTTTCCGGGAAGCGCGCTAACCTGGACTCGTTCGTCTGCCCCTACCCTCTCTGCTATCGCTGGTTCTACTTTACGCATGTTGGAATCCCCAACAAAGACAACTCGACGCTTTCCTTCCCCCTCACCGCCGAAAGCTGCCCCCGAAGTCACAATGCCCTCCCCTCCTTTCTTATCCTTGCCCTTGGCTTTGTTTTCTTCCCCGGCCGCGTCAGTGGTATCCCCTTCGTGATTATCACTGACGTTTCCGCCACTGCTTCCCGGCGTGGCGGGTTCGGCTGTCTCTGCACTCGCATCGGAGCCAGCTCCGTTCGCGGTGCTCGCCTCGATGCGTTCATCATTGCTTTGCAGAATGGTGGCGCTCAGCTGGATTTCTGCGTTAGCTAGCTTTTCTTCTGCCTCCTTCCTCTGCTTCTGCTCGATTTCAAGTTCCTTTTCTAGCTTTACAACCCGCTTAGCTAACTTATCTTTGTCTTGCTCTAGGCGGTCTAGCCGCGACCCTAGCACACACATCCTACAGATAAAATCTGCACAAGATAAATCGCTTCGCGTGTTGACTTAAACCGCGTTTCTTCCAGCGCGTAGGAACGCTCGCACTCAGAACAACGCACGCGTGGGTTCCCCCTAGTACCACCCATCATCTCGTACTAACAAGGCGTAGATGTGGGAAAAAATTTTTTTACCTACTTTTATCTAAGCGAGAAGACCAAGAAAGTGAGAAAGCCTTAAAATAATTTATAAAGATTGCTTGGCTAAGCTAACCCTCCTAAAAAAACCAAAAAGTGAAATATAAAATAACAAAACTTATCTCTTTGGCACGCTGCTCCTGCTGCGCTGAAATGGCACCTCGACTCGACACAATGGGACACAATAGAGATGGGACACAATGGGACACAATGGAGGAGAGACACCTAGTGGTGATAATGGGCGAAGTGATTGACGTACTGCACGGACGAGGAGCAGGGATCACAAAGCAAATAGCCAAAGGGGTCACCGACCTGCGGAATGTTTCAAAGGAAGTGCAAATCGCGGTGTGCACGGTGCCAGAGGTTGAAAGGCAGGGCTATGAAATTGAAAGGGCAATTCTTGCAGTAAACAGGGAAATTTGGACTCTAGCTAAAGCAATGAATTTTATGGTCATTGACATCAACCAAGAAGTGCACCGAGCAGGCCGCGAAGGCGCTTTTGTGCGTGACGGGATACATTGCGAAAGGGTAGCAACACCGGTCGGACGTCGATTCGCAGCGCGAGCTGTAGCTTTTTTAGGCGGGCCCCAGGTAATCAGGAAGCAGGATTAAGCATTGAACCTAGCGAAACACCAGTAAAGGGCAACATTAGACGACGAGGAGCAAGGAAAAGACACAGAAAGGATAAGAATAGTGAAGGTAAAATTTGCTACATTAACAGGCAGGGTGGTCGCAAACAGGAAAAATGGCTGGAAATTCAAACGCAGCTGAATGATGAAGCGATTAGCGTGTACGCCTTGACCGAAACGCATCTAAGAGATTTGGAGCAGCTCCTGTTATTCACAATTTTGTATGGGAAGGGTGCAACAGAATGACCGGGTCAAGGAAAGGCGGAGGCGTACTAATTAGGCGAGGTCTGAAGTGGCGAAGGGTAAACGAGACATGTAAAGAGCATTTATGGATTAGTGGTACATGGCAAGGTAGAAAGACGTGGCTGGGAGTAGCTTACCTTTGGACAGGTAGTGATAGCAGAGAAAAAAAAATTGGAATTGGTTGATTGCATTAGAAGCGATATTAATGAGTTGAGTAAATCGGGCCAGGTGATATCAGTGAGAGATATGAACGCACACATGGACGATTTAGATGGATATACTGATTACAACGGCTCTCTAGTGCTGGATATGTGTGATGAACAGAACCTTATAGCAGTTAACAGGGACAATAAGTGTCATGGACAGGTAACGTGGCAATGCGGAAACAGGCAGTCATGTATCGACTACGCCTTAGTCTCAGAAATGGTCTACGAACAACTAGACCAAATGATAATAGACGAAAATGGAAAAAATAGCCTGGGAAGCGATCATAGACGTTTAGCATTAAAGTTTGGGCGAGATACTAGCGTAGAACATGAACCAATAGCCTCAGAGTTTTTAAAAATAAGCGACGAAAATGGAGGATTCTCCTGCATCAGTCTGGGAATATAAGGAACTAGTGGACGTTATGCAGCATGAAATAAGGCGGACACGGCAAAGCAATTGTTGTAGTGGCAAGTAGAAACCACGTAAGTGGTGGAACAAGGAAATAAAACAATCTATAGAAGAGCGTAAAGAGGCATCTAGGGCTCATCGAGAAGCCAAAAAGTTGTGATTACAAGAAGAAGAGGTGTTCCTTAGACGGAATACATACCGAGAAAAGGAAAGGGTGGCGAGTGAGCTCGTACAAGAGAAAATTAAATGCGCAAGTGAACGTTGGGTGCATAACATTCACAAAAGAGACAAAGGCGCTCCAAAAAGATTCTGGAACCATATAAAAGCACACGGAGCTCCAACTAAAAACTCGCAAACGGCTATAAGGGATGAAGACGGTAACATCTACGAAGGAGATGATGCGATGCGAAAAATCACAGACGTTATTAGGGATAACATCGGCACGAGAAAAAGCGCAGTTCAGACAACAGATCCAGCAACAGCAGAGAGGCCAGAGAGATCAAAATTTAGCATAGAAAGCTTTTATTGGAAAAAGGCAGCAGAAAATGTCCCTAACAACACGGCAGCAGAACCCGATGAAATCCCAATACAGCTAATCAAAAACCTCGGTCCAAAAAGCAAGGCACTGCTGACTAATACCATAGAGCAAGTGATTAGAACAAAGAAAATTTCCGTTGGATGGCGTGAAAGCAAGATGAATCTCATCTACAAAGGCAAAGGAGATAAGGATAAGACGAGCTCGTACAGGCCAGTTACAGTAACGTCGGTGATATATCGTATGGCAATGCAAGCCATAAAATTAGAACTGTCAATGTGGGTGGAGGAAAACGATGTATTGGGGGAACTACAGAATTGGTTGTGGCCAGGCAGACGCTTAGAAGACAATATGTTTGTACTAACTCAGTGCATAGAGATTTCAGTAGCTCAGAAAAGACCTTTATGGGTAGCATTTCTAGATATTAAAGGAGCTTATGACAACGTAGACAGGGAATTGTTGTGGGATATTCTTCAATACGAAGGCATAGATGACGATTTCGTGGAGCTGCTGAGGGAGATATATCGAGACAACCAAGTACAAGTGGCATGGGAAAGTAGAAAAGGAGATGAAATGGTGGGAATTCACCAAGGATTGAAGCAAGGATGCCCTCTGTCACCATTGTTGTTCACGCTTTGCGTCAAGGGTATAGAAAGACGACTGGAAAACAGCGAATTAGGTTTTGATTTATCCTACATGCGTAATGAAGAAATGGTGCAACAGAAGGTCCACGGACTGATGTACGCAGACGATATTGTGCTACTAGCTGACAATAAAAAAGATTTACAGACACTTGCGAGTATCTGTGGGAATGCAGCGACAAATCTAGGCCTTAAGTTTAGCACAGAGAAATCAGGAATTATGATCTTTAATGAACACACGAGTAACTTTGTGGTGTCAGTTCAACAGCAAGTAATACCCATAGTGAAGCAATATAAGTACCTCGGCGTACACATAAACGAAGGAGAGAATTACTCAAGCAACCACCAAGATAATCTGAAAATAAAGAGGAAGCGAAATGCAGCAATAATGAAACACAGAGCACTATGGGGCCACAATAAGTATGAGGTGGTGTGTGGAATCTGGAAAGGAGTAATGGTGCCAGCGTTAACATTCGCAAATGCCATTGTATGTTTAAATCGGATATATTGGCGAGTTTCGAAGTTAACCAAAGATCAGTAGGCCGGTTGGCTTTGGGAGCCCACGGTAATACCACAAATGAGACAGTGCATGGTGACATGGATTGGGCCTCTTTTGAAGTCAGAGAAGCACAGAGCAAAATTAGTTTTTAAAAAAGGCTCAGGAACATGGATGAAAATAAATGGGCGGCTAAAGTGCACAAGTATCTCTACATGAAAAGCGTGGACACAGAATGGAGGAAGAGGTCAAGGAAGTTGGCAACCAAGTACAGGATAATCGAAACTATAAATAGACAACCAGGAGTCTTTAGAAAGAAAGTGAGAGAAATAGAGACCGTGAATTGGATGCAAAGAATGGAAACAAAAAGGACAATGGAGATTTACAAGAATGAGAAGAAATAAAGTAGAAGGGAAAATCTGTACGATAACACAAAGGGCAGTGCCTTGCTATTTGAAGCTCGAGCCGGTTGGCTAAGGACGAAAACATATCGGAACAAATATTGGGAACTAGATGAGACATGTGTATGCTGCAGTAAAGATCCAGAGACCACTCAGCACATCCTAATGGAATGCGACGGGATCCACCCAGCGAGAACTGTAGGTAACGTGCCAATCTCAGAAGCGCTTGGGTTTAAAGTGGAAGGGAACATAAACAGATCAGCCGTAGAGATCAGCAAGAGACGATTAGAGTACTGGTGAAAAAAAAGCAGGGAAAAGATGGATACGACCTGATCTCTTAAAATCATAGGCAGCGGTACAAGGTAAATTTTTGAAAAAGAAAAATAATGAGAGGTATACAAAAAAGCTAGATAAAAAACATGTATAGTATACCTGATCAAATCAAGCAGGCTAGGTCACTATTTGTCGCCGCCCCGTTTCAAAGGGGATGCCAATAAATTATCATCATCATTAACGTCGCCCGATGCAAGTCGCGCCGTCTTTGCTACTTCAGTGACGCCGCCCGCCCAGACCTGTGGAAAGTTACGTTCGTTTCTTTTTTTGCTGCAGCAAGTCTATATGTGTACTAATGGTGCGAAAACATTGTTTCCTGTCTGGATGCTAGTATCGTACTGCTGCCAAATTTTTGCTCACCGTGAACTGTCTTAGTTTCTACGGTTTGGTCAAAGCTCCCAGCAGTGGCAACTGTGAAGGGGGAAATCTGACACTTCTCCTCAGCATTGAGGAAGCAGACCATGAACTGGACGCACTGCTGGATAGTGGGATGGTTGAAGAAGCTTCTCACATGATAAGGAAGTCCACAATGCTTTATTTACGCAGTATATAGCGCAGAAGCACACGGACGGTGAAAGCAACAGACGGAACACAACGCGAACACCTGAGTGTTTATTGTACGAGAGGATATATATATATATATATATATATCGCCACACAAAAGGCACGTAGAAGGAAGACAAACAAATAAACCTAGCAAGTTCAACTGACACAAGCGCCTAACGTGACATTAATTTCGCCGTCCGTGTGCTTCTGCGCTACTGTGTAAATAATGTCATACCATCTAGCCCACCAGTCTGTCGTTCTGAATCCGCAATGCTACCTGGCCACGATAACCCTGAGAAGATGAGCGACTCGCGGCTAGTCTTCTGCATACCCTGTAGTTTGTGTGCAAAAAATATTTTGACGAGCTCCTTGTTGCCACCGGCAAAGCCATCGAACTGGCGGCGATGTTCACCAAGTGATGCGTCAATGGGGGCCTCATTCCCCCTTCGGAGAAGCTCTTCTCGTTTGTAAGACGTCCTTGAAACCGCTCTTTTCGATGTGGTTCAGTTACAATGAGCTGCACAGTGACAGCTTGGAAGAGCTTGTCTACTTTCTGCACAAAATTGACGTCATATTGGGCTGTGCACCGCATGGCCCCAGCCTTGCCAACCAAGTTACAAAATTATTTTTTGTCATCCGTTTTCCCTTCTACACGAAGGCACTCAACAAAGAGAGAGTCTTCCCGTAAAAATTTGCACCTGAAGCTCAGTCGCGTCACTTAGCAGAGAATAATATAAGGCTGACAACGTTCTGTTTGAACTGTTTATGAACAATTTAAAACATTTTTTTCTCGTGAGAAAAAAAAAGCACCACACCAACTCAGGTGCGTCGCGTAGCAAAAAATTATCGATGACGGAGAATGGTTTGTTTTAAACGGATTGTGAGCCACACTTCCAAAATTAGTTGTTTGCATAAACGGTGCGTCAAAAGATAAAATGTTTCCTTCCGATTTACCACTGGGAATTTTCTTGCTTTGCGTTCGATAAGGTGTCAGCCGGAGTAAATCGTATAAAGCAAGCTACATTCTACCATCGACGCGCGCTCAATCGGATGGTTACCTTGGCGCCTTTCAATTAACTAATGGTTAGCACAGCCACTCTGTCACCATTTGCGGCCATGCACGAGCGAGAATATATATTACGAGACTTTCTTTTTTTTGTTATTGAATATTCGGCTGCGCGCGCGGATGATCGCATTCCACGGAGCGCTCTTGCAGTGCGGCTGCTAGCCGCCGTCGCGGCCGACGTGTAAGCGTGTGTCAGTGTCACCTGGCGGTTTCCTCCCAAAGCGGCATGCGCGGCCGGCGCGTTCAACACACTTCCCCATTCTAGCCACTGTAATCGAAGTTTCGCCATCGTCAAAGGACAACGAAAAAATGGCTGCTCGCTATCGATGGTTGAAACGCCGCTTTCAAGACCTTCCGCGCCGCTCACGGACACCCTGCGCCATCGGATGTGAAGGAAGAGAAACTATATTTTTGTTTTCTAAACTATATTTTTGTTTTCTAACTATATTTTGGTTTTCTATATTTTTGTTTTCTAAGATATCGCGATACTGCTGCCTCTGTGGCTGATCTTATCGATACATCGAATAGCAGCGAGTCAGAGAAGCTGATTTTCCGCCGGACTTTGAGTGTGAAAGCGACGACGACGAAAACCAGCCCGGAACATCGGCGGCCGCAGCCCGGCACGCCTATCTGTAGTGCTTGCAGTTAAAATTTTGCAGCGAAATACCTGTAAAATAAAAAAAATCATTTTTTTCAGAGATAGTGCTTAATAGACGGCAATGTATTTTGTATATCTCATAATTGTCGTAACATTTTTTCCTAATAAATACAAGCGTATCTTTACAAACTTTGTTCAATTTTATCGCACAATCTTGATTTTAACAATTGATATTTTTTTATGACGTGCATCTCGTTAATAAAACTTTTATGCGTGAGAAGTGCGTTCATGTTGCTTTCTGTATCTGTGTTACATTAAATATGGAGTGCAGTAGTTCCTTCAGAAAAAAAACATCTCCCGTAACATACAAAAAAAAAACAATTTTCCCCATGGCAGGGAAACAGGTAATATGTCGAAACTGGTGCATCCTGAGAATTCCCTCCAAGTGGATCCGCATCGAGAACTGCACGGCTCGAATTTGTATATTGCCATTAAATATTTAGTTAAATACTGAATTGGTAAGTTTTCGTTGGTTAATCGATTATGCATTTCAATTTTTGTGCATGTAATGTCCGCCTCTTCGAGCAGACGAACTCATTAACTAGAATTGTGCTAACACCCATGGGCAACCTTTAAAAGATTTTGAAAGTGTTCGCTAAAACACCCGGTATATATAAATGTGTGCGTGTGGGTGTGTGTGTGGGTGGGGGGGGGGGGGATGTTCGGTCAGCTTCTGGACCCGACAGAACCATTGATAGCCTCACTAAATTGGTGATAGCCTCACTAAATTTCTAGGACTTATCTGTACAGTCTAAAATACCACAAGTGCTCATTTTCGATGAATTGCAAAATAAATATCAATTTCAAAATAGGGAAACATTATGGGTCTCTGACAAACACGCATAAGTGACGGTATAATTTGGGGTATTCTATCATCATCATCATCAGCCTATATTTATGTCCACTGCAGAACGAAGGCCTCTCCCTGTGATCTCAATTCCCCCGTGTCTTGCGCTAGCTGATTCCAACTTACGCCTGCAAATTTCCTAACTTCATCACCCCACCTTTTACACCAAACGCTCGTTAACAATTTGGACCAATGAAAGGTTGGCGTCATTTAACATTCTATATATTTTATCACAGGCCGCTATACGACGACACCCTGCTGTCGCATTACACGACGCTTCGTGGCGGTATGCTTCTTTGTATTCCATTAGAATCTACAGGTGTACCTGTAGATTCTAATGATGACCTGACCTAATGAAGACCTCCACCTTCATTGTTGTTCACAAATGCTGGTGTTCGCAAAGAGGTTGCTCCCTACACAGAACAGTATTCGTACGCATTACTTTAACACAAGTGTCTACAACGGGACTCATGCCATGAATATTCGCTCAGTTCATGAGGTGTACATTATTTCACAGCATCACGCTTGCTCGAGCAGTCCACATGATTTTCGTCTCAATGTTTATGAGCAATTTCATTCGCCATTTTTTTATGTCATCGTATTGATGTCCCGCTTCAAAACATAGACAGGATTGCCGTCCGTCGTACGCATACGTTCGCTCGCACCATAGGCTACAGGATGACGAATATCATGGGCACAGACGCTACGTCGTTTCGACTTAGTGGTGAATTGAAGCTATGAGCAATATAATTGAAGGCTGAGGCAAACAGTGCAGAAGATGACAGCGAATTGTCTAACAGCAACCAGTTTTCATAATTAGAAAGGTTTAGGCGTTTTATTTGTTGTTTCACCCCGCATGGAGTATTATGTCCTGAAAAGCCTCTGGAAAAATTGCCATCGGCAGCCCTATCAGCGAGAGGAAGTACTAGCAAAGCACAAACTAGTGATATAAAAGACAATAGAGGTGTCCAAGACGCATCAATGCCAAAGTTGACGTTTGTCATGGACGGACACCATACTTCTTTTGGCTATCAGCCATATAGTGCCATGACAAGTATGAAAAGCCAGGTTATTGCACGCATAAACAAACACAACCTAGCAGATAATAATCAGAAGTTAGCCGCACAGAAATAATGCTGCTGCTTTACACAGCAGCGCACGCCCAATTTTGCACTAAAACTACTCAGTGCACTTGGAGATGACATTATTAGATCGCGCCACCGAGATATAAGCACACGCCTTCCTCAGTTATCAGCCGTACATACGCGCCTTTTTTGCTACAGCGCTCGTCTTTGCGGCGGCGGCCATCGCAAGTTTGCTGATCTTACAAAGAGTTTTAGCTTTATGAATACATATTTTGCCATAAGATATTTCTTGAGGCAAAATGTGTTCGTAAGTTTGCTGAGTGAATTCGGCCCCTGTTACTTTATATGAATCAAGTTTCTTGTTCTTTCAGACTATGTGTGCCTCGCTGATTGACTAAAATCGAATCACAGGAAAAAGCAAATTGAACATACTTAAGGCCTCGCTCACCCGCAGGATCAATAAACACCGAACTGAAGTAAGAGATAAAATAGTTCGTTTTTCAACATCTGCGGGGATGACAGTGTCACCGTGAATGAGGGGAAAAATCGCTGTGCTGTCTTGGCCATTCGTTTTAATAAATTCCCACCATTCTTACGGCCTCTTTTGCACCCACTGATAGAAAACTTAAAAGCATTTATATTTGGCTAGCTTTTGCGCATACATGTTGTGTGCTGTAAGTTGTTTTATTATTTCAGCCTGTGGTAATGAAGAATTCTTTTTGATATGCTGCGTAAACAACAGTTTTTTTTTCTTGTGCAATCATGCGCACTTTCTTTGTAAACGGCAGCTTTCCTTTGCTCCGCCGGAGCGTTAACAGCCACGATGGGACCTATCGCTTGAGCATTTCGATCATTTTATCTTCGAATACATACCATACGTCACACACGTTTGTGTCTTCAGCTAGTGTAGCAAGTACAACTTAGTATGCATCAAGAGCTAGAATTATTTCGTTTTTTTCATATTTCGTAATGGTAAATAAACCGCTGATTGTTAGTGGCAACGTTCAGTTGTCCAATATTCAACTCGCAAGAAACACCACTGTGATCACAAGTGTCAGGCATTATAAGCACAGTTTGAACCACCTCAGAAGTAATTATGAATAGCAAGTTAAGAGCATGTGTCACGCGGGTAAGACGTTGCACCAACTGCGTTAGGGCGACAGAGCTGCATATTTCCAAATCTTATTTTTTTTTGCGTCATGCTGCGAGCACCGTGAATAAAATTCAGACTTGTCCAGTCGATGTCATAAATATTCAAATCACCACTAATGACTAAGTAATTTAGTTATCAGTATTAATAAATCAAGTTATTCAGGTCGCGTACAGCTTCGACGGTACTACCAGGAGGGTGGTATAATGAACAAACAGTTCATCATTTGTCATTCTGAAGTCCAATGGAGGCCCAAATTGCCTCACTTCTTCCAACAGGTATATGAAGTGCGCTGGAATAAATTGTTTAGTCCACGAGAAGGAAAACACCCTCTCCTCTTTCACATTTTCACCAAGCCAGGATTAAGAACCGAGTACGTTAGAAAGCTTTGATACATCAAAAAGATTGGAAAATTCGTTGGTTTTATCTCTCACTCTACGACAGACAACAAGGACAGTTATTAGCGAGTCAGTAGGCTGTCATCATTCAACTCGAACAAATTGGCCGAGTGCATCAGTAAAGGTAATAATATTTAGCAAAAGCATGCCGCATTTTACCCTAAGCCTGTCACCCTCTCCTCGGTGTGCCTTGCTTTACTCCCACAAGTGTTTCCGTCTTTAGCAATTTTTTTCTGGAAAATCTTGGGATATACTAATGCCTCCATCTTTCAGTTTTCTCGCGGTTGACAGTACAGCAGGTTTGTATTTAAATGTGCACAGATTTGCAATGATCGGCCGCGTTCTGACAGGATTAAAATTGACCAGCAGCGGCACTCTGTGAAATTTAACGTTTTCGCGCGGTAAAATAGATTGACAAAGATTGCATACTTTCTCCTCTCTCCATTGGTAGGATTCGTGTTCATTGTAATCGTCAATGCCATAAGACACTAGGTTACACCAGCGACTGCGTTTTTCGAAGTCCTGAAACTTATGTGGGATTAAATTAATCGTTGCTTGGTGCTTATCGAAACTGTTGCAACAATAGGCAATCGTATCGCTAAACTTATCAATTTTTGATACCATGGACTCTAGCTAAGTCAATCTGTTAAAGAACCCCAGGTGGTCAAACTTAATCCGGAGCCCTCCACTACGGCGTGCCTCACAATCAGAACTGGTTTTGGCACGTAAAACCCCAGAAAGAAGATGATTTAAGATCCCATATTTACTTTATTTCTCCAAGAGAAAAATGCCCAGGCCAAAAAGCTGTTTTGAAGCAGCTTGGCGGCACCAAGGGCCCGTTTACTAAATGGCTGCAGGGACGAAAAAAAGTCGCAGTTTTAAGCCCGAAAGGCGAAGCATCGATTGCGATAACAAATTAGTTGACAGCTATACAAAGTAATGATAGTAGTTTTATCGGCCGTAAAAACTTATATAAACTTGTATAAGCACACTAACTAAATTAACAAGCATGGTGTCACGCACGCATCAGTAAACATGAACGCATCTAACTCGATGACTGCGGAAACTCGCTGTCAAAACGCTGGAGTGAGTCAGCGTGCCAGCAGCAGCGAGACAATTGAGCTTCGTGCCGGCGCTCGCATCAACGCGATCTTAGCCGGGAAAACACAGGGAGGGCGGATTCTGCCCCCGCAGGCGATTGCTTTCAAGATACAGCGCGGGAAGGAGCTCGCGGCGCAGAACGCGTCCCCCCCCCCCCTCCCCCACCCGGAACCATCCGGCCCAGCGGGAGCGCGCGGCCGCAGTAAAGCGCGGCCCCTCCACCTCCCTACCCTCCCTCCGGAGTGTTTTGCGCGACTGGAAGACTCAGCACTTGCGAGCCGGGATTCGGCCGATTCACATGGCGCGATTGTGGCGAAAAACATCGTTCTGTCGTGCACGTCGCAGAGCGATTTTCGCTGGCAGCTTTCACATGCGTCTTTGACCGCGCGATTTTCGTCGCAGCGACGTCCAAGGTTGCTCCCTGCTCACAAAGTATCCATGCCTGCATCGTTAAATAAAAACAGAATGGAAACTAGTCAAATATTAAAATTTCATATTATTTTTGTTGAAAATAGAATAGTACACAATTTTTCAGCCTTAAACGCGTTGAGACTGCGATCGCTTATTCCGCAGTTGCGGCTAGTGAAAATGCTGCACAAACCGCATAATCGTGCGGCGTGGTGGGGTGGTTTTGTTTTGTACACTGTAGTTGTGTTGTTGTGGTACGATCGAACCCACAACTCTTCTCCTGGAGGAGTATTTGCCTCTCCAAAAGAAGAAGCTACTATTAAGTGTGCAAGTGCCTAGCCCAATTTGTAGCAATGAAGACGGTGACGACGGCGACGATCGTGAGTATACGTGCCGTATGTTGAAGGCGGCGTCAGCTCCCGACCTGGATAGCATGCAGCTTCTCCTTTTAAATGAATTGTGCGAGCTGGAGAAAATAAAAATTGTTGATGAAGCTCCTGAGCCACAGGCGCTGGTGAGTACGCTCTGTTAAAACATCATTGAAACTGGTGCGCGACATTGCTCCGCTGAGCTTCCAACACGCGGTAAAACAGGAAAGTGCTTATTTCGACGGCGCTTGCTGTTACGTCACGTTGCTCCGCCCACATCGCGCCGATCGCTGCGACTCAGCGACGGAAATTTTAACATGTTGGAATCCCGTCGCGGAGAGCCTGCGACGTCGCGGCGGTCGCTGAGCGACGGAATTCGCTGTGCCGCTGAGTGAAAATCACGCCATGTGAAACGGCCTATTGCCGGCTCATCGTCCCATGCTTTCACTCGCACATACAGCGTACGGCACGCGGCGGCAATTTTATCGCCGGTGGGCTTTATATGGAACCTCACGGCAACGGCGACGGCAGAAATGCGCCTGAAGTGTCCATATAATTGCTATCGCAATAAAAAGTTTGTACAATTTTTACGTACATCCTGAATCTGCGAAAAGCACACAACACAACATTACAATCAAACGGAATTGTGAAGCAATATTCAAAATTAAAATATATCGAGCAGTAAAAACAGCGCTATAGCATAAACAGAATAATTGAAACAAGTATGTATGATTCAACACTAACATATCGCAAAATAAACTTCAAGAACGTACATATCATTCCTTTTTTAGAGTGACAAAATTAAAACATCAATTCGGGTTTGAGCGTACCTCATTCGTAAAATTGCGGAAATGTAGTTTTTTTTATACATAGGTTCGCATTTTCTGTGCATTTGTTAATGCTAAGTGTGTTAGGAACTAGTGGCGAATTCCACTGGGAGAAGAGTAGCAGGGTGCCGCGCAGTGCGGAGTCGGGTGGCAGCGCAGTGAGAGCAGGGACACTCGACCCGCCACTGGAATACGGCCTGCATTCTGAGAGCAGGTGGGAGGGCAACGTGTGAGGATAAATGTACCATGTGACTAAAGCAATCGACGTCCCCCCATTATTCTCGGCAAGAGAGTGGTAAAACACACGCGATCGTCTTGTGATCCGTCGGGCGTAACGCTGTCACCGTTTGCGGCTACGTACAACATACTTTTGTTCAGCGCCGACACATCCCACAACGTTTCCGCCTGCGAAGATCGTCTGAAACTGCAACTTGAATCTGAAGTTGAGCTTCGGCAGCTTTCGCTGCTGTCACCGTCGAGCGTCTCGAGCACTTCAGCAAGGCGAAGACGCTTTGCTGCCGCTGTCCCCCGCGCATTCGACGAGAATCTAGACGGACTAGAAATGCGAGGTTCTGTAGTTAAATCGCTGCGAAGCTCGCTCGTATCACCGACGTCAAAATCGGCGGTGTCAAAACACCAACTACGCTTGGCTGCCGCCATTGCCGCCGCGCGCACCCGCTGAAGCAAAATAAAAAGAAATGAGGAGGATATGACGATTCAAGTCACGTGACATCCTTCCTACTCCGCTTTTCAGGCGAGAGCAGTTCAGACTGCTCCATAGAGTTTCTCACTATGACACCTAGATGGTAAACTGGCGCCACCGTCTATGTGAGTTTCTTATAGGGCGCCGTGCCCTCATGGGAATGACGGGATATGTGTCTGCGAGGCTTGTGTTGGCTGGTGTTGTACGAGGCTTAGTCTAAAACGTGGCTTTGGCTGCACAAATAACGCGTTCTTAAACTAAAATCTACATAAAAGGCTTTCATTCACCCATATTACATCTCTCAATAAAGTTTACTCACCTACAATGCAGCATTAGGCGAAGAAAAGCAAGAACAGACGACAAGTTGTTCCAAAGCGAGCGAGGATCTTGTCTGCCCTCCAACTTTAGCGGCCAGCTGATACTTTTTACATTTCATAGAATTGTGCATCCAATAATATGTCCTAAAATTAAACAAAACATGTTTTTGTGTAATCAGTTTTTCTAATCAGTGTAAGCAGTTTTTTACGTGCTGTTTTAGCAGGAAATGAATCATTGTGACAGACGGAACGGTGCTCGCCAGGCGCGTCTTCAAGGCGTTCTGGCTCTCCAAGAACGATGCCAATCCGAATCCACAATATACCAGCATTCCCATGCATACCATAGCGCAGCAGCGCCACATTTTCCACTAGGTTTTATAGTGTGAAACTATAAAACCCCGCAGCGCCCCGTTTGCCCAATGTAGCACTTGCCACAGCTGAGGGGAATGAAATAAACCACTCCAGTGGTACAATGCACGTAGCGCTGAACGTGCTGAACTGTGCACCCGTTATTAGCGCCACCCGTGGCCAGCAACACGCTGCAGTTTTTAGATTTAAACCTGAAGTTTTTAAAACAACATGTGTGTTGGAGCTATTCACTCCCGGCTCCCGGCTGCTCTCGGCGCAGCGAAACTGCTCTTGTTCTACCACTGGATGACGGCTCTCCCACTCCTGTTCGGCCACTGAAACACGTCGCCTCTGGAACGAGCACTTTCAGCGTGCTTTTGAGTGCTCCTGTTCTCCCAATGGAATTCGCCATAAGAAACGCAACATCGGGGATCTATACGTCGTGCGCAGTCAAGGTAGATTACATTTCTCTTTGTGTCTGACGCTTGTTTGAGTGTACGTTAGTGTCACTGAAGAATGTTGAACGTAGCCCGAGGTAAAATATTCATCCCCCGATGTACGGTAAATGTAAGTAGGTGATGAATGAGAGATATATTATGTTTATTAAAGAATGGTCTGGAATGGAATGGTCAGTAGTCGATGGTCTGGTATATGAGATTTTTGTTTTTGCAGTAGTCGTTGGTTTACATGCAAGCCAGCCGCGGTTCCCCACACAAGATCACAGTAACTTATTCCGAAATGTAATAACGAATGATATATTATCTTTTAAAATTTCTCGGGAAACATATCGCGACCTCATGAAAGTTCTTGGGCGAGTTGGTGTTTACTGAACATGATACTTGATAGCGCAAAACTCGAAATAAAAGACAGCAGTGAAAGACGAGAGGAAAGGAAAGACGAGCGCTACACTCACAACTGTTTATTTCGGAGCAATTCTTGCTATATATACACAAACATACGCATACGCAAACGCATAAAACGCACAAAGGGCGCCAGTCAGCCGAAGGCAGCGTTGTCATATTATATGCTTAGCAATCTCATTTCCGAATCATAAATTTGTGTAACAGTCGTTTGACTAACGCAGGCTAGACCATTGATTTGGATGTGGTAGGCCTCTAACAGTTCACGAGCGGTTTTGTTCTTACTTTTGCCTAGGATCCTGACATTAAAAAACAGCGGTTCACAGTCGGGACAAGACCTGCAATGCGCAGACAAGTGCACGGTGGTATCCTTCTTTAAAAGATTTGCGTGCTCTCTCATTCGGTCGTTGACGCAGCGCCCCGTTTGCCCAATGTAGCACTTGCCACAGCTGAGGGGAATGAAATAAACCACTCCAGTGGTACAATGCACGTAGCGCTGAACGTGCTGAACTGTGCACCCGTTATTAGCGCCACCCGTGGCCAACAACACGCTGCAGTTTTTAGATTTAAACCTGAAGTTTTTAAAACAACATGTGTGTTGGAGCTATTCACCACGTGCTAAGAAAGAGCTTTTACCTTACGATTCTGCCCACTCGAAATTTATTAAACGAGGGATCGCTACAACCTGCCTGGGATCTGCGCTTGGGAAATCGTGCGTTCACAGGATCGGGACGAGTTTTGACAATCAGATTGAGCGGCTTTTAAAAGCCGGCTACCCTCGCACGGTGTTGACGTCCGTAGGGGAATCTTTGCTCCAGAAGCTGCAAGGCACTAAATAGACTAAGGTGGGCGATGAAGTCGAGCGCAACGCTCGAAAAAAGGCGCAAGTGGTGCCGTACCTTCACAAGGTTAGTCACAACCTTAAGAAGGTGGCGAACAGGTACAGAGTACCTGTGGTTTTCTCCGCCCCCAAACAAGCTGGCCCGTCTCTGCCCTCGAATCACGGGTGGCGCTGCGAACGGGTGCACAGCACAGCACGTTCAGCGCTACGTGCATTGTTCCACTGGAGTGGTTTATTTCATTCCCCTCAGCTGTGGCAAGTGCTACACTGGGCAAACGGGGCGCTGGGTCATCGACCGAATGAGAGAGCATGCAAATCTTTTAAAGAAGGATACCACCGCGCACTTTTCTGCGCATTGCAGGTCTTGTCCCGACTGTGAACCGCTGTTTTTTAATGTCAGGATCCTAGGCAAAAGTAAGAACAAAACCGCTGGTGAACTGTTAGAGGCCTGCCACATCCAAATCAATGGTCTAGCCTGCGTTAGTCAAACGACTGTTACACAAATTTATGATTCGGAAATGAGATTGCTAAGCATATAATATGACAACGCTGCCTTCGGCTGACTGGCACCCTTTGTGTGTTTCTTGCGTTTGCGCATGCGTATGTTTGTGTATATATAGCAAGAATTGCTCCTAAATAAACAGTTCTGAGTGTAGCGCTCGTCTTTCTTTTCCTCTCGTCTTTCACTGTTGTCTTTTATTTCGAGTTTTGCGCTATCAAGATTCATGTTCTCGTGAAAGAGCTCCTACAGCTTTTGAGAAGTTTAGAGAAAGATAACGGAAGTGATCAGCCCATTTTGTATGTTCGTGAAATGGTGCGCCAAGAGATTTATATTTACTTACGGTTTCGATGGCATAGTGTCCAATCAGCAGTATTGTCGATATCGTAGTAATGAGGTTGATTGAGCAAAAAGTAATTGCCTTTTTTATTATAAGAAATCTTTAGCCTGTTCACAAGTGAACAAAAGGCTTTCTAATATGACATTTGCTTCAAGCTAGATGAATTTCCAGATTAAAAAAAAGAACTATACAGGCACCTAAGCAATTCTTATGATGTGCGAGAGCCGTGCTTGTGGCTGAGTGCATCGATTAGATATGCCGCTGAGTCTATTGTTGCAGTGGGATGTTGTTGAGTTTAGTGCTCCTTCGTTATGTTTCTGAGTGTAATGTTGCTGCTATGAGGTCACAAGAGCACATGACGACAAACCGGCCATATTGTTATCTTTCAGCTGAGTTTTATTTGCGGAGTTCTTATTAAAGTAGTGTTGCACGCAGATTACTCTACTCCTGACTACTGTTGTAGCGCACGAAAGACGAACACGAAAACAGAAGAAGACAGCACACAGCGCTTTCTTCGGCCTTCGTTTTTGTCTTTCGTGCTCTAAAACAGCAGTCAAGATGCAAGTAAACCAACTAGCCGCGTTGTCCATTTAGCGTTGAGTGATCTTCCTCGATGA
Source organism: Dermacentor silvarum (assembly GCF_013339745.2). Taxonomy (NCBI): domain Eukaryota; kingdom Metazoa; phylum Arthropoda; class Arachnida; order Ixodida; family Ixodidae; genus Dermacentor; species Dermacentor silvarum. Next base: position 136,479,211 of record NC_051163.1, read on the forward strand.
CAGTACTTTTCAGCGCCAGGACACCACATCGACAAGCGATGACAGTACTTTTCCGAGCGGCACCACGGTGTTGACTCTACATTTCCTCATCGGGTTCGTAGGCGAATTCCGCCTCGGGGGGATGTCGTAGTCGTCGTCCGACGAGTACCTCAAGCGCGTTGAAGCTTCTTCGTCGTCATCGGCCAAGGGCTCCCGCTACGGCATCTGCGGGTCCCCGACAACGCAAAAGGCAGAGCGATCGGGTGCAGCTCGCTCTGCTCGCTCCGCAGCAAAGCCCCTGTTCTAGGGGCTTTACTCCGCAGCCATTCGCTCTACCACCTAGTGAATCGCTCGCCAGGCAGAGCCCGCCCACGTGCACCGGCTCGAAGATATTCTTACCTGCCGCCGGTTGCAACGGTGGCGCTCTGGTTAGCGCGCTTGGCTACGGAGCGGTAGCTGTGCCGACAGAGCAGATGATCAAATTCACACCGTGGTCACTTTTCTTTAAAGCGTAAGCTTTCTTTGGCGAGCTCCCCAGCCCTGTCACGCGAAACGTGTAATGCATTGTATCGGCACCAAAATGCGTAATTTCCAAATTAATTGTTATATTAGTGTAAATGTAGATTGGTAGCTTTTTTTATCCCCGACACATTATCGCGTTAAACTTGTTACAGGGAACTCCACAGCTTTATGTAAACATACCTTTTAGACATTTTTACAGCCAATTTATTTTAGGCCTATTACAGCCATATTACATATTTTCACATGAAAAAGTCATGTCCATCGTTCCATTAGTACGCTTTTTGTTTTAAGAAACGTCGTCTTGGCACTCTTTGGCCATAACTGACCCTTGCGCCATGAAAATCAACATATCATCATCATCATCATCATCATCATCATCACCATCATCATCTCAATTTGCACGTAGTTTTAGATGCGAGTTCATTTACTTGCAAGAGTGTCTCCACTTCTGCCTTATTTCTTTTAAAATCAGTGCATCTAAAAAATTGCGTCACCAAGTATTTTCAAATTGTTCCATCGCAGGACAGGAGCAATGCGCACAGCGTGGTATGCAGAATTGATGCATGTAATTCGACACCATTTAGGGTACCGTCTGCAGCATATCGAAATTCAAGAGAACACGCTGCAAGAAGCGCTGTCAACGTTCTTCGCTCTTTATTGCACGTTCATCATCGTATTTGCAAAAAAGCTGTGCAAAACACTTTAAGTATTGCCAAACTATTGAGTGCACCAAGCCACGCGCACCGGTCACCACTAGCCCGTGTTGCGTATACCGTGATAAAAGCATGCTTCAATTGAGAATTCAGCACAATGTAGTCGTCGCGTAAATTGTATTCGCATAGTTGTCTTCTGTTGAGGACATTTTATTGAATAATTTATTTGTTTTTTTTTATTTGCCATGCGTGCATAATAATCAGGCTTTTTTGTTGGTCTTGTATATTTTACATTAATAAAACATATTTCGTGGCGTTTTTAATGGCAATCACTTTTTGCCTCATATTTTCAGTGTCAGCCGAAGTAGGAAAACACTTTGGAGACATTCATACTAAATTTTTATTGTGGGAATTTCATTGCAGCTTTTTGTATATAAAGCATGCTGTGGAACAAAATAGCAAGTTTAGTCCCTACTAGGTGTAATTCCTGAACCTAATCCCTGGGGATGAACAGATCACCTCAACTGGATAACCCTCGGGGTTCATCTGTGCGGGCTAACCGTTCATCCGGTGACGTGCAACCGCATGTGGACTGACGGTTAGCTTGTTGCAGTGGACCGACATCGGGACTAACAGGTAAACCTGGCGCTGTTAGTTCCAAAAGTGACTATCGGTTGTGGCAGTTCATTAAGTCCCATAAGAGATGAACCCGGTTGAATCTCATTTGCCTTAGAGTGTAGGTGCTGTTTTCATACATGATCCTCAACAATACCATATTTCAGCTTTGGCCTTGTAGCAGCGAGTCAAAACACAAAAATCCTTAGGCCGCCGCGCAACAACTAAGCAGCAGTTGTGCAATTATCGTAAGTATTTATCATAATAATCGTAAGTAATTATCATAATGGCAAGTATATGTCGCGATAATGAGTGCTTGATAACGATTCTTTTTAGTTTTTACTACTGAGTGATATTCATTTCACCTCGTTCGTGTTGCGTGGTATCGCAGATTGTGGAGTGATCAACACATCGCGACTACTCGCCTAAGTGCGGCATTCAGATACAGCTGCAACTACTTTTTTTCTTGAAAACAAGGGAAAATGCTTTCCGTGGTATACTCGTGAGCCAAAGCGACAATGAATTCCTGTGATTGTGGCCAACGGAGGTTGCGACGGTTACAGATCGCGCTCGACACGGGCAGTCACTTACCTCACTACAGCGCAAACACGACAGTGTGCTTCTGTATATCGTCATAATTGCATTTCAACTATTACGGCCCTGCTAGATTCATAGAAGGCTCTTTCAACATATCCATGCTGTACGGGCAAATCTAATCACGTAGGGCGTAGCAGAGGACGCGCGTCGTAATCCACATTATCCGTAGTTCAGCCAGTGAAGCCGACGGGAACGGATTCTTGTCCGGTTTGGAAGTTAACTAAAGATCAGTAGGCTGGTTGGCTTGGGGAGCCCACGGTAATACCACAAATGAGGCAGTGCAGGGTGACGGGAGTTGGGTAGCTTTTCAAGTCAGAGAAGCACAGAGCAAAATTAGTTTTAAAGAAAGGCTCAGGAACATGGAGGAAAAAAAAACGGTCGGCTAAAGTGCACAAGTTACTGTACCTGAAAAGCGTGGACACAGAATGGAGGAGGAGGTCAAGGAAGTTGGCTACCAAGTACAGGATACTTGAAACTGTAAATAGACAACCAGGAGTCATCAGAGAGAAAGTGATAGAAATAGAGACCGTGAATTGGATGCAAAGAATGGAAACAAAAAAGGACACGGGAGATTTACAAGAATGAGAAGAAAGAAATTAGAAGGGAAAATCGGTATGATAACACAAAGGGCAGTGCCTTGCTATTTGAGGCTCGAGCCGGTTGCCTAAGGACCAAAACATACCGGAGCAAAGATTCGGAACTAGATGAGACATGTGTATGCTGCAGTAAAGATCCAGAAACCACTTAGAACATCCTGATGGAATGCGACGGTATCCACCCAGCGAGAACCGTAGGTAACGTGCAACTCTCAGAAGCGCTTGGGTTTAAAGTGGACGGAAACAAACAGATCAGCCGTAGAGACAAGCAAGAGACGATTAGAGTACTGGTGAAAAAAAAAAAACAGGGAAGACATTGATACCACTTGATCTCTTAAAATCATAGGTAGCGGTACAAGGTAGATTTTGGGGGGAAAAGGAAAACGAATAATGAGAGGTATAGAAAAATACTAGATAAAGAACATGTATAGTATACCTGATTAAATCAAGCATGCTAGGTAACTATATGTCATCATCCCGTTTCAAGGGGGATGACATTAAATCAGCTTCACCACCATCACCGAATGTCAACATTTACTTCCAAAAACACTTGCGGTGTGTGATCGTTTGACGTGCAGTTTTGATTGGTTTATTATAGGTTGAACTTGCGCTGTCTGTTCTCTACAAGAACAGCCTTGGCAGCGGCGATCCTTGGGAACTTCATTACGATGGAGTCCTCGACGGTGCAGTGGCTTGTATTGTACACTTCGTACGCCAGATCGAAGAAAGCCCACCCCAGTCGCCTGTAGACCTTGTCGTCCAGAGGCAACACCATCTTCCGCATCTGAACGGGCGGAGATCACAAAGAAAAAGCAATAAATGCGCAGGATTCACACTGCTTGACGTTCTAATTCTGGTATCGAAAGTAAATGACCTTGAACGGAATTTTTACACTGGTCTATGAGGCTATGTTTGCCGGACTTCATTAAAAGCAGGCCTTCTTCTCGTACATTACCTCACCTTAACACATAGCACGAAAGAGCTGAATGCGTTAAGAAAGCACGGTAATTTACTGACAAAGTGAATCGGCATTAGGTATTTTTTTTCCTAACTTAAGACGTCGCTTTTTCGTCGTTTGTATTTTGATACCGCTGACATAACCGCTGACAAAACAAGAAGACAGGCGAACATGAGTACCACTGTGTTCTCAGACAAGAAAGCTCGAATTTGAGCAGCAGGTTTCTGATGCATACTCCCATAAAACACAAGTGCGCACTATGGGGACAAGATTTGTCAGTTAAAGGTGGCTGGAACTACCAAAGAATTAGTTTCACTAAAGTCAAACACACCAAAGCGTGTTTCACCTAATTCGTGCCGACCCTTAAGGGCCCCTAAATCACCTCAGATATTTTTTGAACATTTCAAGTACACACGCGCATCGAGTTCAAAATGCCGTCACGAACAACGATGCCAATCGCTGCAGCGCTACGCGCCGCGGGCGCGCCACACACACCAAAAAACAAAAACAATGCCGTCCACCTCCCCTGGCCTTTCCGGTATCCCCAGCGGTCGTCTGTCACCAGGGTGCATCTGGTGATGTCAATGGCGGTGACGACGTCCATTGGTCAAACAAGAATCTACGACTTCCGGTTAGTGTGCTAGCAGGTACGCGCGCTCCCTGCTCTTCGTTGTCGTGTTGCTCGCTTGTGCGCACTTGCGAATCGGTAATTACAGCGCGCCACGCAACGCCAAATCACTCACGTTCCAACACGGTCGTGTTTAGCGGCCTGATTAGCTGTGCGAACAGAGTGCGACAGTGTTGGACTTTCCAGACGTTCGGGAAGCACAGAGTCCATAGCGGCACGCTTCGCATGACCACGGGCTGGCACGGAAGCAACAGCGGGTAGCCGAGAAGTGCTGAGTCTCGGCTAATAAGGCCCGTCCACGAACCGGCACGGTAACTCGCCGCATGCCGTTTGCCATTCGCGGGCCGCCGTTCGACGGCGGTTTTCCTCCCGAACGGCGATATTTCCTTGCCGAAGAGAGGATGAGACCGGGACCCATTTGTGGGGCCCAGCTCACCGCCGCCGATCCCTCGACGGCGCCATTATCCTAGCTAGGCCTTCTCCGGTTCACTTCAAAGCAAGCGAACAGTGCTTCGGAATGAATCGCCGACGCTCACAAGCCACAATTTTTTCCTTACCATTGGTGTTGCTCTTCGCAATAATTGCACGCAAAGAAGAAAATACGCTGATATTAGCGGTGCCATCGGCTGCGAAGCGAACACAGATGAGCCGGTCGTCTGCCGTCGGTAGCCGTGTACTGCAGCTGAGCTCGACAAGTATAGGAGCTCTCCTTCGTGTTTCTCGTTCGACAGTGGATATCGTTTTTCATAAAATGTACAATTTACGCATAACTTTATCTAGGGAAAATTATTTCGCTTGGAACAGAAGCTGCAGCCCATGTTTGCATCGCCGGTGGTGGAGGCGCGCAGCTTCGCGGTCGTCGATTGGCCCGTCGGTCGTGCGGTGGGCTCTGTGCCGGCCGAACTGTCGTCTACCTTGGACACCTCTCGCGCGGTAGACGGTCTACGGCACTGGGGGCCGGTCTGCCGTTGGTGTATTTGACGCTAGCCTGGACGTGCCTTAAGCGGAAGTGGACAGTGTTCTGAGAAGCGCGTTGGTGATAACATGTGTCACGTGACATTTGGAGGAGTACTCGGCGAGGAAGAGAGACAAGCCGACGAGGAGAGTTTATTTATTTATTTATTTATTTATTTATTTATTTATTTATTTATGTGATACCTGCTTCGCCTGTGCAGGCATTAAAGCAGGGGGATACATAAAAATAAGCATCATATTTGAGACCAATAACACAGAAACTAATTACGCAAAGCACGATAAAAATCATCATTAGAGACAATGAATACAATCATAGGCGGAAGAACATTCCACTCTCGTATACATCTAACAAAAAAAAATGAATAGCGCACGACGTCACCTTTCAAGGAAAATTCATTTACATTGAGATGGTGGTCCCTTCTTTGGGATATATAGGATGCCACTTGGATGTACTTCTCCTTATCAATTCCAGTTTTGGAATGGTAAATATCATTAAAAATTTCAACCTGAGGTTTCGTCTACGATCTTTCAAGTCTTCCCATTTAAGTTTACTTTTGCTTTCTCTCATACTAAGTTGACGATCCCAATTACCTAAAACAAATCGCACTGCCCTATTCTGTATTTGTTCAAGCGTATCGGCCAGCTCTTTGTTATACGGATTCCAGCAAACACATGCGTACTCTAACAATGAGCGCCCATGAGTGAAATTCAGTTGTTCTTTTAAGTTAGATGGGAGTTCACTGAAATTTCGTCTTAGAAAACGCAAAACACGTGCAGCCTTAACTTTTATGTGGTGAACGTGCCTAGTCCACCTCAAATCACTAGTTAAATAAACTCCTAATTTATATTCGCTGGCCGTGCTTAAAGCAGCGTTATTTACGGCATACGTATTCAACTAGTATGGACATTTCCTTGTAAAGGTGACGTGAACAGACTTTTTAACATTCAACGACATTTCTGAATGCGCACACCAGGATGCTATTACATTCAAATCATGCTGCAAGTATTCGGAATCACGTTCATTCTCTATAGTCCTGTAAACTAAACAGTCATCCGCGAACATTCTGAACGAAGATTTCAGGCCAATAGTAAAATCATTTATATACAACAGAAACAAAAGAGGGCCCAGAACTGAGCCCTGAGGAACTCCTGAGGTCACGGGAACATATCCGGGAGAACCGTTGAAAACGACCGACTGCTGTCTTAGAGAAAGATACTCGGCTATCCATGCAATAACCGATTCATTCGGTTTATAGCCCTGTAATTTACTAACAAGAAGGTCATGAGGAACATCGAATTATTTTTTGAAGTCCAAGAAAATACAGTCAGCTACTTCACGCTTATCTATTGCTAGAGCCAAATCATGCGTGAACTCAACAAGCTGCGTTGCCGAAATCCGTGTTGACTAGGATGCAGAAGAATATGTTTAACCAAATGTGTCATTATCCAGCTATAAAGGACATGTTCAAATATTTTACATGTTATACTAGTTAAAGACACCGACCTGCAGTTCTCAACGTCATTTCTTGGTCCATTCTTATGAACAGGTGAAACACGTGCTAATTTCCAGTCACGAAGCAGTGCATTCTCAACTAAGCACTTCCGAAACAAACAGTGAAAGTACAATGATAACGTTGCCGAACAGTTCCGTATTATCGCTCATGGTACATCATCTGGGCCACACACTTTAGCTGGTTTGACACTTTCTTACAATTTTCGTATACCAGGCACACTTAAAGTGACCTCAGGCATCACTTCTGCCTCAGTTGACAAAAACATGTTAACAACGCGCGAACAACTTTAACTAAACACGGACGAAAAATAACTGCTAAAGATGGCAGCTTTAGACGCATCATCGTCAACGATTGTGTGAAAATATTTTAGAGGAGGAATCGATGTATTTTCTTTACCATTGAGATGAACGCATCTCCAAAACTGTTTTGAATCCTCTATGAACTTCTTACCAAGGCTCGAGAAGTAAGAATTCTAAGCTACTTTAGTTAGACTTTGAAAATTAAGTTTCAATCTTTTTAGCTCACACTTGTTTTCCAAGGAATTATTTTTTTTTACATTTCCTGTACATTCGCCTTATACGTTGCGGTAGAGTATGCAATTGAATGTTTAAGCATGGTTTGTCTCTAGTGCGTTTATATGACAAGACGCGAATGAGAAGGAAAGTTTCACGCAGCTGAAGAAGTTTTTCTTTAAATACGTTGAATTGCAGTATTCAGTTCGTCTGCTAGTGTATCAAAGGTGGGGAAATAACCCACCTTTGACTTTGGCGACCGAAAGAGCGAAACGAGCGAGGGCCGTGTTTCCATCATCAAACGCGGGTAACTCCACTATTATGGCACCATTTCGAAAAATTCTCGTGGCTACGTGTTCGTTGTAGACTCGTGCACAACTGCAACACCACAACTAAATTTTGACCTCTGGGTGGTTTAGGGGCCCTTTAAAAACTTCACGTGTACGTTACGAGAACACAACCAACCTGGTACTGTTCGTGCGCCTCTTAAGCATCTAAGAGTATCTTTTCACTAATATTTTAGTTAATGATTCGCTAATATTGATTGACACATAGTTAAAGTGTTTATTTACGTGCAATATCATCAATATAGAAGTTGTACAGCCTATTGTGAAATGTGCAAATGTTTTTTTTTTCCTGGTGATAGCTCCTAGGGTTTAAATTTTGCCTGGCTACAAAGAAAGCGCGTCAGATTTGAAAATGTACAACGCGACTAGGTGATCAAGCACGGTGAATCAGTGCCCTCAAACATGTTACCAACAAATTATGGATGCTGCGCATAAACCAAACTGCTGGAACTCCCGCCCATTGCGCCTAATGTGGCTACGTGCCTGCATTTGCGCACACATCGGTACATTACTCTATATTAAGAATGCGAGAACCAGGAAACACAAAAGCACCTTTATTATCAAGACCCATGCGATTTGGGTAAGCCGTTCAATTAGTTGTGCCCCAGATAAGTTTAGTTGAAGTTTGACAAAGTGCCCAAGCATTCTGGGAGGACGCGACCCGGGATGGAGCAAGTCACGTTACTTTTGGTAGTCCACTGAGTTGCAAGTTTAGTAAAAGATATTTACCCACTCCGCCAATATTTACTTTAGGGCAGGCCTTCCAGTGATGAAGTCGTAGACCAGTCTATGAAACATATTGTCACGTGATGGTGAAAAATTATATCAGCCCAGGCAAGTCACAGAACTGTCCATTGGGTGAACCTGTGCCTAGCAAAGCAAGAAACACTCAGAACAATGAAAGTGGTGAGCACACTTGCCTATGCTCAAAATATGATCTGTGGATCAGACGCGTGGGCTCTTTATACATCGCTCATTGACCCTTCCAGAAAAATCGCTAGGGATCGCGTAAGTTCTAGAATATAGACTGCTATTCGTGTGGCACACGCAATCTGATTACAAGGCTCGGTAAAAAAAACGAAAAAAAAAACAGAGGTACCAATTAGAACCAGCGATAGCATTCGAGAAGCTTTCAATAAAAAAAAGCGCCGTCTTGTGATGAGTGATAACCTTTAACTTCGTTAGCTGGTGAACGCTACCAAGCCAAGTGCACTTCGTTCTCCTCTTCTTCCGCCCTTGCCGTAGCTTTAGCGTAACACTCCTCCATTCACAGACGAAGCCAACTGTCACGTCTACTCGGAGTCACGTGGATGACAGCGTTTCAGGCGAGCAACGTGAACAAGCTGCGTCTTAGACCTGTAGCCATTGGGCGCGAAACGAGCAATCCAGTAGGTTACATCATCGGTGATGACGAAAGGCCCGGTGTAAGGAGCCAGAAACTTCAGGCACAGGCCGCGCTTGCGAAGTGGTGTCCAAAGCCATACAATGTCCCCTTTGTCGTATGACACATTCTTATGTCGTGAATCGTAGCGGATCTTGGAGTAGTCCTGGGATGCCAACGTACGGAGCAGAGCTAAGCGGCGTGCTTCCTCAGCGCGGCAGAGAGTCTGGGCAATAGAAGAGTCCGCATGAGGAGTAAAAGGTAGAATGGTGTCAAGGAAGTCGCGGGGTGGTCTAACATAAAGAAGATAGAAAGGGCTGTAGCCTGTAGTTTCATGCTTTGCGGTGTTGTAGGCGTATGTGATAAAAGGCAAGATGCCATCCCAATTTTTGTGCCTGGAATCCACGTACATTGAAAGCATGTTGGTCAAAGTTCTGTTTGTGCGCTCGACGAGACCATTTGTCTGTGGGTGATACGGGGTCACGTGGTGAAACTGGCAAGCACAAACACGCAACAGCTCTTCGACTGTCGGCCACGAACTGGCGACCGCGATCGCTCACAATAACACGAGGGGGTCCATGACGCAGTATAACGAAGGACAGGAGGAAGCTCGAAACATCACGAGCCGTGGCCGTCGGCATCGCTGCGGTTTCAGCATAACGCGTCAGGTGGTCGACGCAGACTATAATCCAGCGGTTGTCATTGGATGAGCGCGGGAATGGGCCGAGAAGATCCACTCCAACCATTTCGAAAGGAGATGATGGTGGTGCTACAGGGTGAAGGAGTCCGACCGGAGCAGGATTAGGGCGCTTGAATTGCTGGTACTTGTTACAACTGGCCACATATTTCTCTATATCCCGTCGCATATTGGTACAGTAGAATCGGCCCCAAATGCGGTGGTATGTTTTGGTGAATCCCAGGTGCCCAGCGGTCGCGTCATCGTGCATAGCACGGAGCACGTGGGTTCTCAAATTTTTAGGGACCAGTAAGAGGAGGCGGGCACCATCAGCCGCATAATTCTTCTTGTAGAGCAGGCCATCTTGGATGACAAAGCCATTGTTACCTGTTGGCTGAGCAGCTGAGGCGAAGAGGGTATCCAGGCTGCGCTCGTCACGCTGCTCTACCCGGAAGGTGGCCAGGTCGGGAAAAAGAATGTCGTCGATGGCGGCCAGAAACTCATCGAAATCGTCGGCGTCACATTCACTGGTTTGTAGACGGAGCCTCGCAAGACAATCCGCGTCCGCATGACGTCGGCCACTCTTGTAACGGACGGCAAAGTCAAATTCCTGTAAACGTCTGGCCCATCGAGCAAGGCGGCCAGATGGGTGTCGGAGACCAACCAACCAACATAGTGTCACGTTGCAGTGACGTTGAAGAAAACAGTCGTAAAACTGTGTATGACGAAACTGATTCTTTATTTGGCGAACCTGTGCCCAAAAAAGCAAGCTACACTCGAAGCACGATAGCGCCGAACACAGTCGGTGATCGTCGAAATCTGATCAGCGGTGAAACGCGTCGGCGTTTATACATGAGTCATCGAAGGTTCCAGATTGTGTCTTCCAGAATGTCTTCCAGATTGTGTCTTCCAGAGTGTTCTAGACAATTTGCGTCGCTTATACGGTCAGATTACATGAGCGTAGGTGACCACAGACGACAGATAGAAGCATCAATAACGTTCGAGAAGCTTCCAATGCAGGCGCATCCTGCGCCGCGCGATAACGTTTAACATTTGTTACCAGGTGGAAAGCGGCCACCGGTGAAAGATAAACATGTATACGTGTCAATAGTGAATTGTGGTCAGTAACGATCGTGAAGCGGCGACCGTAGAGATATGGCCGGAACTTCTCGACTCCAAAGACGACAGCAAGACACTCTTGCTCATTGACGGTGAAATTTTGTTCGGCCTTGCTCAACGAACGGCTCGCGTATGCAATGGCACGCTTGGCGTCACCAAAGCGCTGCACGAGGATGGCGCCGAGGTCGATTCCACTCGCGTCGGTGTGCAATTCTGTTGTGGCAGAGGGGTCAAAATGACGAAGTATGGGTCCGGAAGAGAGCAGGAACTTCAGTTGACGAAACGAGGAATCCCAACTGCTGTCCAGGTAGAAGGGTTATCCTTGCGCAGAAATGAAGTCAGGGGGAAGGCAGTATCGGCAAAGTTGGGCACAAAACGTCGAAAGTACGATCAAAGACCCAGGAAGCTCCTAAGCTCGCGCTGTGACTGTGGTTGTTTAAAGCCGTTAACTGCAGCGACCTTCTGTGGGTCTGGTTGCACCCCGTACTAGCGCCTCTCGTTGGCGAAAGTGACATTTCTTTGAATTGAGTGTAAGGGCAGCTTGTTCAAGGCACGTCAAAACAATGTCCAGTCGATCGTTGTGCAAAAGAGCGGCCAAAAATGACGACGTCATCAAGATAACACAAACAAATCTCCCATTCAGGCCGCGCAGTATCGTGTCCATAAACCTTTCAAATGTTGCAGGAGCGTTGCACAAACCAAACGGCATGACGTTGAATTCAAACAAGCCGTCTCGGGTGACAAAAGCGGTTTTCTCCTTGTCAGCTGAATGCATGAGTATCTGCCAGTAGCCTGATCGGAGGTCCACAGATGAAAAGTTGGACGCGGAATGAAGGCAGTCGACAACGTCATCGATCCGAGGAAGTGGATACACATGCTTTTTCTTCACAGAATTGATACGCCGGTAGTCGACACAAAACCTCCAGGACCCATCTTTCTTTTTCATGGGCATGACCGGCGCAGCCCATGGGCCAGAGGATTCTTGGACGATGCCCTTGGCTAGCATGTCGTCGTCCTGTTCAGCGATGATCTTGCGCTCTGACGCGGACACGCGGTAAGGCTTCTGCCTTATGGGATGCGCGGAACCCGTGTCAATCCTGTGGTGAGCCCGCGTAGCTGGAACGCGAACCTTGCTAGCGTTCTGCTCGAAATCAAATAATGACGCATGCTTGCTAAGGACGCTGACCAGGGCTTGACGCTTCTCTGAAGACAGTCACTTGTTTATCATTTTTAGAAAAGGCAACGACTCTTCAGGTACACCGGGGTCAGCTCCGTGCTGTCGGGATTCGTGTGACGTGTCATCAGTTAAAGCGCCTATGCGGAGGTTGGCATCCACTTCAAAAGAGGCAAGTCGCATACCCCTGGGTCGCACAGCTGACCAGTGTTGCTAGGTTTGGCTATATATAGCCAAACTGGGCTACGGGAAAAATTTTTTGGCGTCGACTTGGACGAGTATGAGCAATATTGACATTGAATATATATCTGAAAGCAAAGCTTGCCGCCGTAAGCCATCTTATGTAAGCAAAGGCATATCTTAGGTAAGCAAAGCTTGTCGTACGATTCTAGTAAGCGAAGCTTGTCGTCCGATTCTAGCAGGCTGATTCTAGCGTGACGGCTTCCGAAGCCCAGGTGAAACGTCAACGAAGAGCCGCCGACCCTGAATTTAGGGCAAACGAAGCGGAATGCCTGCGGCAGCGTCGTCTTGCCACAAGCTCCCCCAGTTACGACTCGAGAGATCGGCATTTGGTTCAAGTTATGTGACACTATATATTTAGTGGTGATTAAGTGAACAATAAAACAATATATATGTGTAAAACACATACACGTCTACATGTGTGTGTTTCAGATATATATTTAATGTCAATATTGCTCAAAAATTCTCAATAGTACTCAACATTATTCAACAATATGTCAACAACAATTAGTCAATGACTTTACTGTTGTGAAGCGCTCAACAACTTTATTGTTGAGGTATTGTTGTGTACGTTCAATAACTATTGAGACATTATTGAAAAGATATTGTGTCAACAAATCCTCAACAATATGCCAACAACATTTCAATAGTCATTTTTATAAGAGTGACGCTGCAAACGCAACACCCTATCCGCAAACGCAAAAACGCCTATTCCAAAACTCTTCATTCCTGCATGCCACAATGCTAACACCCGCAAAGCTCTTTGGGGCCCCAAAATTTAGGAGCCCCTATTCTAAAACTTTATTAGTCATCAACATGGTTTGCTTTTTGACAGTAACCGGTTTTCACAGCATTACCACTGTTATCAATTTGTTGTTTATCATTGCTCTTCGTGCGCCGTCGCGGCTTTTACCATTTCGAGCGAGTTAGTTCGGGACGTGCTCGTCGCCGAAAACGACTGCGCGCTTCTTAAACTAGTCTGCCGGTTTCCGCAATAATCTTTTAAAGCTCCGCTTAGACCGATTCAGACAGAGAGTGGCATCCGTTGCCTGTTCCTTTTCTTGACGCATGTTCTTGGCGTGCTAGAGACCTAAGATGGCGGCCAGGTTGATGTCAATTGACACTATATAGGTAGTGTGTGTCCAAGCTAATCCGCGGCAAGCTAATTGAAAAACAAAACAAAAAACAAGAAAACAAGATTGCACTATGAGACAAATAACTCGAGATGTCACAGCGCGAAAGACTTGTTTTAGCTCAACAAAAAAGAAGCTGTGAGCACGTCGCCGTCGCATATCGCTGGACAGCTGAACTTCTACGCCGTAGGCAGAGGTAACGTGAGAGATAGATGACGCTGAACATTATTTTGTGCTCACGACAGCTAAAAATATATTACTGTAAATAACTAAAAATAATAACTTATTATGATCTTTCATAAAATAAAAGCACCGATTCGCCCTCTGCGGTGATTCGCTGGAACTTAAGACCTCCCGGGCCCAACCAAAAAGTGTTCCGTGCAAGCATGATGTAGCGGTTGTTGATGTAAAGGGCCGACCGTCATGGCGGCACGGGCATTTTGTTACGACGGGTTGTGCAAAAAAGGACTGCCGTAGTCGTGAAAATGAGAAAATGTATGCACAAATAAAATTGCAAATAAAAATGGCTATATTTGGCTACGAAATATTTTGCACTTTTTTTCTGTTTGGCTAAATTTGGGCTACAACTTCTCTAGCTTTTGGCTACGCCGCCTCGTCGGACCTGGCAACACTGCAACTGACCCGGAGGCTCAATTTGACACGCACAATGAAGTTGTTCCACAGGCCACATGCAGAGAGGACGCATCGAGGTTCGAGCACACTTTTCTTCGCAACCATCGAAGGCACAGGCTCAACAATTGCATCAAATGTATCGGCGTCGACACCTTAAGCAGCAACTCGAACTCTGGATAAGGAACGTGCCGGTAAGACAGCACCTTTAATGACAGCGAGAGTGCATGAACAGGGAGCAGGTTGGTCGGCAAGAGGAGAGAGGAAAAGCTCGCCAGTACCGCAGTCAACAGTGGCACCGCACTGTTGTAGGAAATCGAGGCCAAGAATTACGTTGTGAGTGGATTGAGCAAGCACTGCAAATTCGACTTGATACACGTTATCAGAAATAAACTTTCGCGGTGCGCACTCCAATAGGTCGGAGCAACTCTCCACTCACAGCACGAAATGCATTAGCGTTATCCCAGAGAAACATCACTTTACGGCCTAGTTGGGTTTTGAAATCCAGGCTGATAATGGAGACACTCGCTCCTGTTTCCACTAAGGCCAACGTAGCAACGTTGTCCACTAAAACACGAATATTGTTATGACACATGGTGACTAGCGGAGGCATAGGGGCGTGTAGCTGATAATGAATGCCGACCTCACCTCCATTGGTCGCGCCGCCAAGTTTCCCGGCGGCGGTTACGTCAGACGTCGTCGCGAAGATGGAGACCTGCGCTGGCGTGAAGGCGGTGGCGTCAAGATCCACACAGAAGCTGGTGAGTCGCTACGGTAATTCGCCGGGTGGTTTTTCCTGCCATCGGAGTCAGAAGGCCAGCGTGTGCCGTCACCGTGCCGATTGCTGCGCCGATTTCTGCGCCGATAAAAAGTGCGCGGTCGCGCATACGGCCGTGGTGACGTGCGACGGCGATGAGGACAAAATCTGGCGACGTGCCCGCGAATACCGCACTGGAAGCACATGGGACGCTCACGGGACGCACTGAAATTGTCAGTAGTGTAAGGAAGAAGAAGTGCCGGTTAGTCAGGTGCATCTCCGGTGTATGAACTACGACGAAGAAGTGCCGGTCGGTCAGGCGCATCACCAGCGCTTTTACGCACGGGGCTTGTCCTGACTGCTCGCAGGGTTCTGACTGCCGCACCGAGTTCGACCTCTCAATCCTGTCAATAAACACCTTGACATTTGGTGGAGGTGCTGGGTACGACTCCATCAACGCTGGAACTTCGCAGCCGAACCCTTCAATCATCTCGGCCCATGCCGGACGATCCAGCCCAGTCTTCTCGAACCATGCCTGACGATCCAGCCCAAGAAGCAGCAGTCACGGCACCAACTGTCATCTGTCCTGGCGTGCAGCGTCAGCGGGATCCTGCGATTTTTGCGGGTACCGGTGATCAGGACGTCGAGGACTGGCTCGCCTCGTACGACAGAGTCAGCAGGCACAACCACTGGGACGATAGGGATAAGCTCAACAACGTAATTTTCTACTTGAGCCACGTTGCGCACTTGTGGTATCGGAACCACGAATCCGACATCTCGACATGGTCGGCGTTCAAGACCAACTTCACGGAAATCTTTGGTCGCCCTGCCGTACGTAAACTTCAGGCCGAACAACGCCTGCGCGGACGCGCCCAGCAACCAGGTGAGAATTTCACCAGCTATATCGAAGACGTCGTTAATCTGTGCAACAGAGTTGACGCAACGATGCCAGACGCCGATAAGATCCGGCATATCCTCAAGGGAATTGAGGACGACGCCTTTCACATGTTGGTCGCCCGGAACCCGACCACAGTGTCCGTCGTCATTGCGCTGTGTCAAAGTTACGACGAACTTCGAAGGCAGCGAGTTGTCACACGACACCCGCCCTCAGAATTTGCCCCTGTCTCAGGTCTGACGCTAGGTGTTGACGAGTCGCCTCTAATGCACCAGATAAAGGAGTTCGTGCGCGAAGAAGTTGCTCGGCAGCTTTCCCTGGTGCCCTTTACGAACGCGCAACCACACTCCCCACTGACACGGGGGTTACAGACCGTCATCAAGGATCAAGTCGCTGAGTGCCTGCCAGCTGCTACTCCTCCGCCTACAGTCGCGGCGCCCTTGACATACGCTGACGTCGCTGCAAGGCCGCCCTTCGCTCCACGTCCACCTCGCCAAGCTGTTGCGCGACCGCCCCCGATTCCCTTCTCGCCGCCTGCACCACAGCTACCACGCCAGCCAAATCCTTGGCGCACAGCCGACAACCGCCCGATTTGCTACCATTGTGGTATTCCGGGGCACGTTGCCCGCTTTTGTCGACGCCTTATGCAGCCTACTTATGATTACCGCCGACCCATGAACAGTTACGCCCCTCGACAGCTACAATCCCCTGTGCCACCAGATGAAACCCCTGTTCCCTACACTACTCGTCGTTCGCCATCCCCACGCCGCCGTTCCATCTCACCGATGAGACGCCGGCCAAGCCCTCTGCCTCAGGGAAACTAAGTGTCGCAGTTCCCGAGGCGAGAACTGCGTCCCCTTCTCTTTACCCAAGGCCTCGAAATCACCCCTGCAACGTAATTGAGGTATACGTCGACGGGATTCCAACATTCGCACTGGTCGATACGGGCGCAGCAATCTCGGTGTTAAGCGCAGGACTTTGCCGACGGATGGGAAAAGTAACGACGTCGCTTGCCGGACTGTATTTGAGTACTGCGAGCGCACAGCCTGTAGAACCTTTGGGAGCCTGCACTGCTCGTGTTGTCATCGCGGAATCTCTTCATGTCATTGAGTTCGTTGTCCTGCCGTCCTGCTCCCACGATGTCATTCTAGGCTGGGATTTCCTATCGTCTAACAATGCCATCATTGACTGCGCCCGCGCCGAGGTGGAGTTGTTCCCTTCCGCTGCAGCCATGGACCACGATCCTGTGACGCCTCCAAAAATGATTGTGGCCGAAGTTACCGATATCCCTCCTCAGTCCGCCGCCGTCGTCTCTGTGTCTTGCGTATCTGCACGTGACGCAACCGTCTTATTCACGCCATGTGACTTGTTCGCCCGTCGCCGTTCCCTTCCGCTGCCCTTTGCCGTCATCGCCATCAGTGCTGGCCATGGTGTGATGTGTGTGTGCAATGTGTCTTTCCTGCCGGTTACTTTGCATCACGGAGAGTGCCTCGGTTATGCTGAAATTGTGGATTCTTCGATGCTCTTCGATGCTCCCGACACCGCGCATTTGACATCCCTCGCCGCGCTCGACAGTGCGACTCGACCGCCGTTGGAGTGCTTCGAACCGTCAATCTCCGGTGATTTGACAACCACAGAACGCGCGCAACTTGTCAGCCTGCTACGCGAATTTGCCGCCTCCTTCGACTGCCATCAACCTTCTCTCGGCCGCACCACCACAGTGTCGCACAGCATCGACACCGGTTCGCACGCCCCACTCCGGCAGCGTCCTTACCGTGTCTCAGCTTCTGAACGCCGCGTCATCGACGAACAAGTGAGCGATATGCTTCGGCGTGGCGTGATTCAGCCGTCCCATAGCCCGTGGGCATCACCTATTGTCCTCGTAAAAAAGAAAGATGGTTCTATTCGATTCTGCGTTGATTACAGACGTCTTAACAAAATTACGCGCAAAGACGTATATCCCCTACCGCGCATAGACGATGCTCTTGACTGTTTGCAAGGTGCCGAGTTCTTTTCCTCTTTGGACTTGCGGTCTGGATATTGGCAAGTCCCCATGGCAGAGTCTGACCGCTCCAAAACCGCCTTCGTTACACCGGACGGATTATACGAATTTAATGTCATGCCATTCGGCCTATGTAATGCGCCCGCTACGTTCGAGCGTATGATGGACAGTATCTTGCGCGGTCTCAAGTGGCACACGTGTTTGTGCTACCTAGATGATGTCATTGTCTTCTCACCTGATTTCTCGACTCACCTCCAACGACTCAGAGAGGTATTAAGCTGTCTGACTAAGGCTCGCCTGCAACTTAAGATGAAAAAATGCTTCTTTGCTGCTCGTAAGCTTACCATCTTAGGCCACGTGGTATCCAAAGAAGGCGTGCTTCCGGATCCTGCAAAACTCCGTGCAGTTGCCGAGTTCCCCAAGCCCACTAATCTGAAGACACTACGCAGTTTCGTCGGCCTCTGCTCCTATTTTCGCCGCTTTGTGAAGAACTTCGCCATGATCATCGCCCCTTTGACTCAACTGCTGGCTGGAGACAACGCCCTACCCGCCTGGTCGAAAGCATGCGATGACGCGTTCACGACCCTTCGCCATCTGCTCACCTCTCCTCCTATTCTGCGGCATTTTGACCCCGGTGCCCCAACTGAAGTCCATACCGATGCTAGTGGAGTCGGCCTTGGGGCGGTTCTTGCCCAACGCAAAAGTGGTCTTGTGGAATACGTCGTTGCTTATGCTAGCCGCACGCTGACAAAGTCGGAGCTAAACTACTCTGTTACAGAAAAGGAGTGTTTAGCAATACTGTGGGCCCTTACGAAATTTCGACCTTATTTATACGGCCGCCAATTTGATGTAGTAACGGACCACCATGCGCTGTGCTGGCTCTCCTCATTGAAAGACCCCTCTGGCCGCCTCGCACGCTGGGCACTCCGTTTGCAAGAGTACGACATCCGGGTTGTGTACCGCTCTGGACGCAAGCACACCGATGCCGACGCTCTCTCCCGCTCGCCACTATCACCTGACCCTGATCCTGACCGTCTTTGCCCACTCAACTTTGTCCTCTCAGCACTTGCCATCGATGACATGCGCTCTGAGCAGAGCAAGGACCCGTGGATTTCTTCGCTTTTGGAGTTTCTATCTGATCCTACCACTGTTACGGCGTCTAGGACTCTACGGCGGCAGGCGCATCACTTTGTTATTCGCGACCAACTCCTATACCGTCGCAATTATCTCCCCGAGGGTCGGCAATGGCTTCTAGTAATACCGCGTCATCTTCGGGCTGATTTATGCGCATCGTTTCACGGTGATCCCCAATGTGCACACGGTGGCGTGTTAAAGACCTACACCCGCCTTAGGCTCCGGTATTACTGGCCTGGCATGTACAAGTTCGTTCGGAAGTACGTCCGCTGCTGCCTCGACTGCCAGCGCCGAAAGTCGGCCCCTACTTCCACGGCCGCACCCTTGCAGCCGCTTCCTTGCCCATCCCGTCCTTTTGATCGGGTCGGAATCGACCTTTACGGCCCGCTTCCTTGTACTGGTGCTGGCAACCGCTGGATTATCGTTGCAGTGGATCACCTCACACGCTATGCAGAAACCGCTCCACTTCCATCTGCAACTGCCCAAGATGTTGCATCCTTCATACTGCGGCGTTTTGTTCTTCGTCACGGAGCCCCTCGGGAACTTCTCAGTGATCGAGGCCGCGCATTTCTATCTGAAGTCGTGACGTCGCTTCTGAAGGAGTGTCACATCATCCACAGGACCACTAGCGCATACCATCCACAGACGAACGGGCTGACGGAGCGTTTCAACCGTACTCTTGGCGACATGCTCGCCATGTACGTCGCGTCCGACCATTCCAACTGGGACGCTGTGCTTCCGTTCGTCACGTTCGCCTATAATACTGCCACTCAAGCTACCACTGGTTTTTCTCCGTTTTTCTTACTGTACGGCCGTGAACCTTCCTGCACCATCGATACCATGCTCCCCTACCAGCCTGATTCATCGGAATGTGTTCCTGTGTCTCAAGCTGCGCAGCATGCTGAAGAATGCAGACAACTCGCCCGTTGTCTTACCACCGCAGATCAGACACAACAGAAGCTCCGTCGTGGTGGCTCTGTTCCACCAAGCTTCCCTTCCGATTCGTTGGTTTGGCTGTGGGTTCCACCTGTAGCTCCCGGCCTTTCTTCTAAGCTGCTCCCAAGATATCACGGACCTTACCGTGTAATTGCACAAACTTCCCCCGTGAATTATGTCGTCGAGCCTGTGTCACCGTCCTCTGATCAGCGCCGTCGCGGTCGCGAAACGGTTCACGTAGATCGGCTCAAGCACTTCTACGATCCCTCTATGTTACCGTATGCTTAGATCGCCAGGATGGCGTCTTTTTCTCCGGGGGACAAATGTAAGGAAGAAGAAGTGCCGGTTAGTCAGGTGCATCTCCGGTGTATGAACTACGACGAAGAAGTGCCGGTCGGTCAGGCGCATCACCAGCGCTTTTACGCACGGGGCTTGTCCTGACTGCTCGCAGGGTTCTGACTGCCGCACCGAGTTCGACCTCTCAATCCTGTCAATAAACACCTTGACAGTAGTAGTATAACTGACATGGCCGTCCCACTCTTTAGAAACTACAGGTGGTCTGCGTGAGTTACCACCGTGGAACTGATAACTGGGATGCGCGTTCATAGTAGGGTTGGACGCTCTTGAACGAGGAGCGAAGTTGTAGGCGTCTACGGAGAGGGCAATGATGGACGTCTCACCGAAGCCGCAGTGAGCAAAAGGCTCTCGAACGCGCGGAGTGGGGAGGGAAACCGCCTCACGTCGGTCAAGCTCTTCACGCACCACTTGCCGAATAACTGACGCAAGGCCGGATGAAGCTGGGACCACGTCAACACTGGCGACGTTAGTTACGTTGGCCATGCAGCCGAACTTCGGTGTGATACGCCGAGCTCTGAAGACTCCGTCACTGACGGAGTCGATACTGTCTTTTCATATTAGGAACTGGTACACGTCCTCGGCGATTCCTTTTGGAAGATGACCAACTTTGTCCTCTTCTGTCATCTGAGGGTCCAGGGCATTGCAGAAGTTCAGCACTTCCTCGATGTACGTCGTGCATGTTTCGCCAGGAACTTGGGCTTGCTGCATTAGGGTTTGTTCTGCACGCTTCTATTTAGCTGTCGGATCTCCGAAGTACTTCTTCATTTCATCTACGAACCGTTCCCACGTCGTCATGCTTTCTTCGTGGTTTTCAAATCACACTGACGCGGTTTCCTTGAGGAAGAAGGCAACGTGTTTAAGCTGGGCGGTGGCATTTCAGCCATTGAACCGACTTGCATGTTGGTAAAAGCTGAGAAATCCGTCCACGTCTTCCCCGGCCTTTCCGGCGAAGGTTCGTGGTTCGATGTAGAGCTGCCATGGCGAGCTGGAAGAAGGCGGTGGGTTGTCGCCGTGGGAAGCCAGCTCTGGTGGCAGACCGGCAATTCGGCGACTTCGGCGAAGCTCCACGGATTGCGCTTCTGCGGGCGGTTCGTCGTCGTTGTTCAAGGACGCCGTTGTTTTCTCCCGTACCGTCCACCAAAACTGTTACGATGGGGTGCGTTTATTTAAAAGATGAATTGATGAAAAGGGCCCGCGCCGACACCGAGCCGCTACTAAGACAAGCGCACTTCGTTGTCCTCTTCTTCCGTCCTTGCTGTAGCTTTAGCGTAACAATATGGACTAACAGTTACTTAAGGTCGTGCGTGGCGTCTCTATGAATTCTTAATGTCATATGGCATAACCCCACAGTCCTTTGCGCCAATAAGTCGAAGGACCAACCAGCTTCTCACTATGTAATCGTCGGCCTATTGGTGTCGCCGGGCTGGTATTCCAAGAAGCGCCGTCGAAGATTGTAGCGCCAGCTGTTGGTCATTTGCTGGATACGCAGGCGGGCGAGCTGTCGAGCTCCTCCAGCACGCTGGAGACCGGCGGCGACGTCAGGGCTGTCCGTCACTGACATTCGGTAGCATGGCGTCACGCGTCGTTGCGGCACTCGTTCCGCCAACCAGCTTCAACTCCGTACTATTCGTTGTTTCTTGGACTGCCATCTATTAGGCAAAGACTACGTACAAAAGGACCACATCCCAGGTATCGTGGTCCCCGACGGTTTTATTCAGGTGCTCTGTAAGTCCGTGGGTGGTAGGCGTTTTTCTCGCCGTGATTGTCTGGCTTATTGTAGGATGACTGGAGCAAAGGCTGTCTGACGATGATCAGGGCTTCTGGGAATCATGTCGTAGCAGGATATTCTCGACGAAGGATTTCGCCATTTTGACCGCGGTACCTTAGGGCAGGGCTTTCGTTTCGGCGTAGCGGCAAGGTAGTTAATAGCGACGGCAATCCACTTATTTCCGGGTTCTGACGTGGAAAGCGCCCTAGTAAGTCCATTTTTATATGATGGAATGGTTAATAAGGCGGCTCGATTGGCTGCAGCAATCACATTATCCTTGTTGGTATTTCCGTCACTGAGAGTCTCGGTATGTCCTGACGTAGTTAGCATCGTCGATTGTCAGGCGTGGTCAGTAATGATTCTCTTGTATCTTCGATAGCGTACGGGAGAATGTACCTGTTGGTCTGACCATCATGCAGGGCCTGCAGAACCTCTGGAAGCAGTATTGAGGGCAGAAAAAAAAGAAGCTGACCCGGACTGGTGATAAGTCCTTTGTTCGAAGACGTCGTTGCAGACAAAACGATGACAATCTTCGCCTAAGTGCCCTAGGAAAGTCGGTATTGCTTTCCAAGCACTCGGCGAAGCTTTTAGTTGCGGGTCTGCTTGTTGCTGTACAGTTCTGAAGTCTTCTGCGCTTGTTGTTCTTAGGAAGGCATCGTCATCCTCGTCGTCTTGCGTCGGCGGTTCTATAGGAGCGTGCTATAGGCAGTTGGTATCATTGCCTCCCTCCGGACTTGTAGACGACGCTGATATCAAATTCCTAGAGTCTGAGAGTCCATTGTGCGAGGTGGCCTGATGCGTTCTGTAGATTTGCCATCCAACGCTAAGCGTGGTGTTCTCTTACAACTTTACCGGACCTACCGTGTAGGTGAGGACAGAATTTCGCGGTAGCCCAAATAATGGCAAGGCATTTTTTTTCCGTCGCATAATAATTGGATTCCGGTTTCGACAGTGACTGGCTAGCGTTAGCTATGACCCTTTGAAGTCCACCTTTCCTTTGGATTAGGAAGGCGTCGAGGCCTAGACTGCTTGCGTTGGGGTGAATTTCGCTGTCGGCTTCTTCATTGAAGGTCGGAGTACTGGCATTGACTGCTGGTGTCGTTTAAGGTGTCGGAATGTTTCGACTTGCGTTGTTTCCCACATAGACTCGGCATCTGATTTTGTGAGGAGAGTCAGTGACTCGGCAATATGGGATGATTCCTTGATAGGGAACCTCTAATAGGCACATAGACCAGAAATCTGCGTTACACCATAGTCCCTTAATAGCTTTTCTGGTCACGAAACTCCCGCCTCAGTTTAATATAGAGTCAGCACCTGCCGCCGCGGGCTGCGGCGGTATTTTTTCTGCTCTGGTCGTCTTGCGGCCAAAAGCCCAGCTTCTTTTCGATTTTATGTACATTCTATTTTGTCGTAGCAGTTACAGTATCCAAACTTCAACATCTGAGAGTGTTTTCTAACCGAAATCAAGGTGCGTACAAAAAGTAAACAATCTCAAAGTCAACTGGCGGTTCCGTGTGTCAGCAGACGACGCGCATAGAATTCTTCTGAGAAATCTGTCGTTAGTTGGCCCAACCGGCTTCGATTAAAAACTTTTAAGCGATTTTTATGCGCTGTAAAAAAAAGTTGTCGCAGTTTCACCTTAAAGGCGAAGCATCAATTGCGATAGCAAATTTGTAGAGAGCTATACGGAGTAATGATAGTAGCTTTATCAGCTGTATAAACTTGGACATGCAGCAGCACCGGCAATACGCAGAACTGTTGTCGACGCCGTCTGCGTTTTGCCCGCGTCGGACAATATGCGTGCGGCGTTGGTAACTGTTGCCGGAGCCTCTGATATAAATAGGCAGGGGAGGTGTTTATTATACATAAGGAAGAGACGCTTAATTCTGCAGCCCACTTGGTGCCGCAGCTAAACGTCGCCTCCCTTCCCTCCCCCCCCCCCCCCCCCACGGCCTTTCGCGCGTCGGAAGAAGGCGCGTTTGTTATACATATATGGTGATTGTAAAGGAGGAAAGAGACGCCTACTTCTGCAGCCCTTAAGGGAGCACGGCGCAGAACGCGCGTTGCTTCACGCTCTCCGCGCCAGTGGTACTGACGTCTCTTTGCACTGGGTACCTGCCCACGTGGGAATCCCAGGCAATGAAGAGGCAGATGCCTTGGCAAAGAAGGCACACGACACGGACACGGCTCCCAGCCAGGCGGTCGTGTCGTCGGACTACTCAAGGAGCACCATTCAACGACTGCTGCTGAGCTGCCACCCCGACGCACGCGTGGCAAGGCGGAGCCCTCCGACACGGCTGCCTGACAGGGGACTGACCAGAAGGGAGAGATCCCTCCTACTACGCCTTCGGATTGGCTGCTGCTGGACAGCTGCCCGAAGCTTCCGCCTGGGCAGAGCAGACTCCCCAGCCTGCTCTCAGTGCGGGGCAGACGAAACACTGGAGCACCTCCTATGTTCCTTCCCCGCACTCGACCAGCACAGCAACACCATGGTGGCTCAACTCCGCCGCATGGGTCTACCTTCTGCTGCCAGCACGGACCTGCTGCATCCAGCCCGCAACCCCAGCCAAGTGTTCAAGGTGGTCCTCGGCTACCTTGCGGACACTATGCTGGCTGACCGGCTGTAGGGGCACCCTGCCCGAGACGAGCACGACTGCCCTCTCCCTTCCCCCTTCTCCCACTATTTCCCTCTTTCTCCCCCCCATACCCCTCCCCCCAGATGCTGAGCCGTGCTCCCTATAAGGGCTGCAGAAATACGCATCTTTTCCCACCCTAAACCTCTACTAACGCGCGTTTGTTCTCCGCCGTGCGTTCACTCCCCGTGAAAGCGCGCGTCCCTCGCGCTCTTTCACTCGCATATACAGCGTTCGGCGTGCGGCGACGATTTCATCCCCATTGACGTCATACGGAACCTCACGGCCACGGCGACGACGACGGCAACGACGACGGCGACGCCGACGGCAGAAATCTGCTTTGGAGTGTCCATATAATTGCTATCGCAATAAAAGAATAAGCGGCGTGGCGTGGCAAGTAAACGACAACCTGGGATCAAGATCGTGTGCTGTTACTGAATTCCGATTGCACTGGAGCCGTTCAGGCGATGGTGACAAATTCTAATCGCACGTAACAAAATGTTCTGTGACGTCAGAGTTAGTTCGCAACAGGTACATCGGCAGATCGTAGCCGTGAATGAAACGCTAGCTTGAAGGGAAGTTTTGTCATTTTCATGTATCGCAAGATTTTCTAGTTTTCGTGCGTATTATTCCAAATGTGCGACAAAGTTTTCAAACCCAATTTTCGTTGTCACTGAACTCTATGAAAGCACAAACGGATTATTATGTCCGACTGACTCAGCACTGCGCTTATTAATCTGTAACTCGCACAAGCAGAGTAACGATGATTGACGATCCGTTGCACTTAGTACCATGCCGCCTCGGTGAACTGTGACGCACAATAGTATTTGAATCGCGAGCTTTCTTTGAAGTAAATGTAGCCGTTCTAACTCGCGAAAATGTTTATGAGAATTAGCATTTATTTTCGCTTTCACTCAGCACTGCTGTAGGGCAGAGCTAAAAAACGATCTGAAAGTTGTATTCACACAGAGAATGGACATCTTGTTTTTTTCTGTTGCACTAAGTTCCTAATGTCCCATTTGTCACGGCTGGAAGCCTACTTTGCTTCAGGAAACAAAATTAATTCTGTGGCATGGCCCTTTTGTAAGCAAGGCAGCGCTGAGGTAGCAACCTCAAGCAAATGTTAGAATTGTCAATAGCTGGTGCGATCAGCATGCGAAATCCATAGGCAAGAACCCAAGCTAAGTGGTTATGCGAATAATTTGCCGTCAATAAATATCAACACACAGACAGTGCAATCATGGTTACAGGTGATAAATATTTTATTGTTTGAACCAGAACAAAGTTTTTATATGTGCTTATGTTCTCATGGAGTTACTAATAGGCACCGATTTTAATTGCAATATATAAATGAAACAAATCTTGTAAACAGAACAGGCTATTGAGAATCACACACACACACGCACATACACACACACACGCACGCGCGCGCACACGCACACACACACACACACACACACACACACACACACACGCAGGCCGTCGAAAACACGAGGAATGGCTGTAGGCCTGAGACGCGGCTTGTCCCTCGGTAACGATACGGCGTCACCGTTTATCGTGAAATCGTCCGCACGGAGATGGATGATGGATCAAAGTGCTTCGCACACACACGCACATGCTTGGACTCGAAGCTCAAATCCGTTCATTTCTTGCCATGGTAGGGCTCGCTTCCAATTCTCGAAGTGCTCACGAACACTCGGCATGCAAAATAGCGATACCTTTTCGGTAGTGCTTTTGTAGCCGGAACGTCCCTCCGGCACACAACAGCTGAAAGGCATCGTCAGGTGAACGTGCCGCTTCAATTGCAGAATGCCTTAATTTGGATCTTGCCTAAAAATAAAATGTCACAGTTTCGCCCTAAGGGCGAAGCAATGAATGCGATAGCAACACAGCAATGTCATACGAAGTAAGGTGAGCGGCTTTGGTAGCAATGTGAATTGTAGTAAACATGAGCTGATTAAGTAAGCAGGTGTGCTGCGCCGTAAGTAGACCGACATGAAGAGAGACTCGATGACCACGAGAAGGCGCGTGTGAAACGGTGGTGTTGATGAGAAGCGGTTCCCGTGGGCAGCGCGTGCGAAGCGACACACCTGTAGCGTTGCACTGCCGATCCGGGCAGCATTGCATGTGTAGCGTGCGTTGGAAAATGTGGCCCGACTATTATTAACTGAATGAACAAGCGTGGTGTGAGCGCGCACAAATGAACATGAATAGATCACACTGAATGACTGCAGACAACGACTGTCAAAACGCTGGCAGCAAGCATACGCCGCAGCGGGCGAAGGTACGTGCGGTCTATCGCTTCAGCGGAAACTGAGCGGCGAATGCACGGCGCATAATGGTCAGAGCCGTGTGGAAATAAGAGACGGTGCGGACGAGCGATGAGCGCGGTTGTTGGCAGAGTAGAAAAGCCCCCCCCCCCCCCTTCCCCGCCGCTCCCTCCGGCGCTGGCTTCCTGCTTCCTTGCTTGCGCGTGGGAGATGAGTGCGTTCGCTTTCCGTGATAGCGCGCGTCCCCGCACGCTTCCGCTCGGGCATACGGCGCGCGGTGACGATTTTATCTATAGGAAACCTGATGACGACGGCGACGGCGACGACGACGGCGACGCCGACGGCAGAAATCCGGTTGAAGTGTCCAGATAATTGCTATCGCAATAAAATCAATCACAAATATAAAGAACGCGTCCAAACTTTCAGCCCACGCCGGCCGCATCTGCAGTCTCTCCGGGTTTAACACGGAGAAAGGTGGCCTCTCAGCTGCGCTGGCGCCGCAGCGCGGCGGCTTCATGCGACATATCAAGCTTTCCCATAGAGTGACGGCGAAGTTTCGTGACCAGAAAAGTATCGAGGAACTATGGTTATACCCTCGTGTCGGAGAGCTGTGGAAATTTTGTGATTGTCTTCTGCAAATCTGGACGTACGCCTGACTTAATAATGACGTGGCCTAGAACCTTCGTACGCAAAGTGGCACATTTCCGGTTTCAAAGTGAGTCCGGATGTCATGATTCGACAAGTGCTCGTCGTAAATTGCGGAAAAAATGATGACGTCATTCAAATTGAGGGGGAGATCTGCCACTTCAAGCCAGCCAACACTGTGTCCGTGACTCACTGGAACGTTTCAGGTGCCCGAATGGCATGTCATTGAACTAGAAGAGGCCGTCCGGCAGGATAAAGGCGATCTTCTCTCGATCGCCTTCCCCTTTCGTGGACTTCGATTTGCCAATAGCCCTATCTTGAGATCCGACCACTAAAGATATCGTGCATTGCGGAGCTGGTCTGTCCGTGAAAGAGGGTATAGGTCATTGTCATTTTGTACAGGCGCCGATAGTCGAAGGAATAACACAAATTTCCATCCTTCTTTTTTCACTAAGAATACAGAAGACACCCGCGGACTTTTAGACGGCTGAATGATTTCGTTGCGCAGAATTTCGTCGACTTGTCGTTTTATGATCTTTCGTTTTCGTGCCGAAACTCGGTAAAGGCTCGGACAATGTGGTCGAGTGAATTCTTCAATTATGTGATGCTTAGTGACTGGTGTGTGTCGAATTTTTGTCTACGATGAGAAGCAGTTTTTTTAATGCAGGAGGAGACCTTTCAGCTGCTCCTGTTTATGCCTGAGAAGACTGGGAAATCATATCGAAAACTCATTTCAATACTTGGGCCGTCTAGAGAGCGAGCACTAGACACCTAGTAGAGAGCAAGCACTTTTAGATTTTTTTTTGTGAGTGAAGTCTTCTCTAATGGCGTTACTGCTGTCGAGCCAGGTATTTCAGACTATAAATTATTGTTTTTCTCCTGGTGGTGTTCTAGGGGTGCAAAATGCAACTAGCTTATAGTGAGTAGTTGTGGTAACTTTGAACACCCGCCGCGGTGGCTCAGTTAGCTAAGGCGTTGCGCCACCGTGGGATCGAATCCCGGTCGCGATGGCCGCAATTTCGATGGAGGCGAAATGCAAAAACGTCCATGTGCTTGCGTTGTATCACCCAGTAAAGAGCCCCAGGTGGTCATAATTAATCTGGAGCCCTTCACGTCAGCGTGCCTCATATTCAGAACTGGTTTTGGCACGTAAAACCTCAGAAAGGAAGAAGAAACTTTGAACAAAAGGATGACATCTGAATGATTCATTATTTAGAGAAAAACTTGTTGTAAATGTTGATTCTAAGGATGTGCGTGACTTATGGTCTCATTGTGTGTTGTGTTTTTCTGTATTGAAAACTTTGTACTTTGAGAAAGGTTACAAAAAAGCGCCATAACGCATGGGTTAGCCGAGAAATGATATACACATTAAGCGTAAACTTAAACGAATGAGAAAGAAACAGAAATAGTACAGGTTACTAATCACAAATATTTAGGTGTTACACTCACTTCAAACTTATCCTGATCGTGTCATGTTTCGGGCATTTGTGCATCAGCCTTTAAGAAGTTGTGTTTCTTAAAGAGGAAATTAAGCAAAGCTCCAGCAAAGCTCAGGTTACCTGCCTACAATACTTACATAAGGTTCAAAATAGAATACGCCTCCGTTATTTGGGAGTCACAAGCTGGAGATGATACAAAGGAAAGCTGTTAGATTCATTTTACCTAAAAACAAAAGGTCTGACACCCGTACCAAGCTTATGCAAGAAAAAGGCATTTTAACACTGCAAATGCGTTGCAAATATGCTCGTAGAGTCTTCTTGAATAATATATTGAAATGCAAATTAGACATGTCATTACCTTAATTCCCGAGAGACTTGACACTGATGATCATGCACTAAACCGATATGTGCTAAAACCAATGCATTTAAACATAGATTTTTTTCCTCAGACCGTTTCCGACTGGAATGGTCCATTTCAAAAATGAATACATCCATTTTTGAAGTGACTGGTTTTCAAGAAGCACTTGAACAGACGTTGTTGCTTTAGTCGTCTTCGTTTGTTGACCTTTTGTTTTTCGTGTAAAGTATTTGTGAACGTGTTTTTGTGAACCCACATTCGTACTAATCTTTGTTTTGACATTCCTCTCCTGCTTGGGCCTATCAAGCCTGCAGTATTGTAAAATAAATAAACAAATAAATAAAATAACTCTTGGCCTGGTCTGACATCGTTTTGCTGCGCTCCCAGCGCGTACGCCCTTTTGTTGGCCGGACAGCGTTTAGGTCGCCGTCGTCGGTGGTACGCCAATAATATTCATTCGTCTCGGATCACCAGCGAGCCTACCTTAATTCGCAAGCGTAACCGCGGGAAAAAGCCGGGTTACGTGACCAGAAAGTGACCTGATTTCTCGGCTGATCCGACGGCGATGCCGGGAGCGCTGTCATATGGAGCGCTCTCATATTTGGGAGCGTTCTAGAGCGCTCGAAAGCGACCATCACACGGTGCCATTCGTAAGCGCTTTTTGTGTCTCGGTCTCACTCTGTCTGTGTGTTTGCTCCGCAATAGCACAAAGTTATGCCAACAAGCCCAAATATCCGCCTTTCTGCAACAATGCTAAGGTGAACGAATTTTTTCATGGAGAAGTTGTATTCCAATCTGCCCTTGAGGGTGCGCTTATGCCAACACTCGCCTTATCCTCCACTGTCTCCGCTGTCTCGAAGCAGTAAAGTGTGGTGTCATTGAACCCCAGTGCCGTAAGACTCTCTCGGTGCACTTGCTCGTTGGGAACTTTGTCGAAGCAGTAGACGTCAAAAGGCTCCACGTAGGCTCCCTGGCAGGGCTCGCCGAATTTCACTGGTGTTGTTACCGCTTTCTTCATGCGATACTCCATGAACACGAGCGTAGAGGACAGGGCCACTTCGAGTTCCTTCTCGCCCTTAAGACCGGCCTGGAGGAACTTGAACATTGAACCCTGCGTGAATTCCAGGCATCATGGCTTCTGTCAATAATCGACAATACGACGCACCGCATGTGCAAAATGCAAAATGATGTCGAGAAAGCTACAGTGGTAAATGACAGTGCCGCTGTAACTGTATATGTTTGACTGCACTGCTCAGCTTCTGGAATCCATAATTGGTTTATTATTTTAGGTTTTCAACCAAATTGTCCAAGCTCAAAGAAAAAAAAATACATTTGGGAAACAGTGAACAAATGAAATGCAATAATTACTCACTTCAGAAAGCTGGGCCAGTACGGCCTAAGATCATTTCAGCGCTTAGGGAGTGAAAAAAAAATCTTAATAGGCTAAGCACACAGAAGAAAAATACCGAGTGTAGACTTATAAAAAGTACTCCGGCAATAGAGAGATTTAATACCATGTATTTTATAGGAAGCTCTGAGCAAGGTCACGCAGGGTAACCCCGAATTTATTGGTTGACCTTAAAAAATGAATTTCCCGCTTACAAATGCGGCCAAATTATGCAACATTCTTAATCAAAGCCTAATAATGTCTATAATCAAAAAACGATGAGGATATATGCTGTAGTTCATTATTAAATTGAAAATTCGCACCTCAGGTCGCCGAACTGGTTGATCTATTGCATTTTAGGCTGCTGTTGAAAACTGCGTGTATTCTTAGAAGCCAAATTGTCATTCTTTCCCTGTAACGCTTGTTTCCCCACTGCCTTATTTAACGCTCTCGCGCCCTTGAGGTTTTTCAATTAAAGGATTAAGCAAATAAATAAAAAATGAAGCTGAATTTTGATACCGAATTTTCGTTTTGAGCGAAGTGTGAAGTGAAACGCTTACCCAGGAAATTGACAATAGCCAGTCTGTTTTTCCTAGGTAGTAATGGTGTGGTGCTGGGCTGCTAAGCACGAGGTCACGGTATCGCACCCCGGCAACAGTGGCCGCATTTCGACGGGGGCGAAATGTGAAAACACCCGTGTACTTAGATATAGGTGCACGTTAAAGAACCCCAGGTGGTCGAAGTTATTCCAGAGTCTACGGCATGCCTCATAATGAGACGGTGGTTTTGGCACGTAAAACCCCATAATTATCTAGGTAGGAATGGTTTCGTTAATGTAAGCCATGTGCTTATACGATAATTTAGGGGTCCTGGGTCCTCTTGGCACGAAAGCCACATCACCCGCATCAAAGTCAAAAGCTCTGCCGTTTTCACCCGCGAGAGGCGCAGCTTCCGGGCACCTAGGACGGAGGCACACGCTCATTGGTGCCATGGTTCGACAATACAGGAGTAGTTAAAACATAACGGATCACGTGTACAACTCTGTTACTTAGCGATGTAAAATGATATCGCAATTCTGTAAACTGCCCCTATTAATACATCTAAAGCAGATAAAATCGTTGTATAAAAAACCGTTAAGAAATCAACGTTTGTTACGTGAGTAGGACATTTGAGAAACACTGGTAAGCATTGCAACGAATTTAAGTTAGCTGTAAATTTCTATATCATGGTTGTCCACACAGATGCAGTTTACAGAATGGCGATATTTGTTTTTCGAGCATATAGTTACGTATTGGTAAACGTGGTGTTTTTTTATAAGAATTTTCTGCAGTTTAAAGAAATGCTAGGCTCTAAAAACCATCCTGCGTGCAGCAGTAACTTGAATTTCCCACTTTCTCATGCAACAAACTTAACATTCAAATTGGTCAAGGGGTCGCCTCATTAAATAAGTTATGCCGTTTACGTGTATTTTAATAAGTGGCATTGGAGTAGGCGCGGAACTAAAGCTCCCTCTTAAGAGAGTTTCGCTCATAATCTTGTTTTAGCGCACTAAACAAGAAACTTGCGTACGTGAGACACTAGCAGAAGCGAAACTGCCTATGCACCCGGTCGGCAAGCTTCTATTTTACTTCGCTCTTGGTACTTTCTCTCCGTCGTAACACTCAGAATTAAATGGTGTAATTAGCCTTTGCTTTACCATCATCAGCAGCAGCCTATTTTAACGTCCACTGCAAGACGGAGGCCTCTACCTGCAATGCACAATTGCCCCTGTCTTGCGCTACCTGACTCCAACTTGCACCTGCTAGTTTCCTCATTATATCACCCAGTGGCGTAGCCAGAAACCTTGTTCGGGGGGGGGGGGGGGGGGGGGGCAGGTTGCAGCGCGGCCTCCTCCTTATAGAATTTGTCGAGGGTTCAAATACATGAATTATAACTGCATTACCATTGCCAATGCCATTGTATATTAGATGCTGCAAACGAATTATTGAACGCTATGCAGTGTGAATACACGTAAAATATGTATTTATTTCATAAAAAATATCTTCGTATGTCCCCAAAATTGTGGCAGAAATAAGTGATATCAATGCTTCTGCGTTCTTTTTTTGTTTATTTAATTAGTACAGAAAATACCACGCGAACTTTAGAACTATATTGTCGCGGTACAACGCGGACAGAAGACAGGGAGACGTTCTTCAAGAACAGCACAGGACGACCTGTTCCAACAAAACAGAACAGAGAAACGTCTTCTTCCTCTAAGAATCCCACTGACCCACTAGACGGAGTCCGTTAATGCCCCCATCGTCGTTGTCGTCTGCCTAGAGCACGCGTGTCATTTGTCCCTCCCTAAAAGAGCATCGCCCCGATGCTAGACCAGAAATGTCACCTGCGGAAGTGAGGGTCCCTCGCATAGTCATTCGCTCACATACGGCTTCATGCGCACAACATGCACAAGTTCAGGGCGGTGCGGGCGGCGCCGCGTACAGTTGGGACTATCAGGGACGACCTCGTAGGTGACATCACTGAGTCGCCGCAATACTCGATATGGGCCGAAGTATCGCCTTAACAGCTTCTCGGAGAGGCCTCGTTTCTGTATGGGTGTCCAAACCCACACTAGGTCGCCGACTTCATAGGTTATGGTTCTACGGTGAGCGTCATAGCGGCCGGCGTCGTAGTCTTGCTGCTGGCAGATCCGCAAGCGCGCGAGCTGCCGAGCCTCTTCGGCGCGTTGGGTAAACACATCGGCGTCCGTGTCAGTGTCGTCAAATTCGTGTGGAAGCATTGCATCCAACATCGTTCGTGGATCCCGGCCGTGAACAAGGCTGAACGGAGTCATGCGCGTCGTCTCTTGTTTCGCCGTGTTGTACGCAAACGTGATATAAGGGAGGATGTCATCCCAATTTTTATGTTCGACAGCCACGTACATTGAAAGCATGTCTTCAATTGTTTTGTTGAGGCGCTCCGTGAATCCATTGGTTTGTGGATGGTAGGCGGTTGACTTCCGATGAGCCGTTCCACTTAGCAGCAGGACGTGATCTAAAAGCGCAGCTGTGTATGCGGTTCCTCGGTCGGTTATCACGACGAGCGGTGCGCTGTGTCGCAACACAACATTCTCGATGAAAAATCGCGCCACCTCGGCTGCTGTGCCTCTCTGGATGGCGTTTGTTTCAGCGTAACGTGCCAGGTAGTCGGTTGCGACGAGAACAAAGCGATTTCCCGCAATAGAAGTAGGAAGTGGACGCAAAATGTCCATTCCGATTTAATAAAATGGTGTTCGTGGAACCTGAACAGGTTGTAGGAGGCCGGCTGGTTTTGTCGGGGGCGACTTGCGCCTCTGGCTGTCGAGACAAGTGCGAGCGTGATGTTTCACGGCGGTGGTAAGTCTCGGCCAGTAGTAGCTTTGCCGCACTCTGCCCAATGTTCGTGTGTAGCCTAAGTGACCACAAGTCACCTCGTTGTGCCAGGCTTGAAGTACTTCCATACGAAGAGCTGCAGGAATGACGAGCAAATAGGGGGATCCGTTCGAAGAAAAGTTTCTTTTGTACAGTATGTTGGCCCGTAAACAAAACGATTGCAATCCTCTTGCGAAAACTCTAGGTGCTTTCGCAGATCTTCCTTCTAAGTAATTGATTAGACCAAGCAACTCAGGGTCGTCCCGTTGTTGCTGAGCGATGGGGGCGGTGTCCAGAACACAAAGAAATGCTGTGTCATCTTCTTCGGGTGAACAAGCCGACTCTATCGGTGATCGAGACAGGCAGTCAGCATCCGTATGTCGCTTCCCCGACTTGTACATGACTGTCATGTCAAACTCCTGCAGTCTTAGTGCTCCAACGCGTCAATCGTCCAGAAGGATCTTTAAGGTTCGTCAACCAACACAGTGAATGGTGGTCGCTGACAACTTGGAATGGGCGGCCATACAAATATGGACGAAATTTCATAACCGCCCATACCACGGCGAGGCATTCTTTCTCAGTTGTGAAATAATTTGCCTCTGTGCGTGAGAGCGTTCTGCTTGCGTAGGCAATCACTCTTTCCGTGTCCACCTGCCGCTGCACAAGAACAGCTCCCAAGCCAACATTGCTGGCATCAGTGTGGAGCAAGGTAGGAGCGGTCTCATCAAAGTGGGCCAGCAGTGGAGGTGTCTGGAGACGTTGCCGCAGGACATTAAATGCACTTTGCTCTTCGTCGCCCCATAGAAATACAACGTCGTCTCTCGTAAGGCGAGTTAACGGCGACGCAATGGGAGCAAAATCTGCCATAAATGGTCGGTAATAGGCGCAGAGACCGAGGAAGTGCCTGACAGCCTTTTTATCGGATGGTACGGGAAACTGTGTGACGGCAGCAATTTTTTCAGGATCTGGGCGGACACCGGCATGGCTGACGACGTGACCGAGAAAGTGTAGTTCCGCAAAGCCAAACTGGCACTTCTCCGGCTTCAGGGTGACGCCGGCGGATCGTATGGACTGCAGAACCGCTTCAAGCTATGCGAGACGTTCCTCAAACGTTGCGGAGAACACGATGACGTCGTCGAGGTACACTAAGCAGGTTTTCCACTTCAGACCCGAAAGCACAGTATCCATGAAGCGTTGGAACGTAGCAGGGGCAGAGCACAAGCCGAAAGGCAAAACCTTAAATTCGTATAGGCCATCTGGCGTCACAAAAGCAGTTTGTTCACGATCCCTCGGGTCTACCTAAATTTGCCAATATCCGCTCTATAAGCCCATGGAAGACAAGTAACGTGCGTGTCGAAGCCTGTCGAGGGAATCGTCGATACGGCGAAGCGGGTACACGTCTTTCTTCGTCACCTGATTTAGTTTTCGGTAGTCCACACAGAAACGCAAGCTGCCGTCTTTTTTCTTGACTAGAACTACAGGGGATGCCCAGGGACTCGTTGATGGTTGGATCACGTCGTCTTCAAGCATTTTCGTCACCTGTTGTTGTATGGCTTCACGTTCTCTGGGAGCCACACGATAAGGATTTTGGTGAATTGGTCTTGCCGTATCCTCTGTGCTTTGTTAGAGGCAACCAATACAAATCCAGCAATATCAATACAAAACCAGCAACGCAGTGCATGCAGGTGATGACAAACCTAAAGGTCATGAAATTACCAAGTTGAGGACAAATATTTTGATGAATCTATGTCATTCGAGAACCTTGTTTACATTTTTGTTCATATGCAACAGCCAGGGATTACAATGAATTGCGCAGGAGCAGCTGTTACCGGTCGTGTATTGTGAGTAATTGCACCGAAATTATAGTCGCAACAGTGAGTACATATAAAAAGCAGGAGTTCTGCAAAATACGAAGATAGAATGCGAAGATAGAATGCAATATACAAATGCAAAGATACAATTTGATAAAGGCAAAAAAAAGTGTCGCTGGAAACAAAGTTCACTGCTTGTATACACAAAACCTTGCAACAAGATATTTAAAAGTACGTATAAGTCTCCAATAAATCTTCGTATCTAAGCAAACGTCACTGTATATGATGCGTCAAACAAGACAAATAAACATGTTGCTCTGTCACAAATAGTAAACTTTACGCATAGAAAGACAGATGATCCAGGCAAGAGCAATGCTATGATCGCAGAAATCGTGATATGTACTGGCGCCATGCTGAGGTCGCGACAACATCATATGGGTATAGTAATAGAGGAAGGTGCAGAAATCAGTACGAAAATGTGCATTTTAGCTGCCTGCACAGCGGCAACAATTATTCTGCACCCAAAATCAAAGAAGGCTATTGCGTTGTTTCAAAAAAGAAGTAAAAGCAGGTAGCCAAAAAGAAAAGAAAATGACAAATGAAAGCCACAGATGATGCGGCAAGTTTAACTACCCAATATCCGAGTGTGTTTGTTGGGAAACACTGTGTGGGCCGGGCTTTCAACGAGCAAGGTCGGTCATAATTGGTTATTGATGTCCTCGTAATTTCCGTATTGGCATGATAATTTCGATCATGATGCTAAGTGTTACAATAAATGGTGAAAATTTCTGGAGTTTTAAAAGCTAATGAACAGTTATACGTTTTCATAATTACGAGTTTATGGACCTGAAGGAACAGAGCTTTTTAGTTGCATTGATTTTTGCGGATTCGCTATCCAAACTACAAACTTCACTCGGCGGATAAGTTTAGCGAAGCGGTCAATGACTTCGGACACGTTGATGCCGACATCTCTGTGGGCGTTTAAAAGATACAGCCTAACCATGCGTTCCTCACACATTGCAGAGCGCAAGTAGTTTTTTAGTAATCTCACGTTTTAAAATACTTGCTCTGCGCTGGCAGTGGTCACGAGAAGGGTGACTACAATCTTCAGCAGTTTGTACACATTTACATATCACCTCGAGTCGCAATGAGAGAGGGCATCTATTCCGGTGCTAAAACCTGAATACATTTCTTCGATGTCGTTGGCATCCTTGTTTAGGTACCTTGCACAAACAGTAAGCTGTTCGATTCCAGCAATATACGTAGTTTCGTCAGCAAGTACGCAGAAGTAGCTGCACTGTTTACTTTTGCATCTATAGGCTTTCTTTGATAATTTCACTACAAATTTCTATAATTTGGTTTTGTACATCTGGGCTTAAATACGAGGCATTACTCGGGCAACTCTTCAAATGGTTCTTTAGATATGTATCTTCACAATCAGCTCCCATGCGAAGAAGTGCTCTGAAAATACCACTATTTCCAGCCGGGGCTTTGCTTTAATCCATAGGGCCACTGTCGTTATGGCCACAGAGAGCCAGACTTACTCGGCCGCAAAAAAGAACTGTCTCAATAATAGGCCGCTATAACTTTCTTCTGTTTTCTCTGATTTTACTTTGCCTGCCCTGGTCCAGCTGATCGATCACATTGGGGGTGCTTCCTGAAAAT
Organism: Dermacentor silvarum; assembly: GCF_013339745.2. Taxonomy (NCBI): domain Eukaryota; kingdom Metazoa; phylum Arthropoda; class Arachnida; order Ixodida; family Ixodidae; genus Dermacentor; species Dermacentor silvarum. Next base: position 136,516,906 of record NC_051163.1, read on the forward strand.
GATTGGAGAAATTTATCAGCTGACAGTCACGGTGATATTTAGTATTTTCATGTATGAAATATTGTGAGCGCGTGCTTCCATCTCTGGAACGGCGTGAATACGAGGGCTCCAGTGTGCGCTTGTTGGCCCAAGTTTATAAGAACATTAAACCCGTAAAGTTCCAGAATTGAAAATCTAAAGCAGGCCTTTCGAAATGTCAGTGCACCTTTCGCGTCAAAAGTTTATGAGAATTTTATGCCCACAAAGTTCGGAATTGAAATCCATGCGCTCCGTAGATTCCACGGCCGCTGCGAGATGCCGCCACGCGCCCGCTCGCTATCGAAAAGCCCTTGAAACTTTGTGCGCAGATGGGGATCCTTGCGTTATGTGACTCCAAGCGCAGAAGCGTTCCCACGAAATCCAACCCGATGTCGCAATGTTCGTGCCCAAATGTGTTTTCGAGCGTGAAAAAGACATTGTAGACAAAACCACGAATGATTCTCGGCGCCAGTGGTTGTTTTGGTGGGCGCCGGGAAAACATTTCGGGGCGGAGGGGGGAGGAGCTGAAGCCCCATCAGCCCCCCCCCCCCCCCCCCCCACTGGCTACGCCCCAGATATCACCCCACTTACTTTGCTGCCGTCCTCGATCGCACTTCCCTTCCCTTTTCACCCATTCTGTAGCACTGAAGGGCCACCAAAAGCCCTTTGCTGCCGTCGGTGAGTGAAACGGCGCACAACAGACGGCGGTATGGTTTTTGGAAGTGGGCAAACACCGCTTTCGTGTGTGTGCTCACGACGGTTTTGACGGGAATTAGGGCGCAAGCTCCTTTCCCAACCGTATAACCCCTGACGGAAGGCGAACGCTATTCCCGGGTACACTTGCACCCATTTGAACCAGTGGGTACTCGGCAGCGGTGGAAATCGAACATACCACCTCCCGCAGCCGAGGCGGGCACTCCACAAGGCCCCAACTAGGCTCTACAACTAGGGTTTTTTGCACAAAGCGCAAACGCGCGGCCCTGGAGAAACCAAGCCAGGACAGAGCTGTGGATTCACCGCTACAGCTACTTTTGGTCAAGTGGGGTGGACCGTTTGGGCATCCCGGGACATCGCATGGAAGTGCTACTACTTGCCGTTCGTGCGAGTTGCGCGAGCCAGCAAAACCAGCGCAGCACTTTGCGATTACGAAACTATTGAAACGCGAAAGCGCGGGCGGCGCAGAGTGGAGCGAAAACGAAACCTTTCGACCACCCGCGTCGTTGTCGAGCGTTTATGTCAATGAGTTTGTTTAAAAGCGAAGCTTTCTTTTGCATTTCTCCCGACTTTTCGGGCGCTGCTGCTGCTGTTATGGTCTTGTTCGTATGCGCCGCTGGGTTTCTTGCACGGCAGGACAAAAGGAATGAAGCCTGAAATGCACACCCTGTTCTTACAGATTTTCCTTTGCGGTGCGTCTGCCCTGGCGCTGGCTCCAGGCCCATGCTTCCATGTCTCAAGCATCGAAGTTCACCAGCCACGCCCATATGCGTGGTCCGCCGCTGCCTGGGGTGGCTCAACGCATGCGCATGGACGAGGAACCACAGCAGTGACAACGGAGCGCGCAGCCCTTATAAGCCCAGTCGGCGACGAGCTCATACGTGGGCACGGCGGGACAAAGGGAATGAAGCCTGAAATGCACACCGTGTTCTTACAGGTTAGTAAGCACGGAAAGTGCTTCCGAAGTGACAATCGCTTCATTGTTGTTCTGGCGTGCCCAACGCCTTCTGTTGAAAGTGCTCTGATATGCGTTCAAATGCGGTTAATGCTGTCCGGCGACGTGGAGTGTAACCCCGGGCCGGATCACGTCGAGGAAATGCTTGGAGAACTATTGAAAGGCCAAAAAGATCTCATCAAAGATGTGAGCCAAATTAAGGCAAACCAATCCACGTTTCATGAGGAAATAGGTACTCTCAAGCTAGAAATCAAGGAGCTGCGCAATACCCTAATGAATGTGCAGGAAAGTAGAACGGAAGTTCAAAAATGTCGCAGGAGACGAAATTAACAATTCAGCAGTAGCAACAAAAAATTATTGACTTGGAGGACCGACAACACAGAAACAGTTTGGTCGTATTTGGAACCACGGATAACGCAAGCGAGACTTCAGATGAGCTTAAACGGAAAGTTTTGTGTGATGCTTTCGAAGGGCGACTCTATGTGAAGATTAGCTCTGTAGAAAGAATCCACAGACTCGGCAAGAAAAGCAGGAACACGAGCAGTGATAACAAAATTTTTTGACTGTAGCGAAAAGATGGCAGTATACTAAAGAATTGCAAGAAGCTGAAGGGAACAAATATTTTCGTATGGAATGATTACTCACAATCAACGTTGCAAAAACCTGTGGGCAATTAAGCACTAAAATGGAAAGGAAAAGAGAGGTAAAGGTACGGCTCGTTCACGATAGGGTTTTTATTAATAACGAGGCGTTTGACTGGGACAAAGAGAGAGGGTGCAGAGTGAAACTTGACCGGCAGCATGCAAGTGAAGACGAGTCTGCTTGACGTTGCAAAGCAGATAGAGATAATGTTATCCTGATCAATGTAAATGCGCGAAGCCTAGCGAATAGTCGAGCTTGAGCACCTTCTTATGCAGCACAATCCGCATGTTGTCGTTGTCATGGAGACTTCGTTGCGCGCCGAAATTGCTGATTCCGAAATAGTCCTCCCTGCTTATTGGGTTATCCACACAAGGGGTGGCGGTGTTAAAGCTTTCAAGAAGGAATTGACGAAGTACGAATGAGTGTCCGGAAACGGAAAGTATTTGGTGCAAGCTTAAGCTCAACGGCGCTTGCTGCGTACTTGGAGCAGTATATAGACCCCCAAATGCCCCTTTAACATTTTTGAAATCAATCCAAGACTATCTGTGCTGTAATGTACCTGCCAGCGCACGTTTTATATTAGCGGGAGACTTTAATCTTCCGGGTATACAATGGCACAATCTTGAAAATGGTTCTTCCGACGTTACAAACTGTGACACCCTGTTGGACACTGCATTTAATCAAAACTTAACGCAAGTTGTGAATGAGGTAACTAGAAGTGGACCCACGAGAGAAACATTGCTAGACTTGTGTTCGTAAATGAAAAAATACATGAATATGAGGTGAATATTGAAGGACTTTCAGACCACAAGCTTGTTATACTTTGCGTAAAAAATGGTCTTTCATGTAAAAATAAGAAAAGGAAACAAATATTCGTTAGAGATTTCAACAAGGCTGACGACGTTAGCATTTTAGACCGCTTAGAAAAGTAACTTTATTCTTTCGACGGATCGGATGACGTTGATATCTTGTGGACGGAATTTAAAAGAATTGTAGTGAAGAGAGACGCTAGTGGGTCCAGCTCTAGTGTGCCCAGATGCTATTGGGTCCAGCGCTTTGGCTCGCAACGGCGCGCGTGCTTGTAAGTCGTGTCTCGTTTGACTGTCGACGCTGCGCTGCTCCGATCTCTAATAAACCCTTTACAATTGGTGGAGCGTGCTGCGCCCTCAAAACCTGCAACCTGGAACTTCGATCCCGCACCGTACCTTCAACCATGCCTGAAGAAGCCTCCCAACAAGTGCCTCCCCCTGCACCGGCACCTTGCCCTGGTGTGCCTCGCCACAGGGACCCTGCTATCTTCACAGGCGCAGATGACACCAACGTTGAGGATTGGCTAACGACCTACGAGCGGTAAAGCGCCCACAATAAATGGGACGAGACAGCTAAGCTCAGCAACGTGCTCTTCTACCTCGCCGGTATGGCCAACTTATGGTACAACCATGAAACCGATTTTCGGACGTGGTGAGACTTCAAGACATCTTTTGTGGATGTTTTTGGTCGCCCTGCTGTTCGTATGCTGCGCGCCGAACAGCGTTTGCGAGAACGAGCTCAGCAAGTCGGTGAATAATGCACAAGTTATATCGAAGACATGCTGGACTTCTGCAAGAAATTGAACGCGACCATGTCGGAGTCTGATAAGATCAGGAATGTTATGCAAGGCATAGAAGACGTTCAACATGCTGCTTGCCAAAAATCCTCGGACTGTGGCAGAGATCATTACATTGTGCCAAATTTACGAGGAGCTACACAGGCAGCGGTCGTTGACCCGTCGCCCTCCATCACGCGACGAACATCTCGCTGGCTTGCCGGCCATTTCTGAGCAGTCAGCGTTGATGACAGAAATGAAGGCGTTCGTGCGCGAGGAAATTACACGCCAGCTCTCCTTGATGGCCTTTGCACAACCGCCACCCGTACAAGAGCCGGCGTCAAGTTTTGAGCCCCCGCTCCGCCGCGCCATTCCGCACGAACTCAATGAGATTATGCCTGAGCGCCACGAACATGTTCCTGTGGCCGCACCTTTCCACTACGTTGAAGTCGTCACCTGGCCCCAACAGATCTCTCCGGCTGCACCACTCATCTACGCTGAAGTCGTCGCCAGGCCCCACCCCTTCCCTCAAGGTGGGCCTCTCACTTACGCCGACGTCTTCACTGTGCCTCGACCACAGCCCGCCATGCCACCATATCACCAGCCGACCCGCGCAACGCGTCCTTCTACATGGACGGGGTCCAATACAGCGAATAAGTGGCGTACAGCTGACAACCGGCCTATCTGTTTTGCGTGCGGCTACGTAGGTCACGTCGCACGCTACTGTAATCGCGTGCAGTCGCCTAGCGCTACAACATACGCGCCAAATCGTATGGTTGGTTCTCCCCGCCCATATATTACGACGACCCTTCGGCATCGTCACTATACGTTCCGCCCAACGCCCAATACCCGCCGCTCACCTTCTCCACGCCGACGCTCGCTATCACCGATGCCGCCTCGTCCCGCAGCTCGGGAAGAAGAAAACTAATCGTCGCAGTCCACGAGGCAAGGGCTGCGACGCCGGCGAAACGCGAAAGTCCTCAGGGTAGCCCGACGAATGTAATAGACGTGTTTGTTGATGGTGTTCACAGATCTGCACTCGTGGACACCGGAGCCGCCGTATCAGTTATGAATGCCAAACTTTGTCGCTTGATTCGGAAAGTCACGATGCCCCTTACTGGACTGTCCCTCCGCACAGCCGGCGCACAGCGTATTCACCCGTTAGCGGCGTGCACAGCTCGTGTTCTCATTGAGGACATTGCATACGCGATCGAATTTATTGTAATTTCGTCGTGCTCCCATGACGTTATCCTCGGCTGGGATTTTCTCTCCCGCCACAATGCCGTCATTCATTGCGCACGGGCCGAACTAGAACTGTCGCCGCTCTCAGATTTGACGCTCGCCGACGATGCTCCTCTTCCGAACAAACTCCTCGTCAGACAGGACACCACCGTTCCTCCCAACTCGTCAGTGGTTGTCTCTATGTACTGCAGCAGCCTCTCCAACGCCGTCGCACTACTTTCTCCGTGTGGCAGCTTTTCCACCCGAAAAGGTCTACTGCTACCTTTCGCAATGGTGAACATCACACAGGGCTCTAGTGCTATATTTATTTGTAACCCGTTCTCGTACCCTGTGTTGCTACTCCAAGGAGAATGTCTGGGCACTGTCGAAGCTATCGCAGACGTACAAATTACGGGCGTTCCCGAAGACCCATACTGTGCCCGTTACAGTACGCTCGGCTCGATTTATACGTCTGGCCCATTGCCTATAGAAGTGTTCGATTCTTCTGTTGCCGATGATCTTACTCCGGGCCAGCGATCACCACAGCTTCTGTGCCTCCTACAAGAATTTCGGGCTTCTTTCGACGTTGGGCAACCTTCCCTCGGCCGGACGTCAACTGTTACGCACCACATCGATACTGGCTCTCAATTCCCATTGCGGCAACGTCCATATCGTGTGTCGGCTACAGAACGTCGCGTGATTAATGAACAAGTGGCCGATATGCTCCACCGCGAAGTGATCCGCCTTTCCCACAGTCCATGGGCCCTTCGTCCTTGTTACGAAGAAAGACTGTTCTGTACGGCTCTGTGTGGACTATCGGCGCCTCAACAAGATCACTCGTAAGGACGTTTACCCGCTTCCGCGAATCGACGATGCTATTGACAACCTACAAGGAGCAGATTTTTTTTCATCTCTTGATCTGCGCTCAGGGCATTGGCAAGTACCTATGGCAGATGACGATCGACCGAAGACAGCCTTTGTCACGCCCGACGGCTTATACGAATTTAACGTCATGCCGTTTGGACTTTGTAATGCGTCAGCAACTTTTGAGTGTATGATGAAATAATCTACGTTACCCGCCCGGCCCGGCCCGGCCCGCCATCCCTTTACCTTAGGCCCGAGGCCCGGCTCGAAACCGCCCCGAACCCGGCCCGAAACCGAAAAATACATGTTTGTCAGAGTTGAGAGGCCCGAGAATAACTCGCTGCACGTTACATGCACACCACCAGAAAGCCCGAGCCCGGCCCGGGCCCGGGTCAAAAAGCACACGCCGTGCCCGAGCCCGGCCCGAGCCCGTGAAAAAACTGCTCTACCCGGCCCAGCCCGGGCTTTCGGGTAAGCCCGAGCCCGTGCAGTGCTCTAGTTTGTACACATATACATATAACCTGCAGTCTCCATGAGAGAGGGCATCTATTCCTGTGCTAAAACCTAAAAACACTTCGATATCGTTTCCTCAGCACCACGCTCGACAAGGTAGACAGCCGTCCTCTTACGGAAGCCACAATTCTTGGTCCCTGGTCCCAGCCGACGTCGGAACGAACTGCTTTAAAAGCGCTATTACGCTTTTTTAAAGAAACAGGACTTAGTGAAGAACTATAGAATGGGCGGACTGATACGTTTCTTTTAGTTTTCTTTTTAATCTTCTTTTGTTTTCTAATCTTTTCTGCCCTTACCCCATCCCCCTGTGCAGAGTAGCCAATCGGACACTTAAGCTGGTTAACCTCTCTGCCTTTCACCTCTCATTTTCCTTCCTTCCTTCGATATCGTTGACATCCTTGTTTACGCACCTTGCACGAACAGTAAGCTGTTCGATTCCAGCAATATCCGTCGTTTCGTCAGCAAGTAGGGAGAAGCAGCCTGCAGAGTTCACTTTTGAATCTAGGCTTTCTTTGATAATTTCACCACAAATTTGTATAATTTGCTTTTGTACGTCTGGTTTAAATACGAGGCATTACTGGGGCAACTTTCCAAATGATTCTTCAGATATGTATCTCCACAATCAGCTCACATGCAAGGAAGCGCTCTGGAAATACCAGTATTTTCAGCGGGGGCTTTGCTTAAATCCATAGGACCACTGTCCCTATGGCCACAGAGAGCCAAACCTTACCGCCCGCAAAAAAGAACTGTCTCAAATTAAATAGGCCGTGGAGTTTCTTCTGTTTTCTCTTATTTTACTTTGCCTGCCCTGGTCCAGCTTATCGATCACATTGGGCGCGCTTCCTGAAAATGTTCGGAGAAAATTATCAGATGCCAGCTGACTGTCACGGTGATATTTAATATTTTCGTGTGTGTGGAAGATTGCGAGCGCGTGCTTCCATTTCTGGAACGGCTTAGACACGCGCGTTCGAGTGCGTGCATGTTGGCCCAAGTTTATAAAAACATTAAACCCAGAAAGTTCCAGAATGAGAAATCAGATGCACGCCTTTGGAAATGTCAGTGCACTTTTCGCGTCAAAAGTGTATGAGAACTTTATACCCATCAAGTTTCGTAATTGAAATCCATGCGCTCCGTAGATTCCGGTGCCGCTGCGAGATGCCGCGACGCGCCCGCTCGCTATCGAAAATCCCTTGAAACTTTTTGCTCGGCTGGGGCCCCTTACGTTATGTGACTCCAGGTGCATGGGCGGTTCCACGAAATCCAGCCCGAGTTCGCAATTTTCGCGCCGAAATGTCTTTTCGAGTGTCAAAAAGACATTGTAGACAAAATCCACAATGATTTCCGGCGCCGGTGGTTGTTTTGGTCGGCGGTGCATGAGAGCACAAAAAAATTTCGGGGGGGGGGGGGGGGGAGAATACGCGCCTGGAATGAACCCATAACAGCTTACGCTGTAAAAGCGGAGCTCTAGTGTTTTTGAGTGTGCTCGATTTTCTCAGCTCTCGGACCTCGTTGTGGACCTCTCATTCTCCCAGCAGCTGGCGCGGCACCAGCCATTGAACCTCCGTGACTGCTCGGACCCCCGACTTCACAGCAGCCGTCGCTGTTGGCGTTGCCGCTGGCATCGTTGGCCTGATGTCCATAATCGAATCTGCCATGTGCTTTCGCACATGCGTCAATTGAATTATCGCGGACGGTGTCGACTGCAAAGATATGCTTTGTTCGACATTTGCTTCCGGGGGGGGGGGGGGGGGGGGTGCGCAAGAAGAAGAAGCGTACATCAGTGATATTGCCAGCAAGAAACATTGGCGCCAACGAACTTAAGGCGCTGTTAATAAAGTGGCTATGGCTTGGCGCGCCAATTTCTTGACATGGTGACAGCCAGACTCGTGTCGGTATTACTATGTTGACACAAGCAATTCTCGTCCAATCTAACAATGCAAACCGCAACGGCTTCTACCCGTATCGTGCTTAGAACTGAGATAGAAATGTCTTTTTTTATATAACTATTGACACCAAAATGCCCTTTCAATTCGAAGGTAAACTTCATGCACCAGGGAAATTTTCAGAACATTTCGATTGACAGGTGGTCGCGGACTATCTAACAAAGTTTCAACAGCGTTTCATGGCATTCGAAGACGATAAACAGAGCGACCACCTTTTCTGCGACCCTTTCTTGATGACGCCGGAAGACTGCAACTACACACAGCAGATGGAGCTGCATCGACCCGCAGCGTTCACCGGAGCAAGAATGCGTGCAGAGTAAGCAGTGGTATATTTTATCGAACCTCAAAAAAAAAAAAAGAAGGCAAATCCGGAAACACAGTGAACGATGCCTTGAAACTAGTACCTTTTTCGCATCATCAAAAGATACAGTTAACCTTGTGGAGACGCGGGTGCGGGCCACAGTCCCCTCCCTCACCGCTACACCCCTTCCCTCCCCCGCCCGGATTCGCTAGTGCTGAGGGCGGCAGTGATTGACTCAAAACAGAATGTCTTGTTACAAAGTTGAACCATTTTCCACAAAGTGCGACCTGTGAGGCTTCCAGAGGTGTTCGCTTTAGCACTCGCTGATATTGAGTTGTGCAGCCCTGGATTAAAGCTTTTAGGTGAAAATTCGTTTTTTTTTTTTTTGATGCAGTGTACGCGCGCGTTCTTGAGAAAGCCCCGACGGAACGTGTATCGTTAAGGAATGCATAAAAAGAACAAAAAAAAACATGGGCAGCTTGCATTAGTGGTGCAAGGCTAGACCAAACAGCGGAGCTGGTTATTGACCTAGCTTCTTCCCGGTTTTACTAGGTTTAGCTAAGTTTTGCAAAGTGCTGCTAGGCACGGTATTCCGAGTCGGCTCGCCGCCGACGCGCAGATTCTCGCTTGGCCGTGCGATGCGCCTCAAGATGAGCGGCTTCTTCTTCTGGTTTGCGGATCTTCTTTGGTCGTTCTATGTCAAGGCTACATGTACTGCCCACAGATTCAACGAGACTTGTGCCGCCGTCACGGCGGCTCCGAGCTTTATCTCCCCGGTGACGTCACGGCCAAGCTGCGCCTCCACACTTGCTGGGGCGTGGCTGGTCGAAACCTGCCGCGCCATCGCCAGAGGCGCGTGCTGCAGTCACGGGCACCGCGCGCGTTCGGCGCGAGCGCGGGGATACGCGGAAACGCGGCAGCGTCGGCAGCAGCTCTGCGCGTTGCCTCGTTAGTGCTGCTACAATTTCTGTTCTCTCTCCCCTTCCATTTAATATTGCTCTCATCCCCTTAGCCCGGAAACTCAATCTCATCTCACACCTAAAGCATACCCTGTACGCTGATATTACCACATGGACTACTCGTGGCTCTGACGGGGATATTGCAATATGAGGAAAATCTACAATTAGCAGCGGACACCATCTCCACTCACGCATCATCTATCGGGCTCGAGTGTTCCCTCTCTAAGTCCGCGCTCCTCCTAATTAGACCACAATCTACCGCTAACTCGCCCATCCAAATCTCTTTACAAGGATCCCCTATCCCCCTCACGCCCACCCTGCGCATCCTTGGCCTCTACTTGCAGGATTGATGACGCAATGACCATACCCTTAAAAGACTCAAGACCTCCACGCAATCAGTGTTGCAGCGTCTACGCTACGTATCTTCCCTGCACAAGGGTTTAGACAAAGCAGACAACATAAAAGTTGTACATGCTTTTACGCTTAGCCGCATTCTGAACGCCACCCCATATCTCAAGCTGAACCGCACGGAAACCGAGCGCGTGAACGCCATGCATGATCCGCCTTGCAACTAAGGCAGCCATAAACCTACGCCGCAGCGTAAGCACAGCCAAACTTCTTGCACTGGGCATGCATAACACGCTTCCTGAACTAGTTGAGGCGCACCTTCAGACGCAGTACTTAAGACTGCCGCGAGCGCCACTGGCCGGCATATCCTCGTCTCCCTTCGCATCAACATACCCTCTAATCAGTCAACCCGTATAGCCATTCCTCGACACATCCATACCCCCCTTGTAGTTATACCCCTTCCTCGAAACGTCCATTCCCAGCATCACATCTCTCGCTGCGTAGCTCGCGCACATGCCCTCCACAAGCACCATGGACAAACCAAGAATTACATTTGGGTAGACGCCGTATGTACAACGCATGAAGCTGTAGCAGTTGCTTACAACCAAACCCTACGCCGACCTCTAAATTCCCATCTTCCCTCGGGCTCTACACGTGAGGAGCAGAGGAGACCGCCATCTCCTTAGCCCTTGCACATTCGGATGCTGAATACATCTTTAGCGTTTCCAAGTCTGCTCTATCCAACTTTGCCAGGGGCAGGATTCAGCCTTGGAATTAGTGGCGTGTCTGTGCCTAACTGCGTGCTGACCGATGTCAAAACCCCACAAGAAAGTGCATGCAAGTGCTCCTGCAACAGAACTACATGTACACGGACATACTGTAAGCTTCCACGAAAAAGCACCGACGTACACACACACACATAGTAAAACTCATGCGCTCACACATTCACACATACAATCAATACAATCAAGCAACGTGCGCACGCACGCCTTCCTTCCGCTCAAGCACCCAAGCCCAGACGCGCTGTTTTTTCGTCATAAAATCTGCATGCTTTCTTCTATTCTCATGCCATTCTCAACTTGAATCGAGTTGCTAAAGAATGCGGTAGCGCCATATTAACGGCACCTGCTCCGCTCCGTGTAACATGTACTCGACGACCGAAACGTTCACGCTCACCTGGTTCACGCAGCAGCGCCTGCCATTCTCGAGCAACCAGAATACGTGTAGATATTTAAATTCATTGATCGCGTTTAGAGTAAAATCGTGAATTCTATTTATATACGGATGATTAGCTCGTTTTCTTGTGAAGAGGACGTGAACAGTATTATTTATATTGTCACGTACGAGTTTGTACCCCTGTGGACAAAATGACGTTGGTTGGTGAAGAGGCTGAAGTGTCTCGGAGCTCGGTAGATGGTGTTACCCTGGCTACATTGCTACAACCTTCTAACTGTATGTATTGTAAATACATTTATTTTCTCCCTGTAACATTTTTGTGGAGGTGCTGGGTAACCTCGCCACAAGCCGGCCCTGGATCTTTGCAGCGGGCGTTACATCGGTTCCCCTGTTATGGCTACTGACGCTGCCTCCGACGCTGATGCTGCATCCGACGCTCAGACACCAGCGGAAGTGCTACTAACCCAGCTATGTCACCTGGGAATCTCCACTGGCGCTGGCAAGGTCGACGTCGAAGACTGGCTGACGTCGTACGAGCGCGTCGGTAAGCACAACAAGTGGCATGCCACACTTTTGCTGGCCAACGTGATATTTTACTTGGGAGGAATCGCAAAGGTATGGTTCGAGACGCATGAAACCGAAAGTACAAGCTGGGACTCCTGCAAGGAAAAGCTACGCAATCTTTTCGGAAGACCTGTGGGACGTCAAATGGAGGCCAAGCAAGAGCTAGCGTCTCTTGTCCAGACACCAACCGAATCGTACGTCGCGTATATTCAAGACGTTCTGGCTCTCTGCCGTAAAGCGGACGCGGACATGCTGGAGGCCGATAGGGTTGGATACTTCTTTAAGGGCATCGCGGACGATGCGTTCAACCTCCCGCTTTGCAGGAACTGCTCAACGGCTGAATCCGCCATAAAGGAATGCCGGAATTTTTAGCAAGCGAATAGCAAACGCATCGTACAACGCTTCGACCGACTTCAGAATACGGCTGCCACTGCCTCCTGTAACGACCCTCCGGCATCACATCTGCCTGCCACGCCAAGGTTGACCCAGGTCATCCATTGCGAATTTGAGGCTATGGCTCCAAGTGCCCCATACGCACGACATGACCATCTCGCTCATTCAAGCTGTTGTCCGCCAAGAAATTGCAAAGATCTACATCCAGTCTGCCGTCCGCCCACGTCCCACCCCTACCACTCCTGTCATTGCCTCTGCTGCGCCTCGCCAGTAGTTCCTGAAACGATATCGGAACCCCTCTCAGTGGCGAACACCGAATGACAGGCCAATTTGCTTTGCTTTCTCCCGGGTCGGTCACATCTCCCGCCACTACCGTAGTAGCCGCTGGTAGTCCTCGCCTCGACGATATGCTGATCGCCACTTCGACCGAGACCCTCGGTCTCTGTCCCCGTCCTACACGGGCCGCTTCTCGGGAAACTAAGCAATGCAGTCCCCGGAGGTGAGGCTCCGTTGACTCGGTCTGCAAAACCTCTGCTGACCCCTGCTGCTCGACCGAACCTTGGTGAAATTTTTGTTGATGATGCACCCGTTCAAGCCCTCATCGATACTGGTGCTCAGGTGTCGGTTATGCAATCATATCTTCGTAGCCGTCTCCACAAAGTCCTGACACCTGCCGAGTCGCCTGCCGTCCGAGTGGCTAATGGCAGTGCAACAGCCGTGATGGGAATGTGCGCCGCCCATGTTACCATTGCTGGTCGTCAAGTGTTAGTCCTGTTCACTGTACTGGCAGAGTGTCCCCACGAAGTGATTCTTGGAATCGACTTCCTGACTGCTCATTTAGCACTTTTTGAATGTGCAACGGCACCCTTCGCCTTGAACTGCCCCATTACTTTGCCGACCCAACACGGCCACAAGTCCCGACTTACTTCTGCTCAGTTTGCTCGACTGCAACCTGATGCTGCGACCTGACACCTGCCGTCCTCATGTCGCCTTTTCCTCCACTTCTAGGTGGTCCTTACGTGGTGTCCTCACTTTGCAACGTTCTCCTGGCACGCCACATAGCGCTACCAAGCGTGGCTTCCCCTTCTGAGCATTGGTTCGTGTCTGCAAGTGCTTCCTGAGGGTGTATCTCTCGCTTTGCTGTCCCCTTTGAAAGACTGTCGAGTAGCTGCTCTTACGCCCGAACCACGATTCCACCCTGCTGCAGCTTCCTACCATCCTACTTCACGCAAAGATAAGTTTACGCCTATGATAGCTACAGACCTACGATCTACTTACGCCGACGCCCTTCGCCGCATTCTCATGTCCTATGAAGACCGCTTTGATGTTGGAAATCGCCCGCTAGATTGCATCTGTGTCGTCACGTATCCCATCCACACTGGTGACGCTCCTCCTATACACCGGAGGCCCTACCGTGTGTCGATGGCTGAACGGCGGGTGGTCCAAACGGAGGTGGACAAAGTGCTCTCCAAAGATATTCTCTAGCCTTCCTGCAGTCCGTGGGCGTCACCTGTCGTTTTGGTTAAAAAGAAACACAATACCTGGATATTTTGTATCCATTACCGTCACCTGAATAAGATTACAAAAAAGGACGCGTATCCGCTTCCGCGTATTGATGACGAGCTGGACTGCTTACACGGTGGTAGTTATTTTTCATCGATTGATTTGCGCTCTGACTTCTGGAAAATCGCAGTGGATGAACGAGATCGTGAAACGACCACCTTCGTCACCCCAGATGGTCTCCACCAATTTAAAGTGATGCCTTTCGGACTGTGTAATGCCCCTGCTACCTTCGAGCACATGACGAACTCTCTTCTGGGCGGACTCAAATGGACCACATGCCTCTGCTACCTTGATGACGTCATAGTTTTTTTTCACCGACGTTTGAGAGCCACCTCCACCGACTCTCAGTTATCCTTGATGTTTCTCGACGTGCCGGCCTACAACTCAATTCTGGAAAATGCCACTTCGGCCGCCGCCAAATACGAGTAGTTGGTCACTTGGTTGACGCTTCTGGCGTCCAGCCTGATCCTGACAAAGTTCGTGCCGTTGGTGAATTTCCACTTACGCGTTCTTCTACCGATGTCCGCAGTTTTCTAAGGCTGTGTTCCTATTTTCGGCAATTTATCCAGAACTTTGCCGAAATCGTTCGTCCTCTCACAGACCTCCTGAAAAAGGACACCATTTCTTGTTGGGGACGCGACCAGGGTGAAGCATTTTCAACGCTTATCAGTTGCCTTACCAACCAACCCGTGTTGGGTCATTTTGATCCGCATGCCTACACAGAAGTTTGCACTGATGCAAGCGGCCATGGCATTGGCGCTATCTTGCTTTAAGGACAGCGGGACACCAATTGCGTGATCGCGTATGCTAGCCGTCTTCTTTCAGCACCAGAATGAAGCTACTCCATAACAGAACGTGAATGCTTGGCCCTTGTTTCGTCTATTGCTAAGTTCCGCCCTTACCTATTCGGTCGACATTTCACCGTCGTGACAGATCATCATGCCTTATGTTGGCTATCCTCACTCAGAGACCCGACAGGCCGTCTTGGCCGCTGGGCTTTACGCCTGTAAGAGTACACGTTTTCCGTGTCCTAGAAATCTGGCCGGCTACATAAGGACGCCGACTACCTCTCCCGCTACCCTGTCGACCCACTCGATGGCACCTAAATTGATACAGATACCTGCGTTTTGTCGGTCTCCGATTCCTCACGCATCGCCGACGAGCAGCGTCGTGACCCATATTCGCGATCCATGATCGAACGCCTTACCTCGGAGCAACAGGACGCTTCTCTCCGTATGTTTGTTCTCCAGGACGGGACCTTATACCGACGCAATATGAATCAACATGGTGCTGAACTGCTTCTCGTCGTTCCCCAGCATCTGCGCTCGACAATTCTCTTGCAGTTACACGATGCGCCCACCGCTGGTCATCTGGGTGTCTCCCGTACATACGACCGTGTGCGCAAACGATTTTTCTGGCCTGGGCTATATCGCTCTGTTCGAAGCTACGTCGCTGCCTGCGAACTTTGCCAACGCCGCAAGAAGCCTCCATTGTCTCCCGCTGGGCACCTTCAGCCTATAGATATCCCCAGTGAGCCATTTTCCAGCGTCGGCCGAGACCTCCTTGGCCCATTTACAACCTCATTCTCAGGCAATAAGTGGGTGGCTGTTGCGACGGACTACACCACGCGTTATGCCATACCGCGGGCCCTCCCTACAAGCGGCGCAACTGATGCGGCTGATTTTCTTCTCCATGAAGTGATCCTACATCATGGCGCCCCACGTCAGCTACTCACTGATAGAGGCTGTTGTTTTCTTTCTAAGGTTGTCGACGACCTTCTTAAGGCCGTTTCACATGGTGCTATTTTGCACTGCGATTATCGCACCGGAAGTGCGATTTCCGTCGCATGCGACGAAAATCGCAGTCGCAGGGCCGATTCTGCGATTTTCCGCTGCGACCAACCGGTTGGTCGCAGCGTCGCAACGTCGCAGCAATCACTGCGATTTTTCCGTCGAAATTGCGCCGAGAGGTATTCCGCGGTCTGTTTCGGAAAATGACGGCGATCGCTCAACGCAACGTTTACAGATACTTTTTTGCCTATAAATATTGGATCAACAAGCCTCGAACAGTGCAACTAATTGAGTGGAGTCTTGGATTGCGCAATCGGTACGTAACATCAGCACCGACAATCGAACAGTGCGGATAAAAAAATCACAGCATATCCCCGGGGTGAATGATGATGAGTGGGCGAAGCTCCGGAGGGAATCATCGGATCTGCCGCTTAAGGGGACGCTAGCACAAACGCGTTAGAAACGTGCAGTACTCTCTAGCAAGGGGGAGCGGCCACAGCGTCTTACGCAGCCATTTACACATGCCGGAACGTGCACCGCGTTTGCCGACGCCATCACATGACTGCTGAGAGAGTATACCCCCCGTATTCATAAACGCTCCTAGACTTGAACTTGACTTGCCACCGCTTTGGGCAGCGCGTTCGAAACGCGTTGAAGGTAAGGCGGAGAGGCCACAGCGTCTTACACCAGCTTCTTACACGGGCCGTAACGCGCTAGCACAAACGCGTTAGAAACGCGCTAGAAACGCGGCCTTTCGTTTAATGTTGGGTATTTATTGCCATCGTGGTGCGTGTGTCCATGTCCGCTTCGTGGCGTAGTGGGCTAACGCCGCGCGCTCGGAAGCGAGGTGTCCCTGGTTCGATTCCGCGCTACGGACACAACTTCGGAATTTTTTTCCTCATTTTTCTCAGACTGGTTACACACTACTACTACGACGACGGGGACGGAACGGGTGCCGCTATAAGGAGCTTCGCCCCTAAAACTCGTAGGTCAGATTCGGTTCTGTGATTTCTATGAGTTTGTTGACACGCTACGTTGCTAATCTGGCGACGCTTTTTTTAGGTTGGCTTCGGGTGCTGATAGCACGTACTTTTGCGTGATTTTCCGTTACGCACACGCGCTGCGAGTTGGTAAATACTACAGGTGTCCCTCAGGGGAAGGCATGGCCTTCGGATGTCGTCCCAATTTTCTGGTTCTGGAGACAACTCGCGATATACAAAAACGCCACAGTTTTATCGCGGTATGCTTTTACGGACGGAACAATTTAAAGAATATGCAACTACGGACAAATGCTATGGTCAATAGGTCACGCTATACGCGCGACCATTTAGTTGCAGTCGGTTGGTTAGGGCTTTCATGGGCATTTTCCCCAATGAATTATCTCATTTCAAGGTTCTGTTACTTCCGCTGCGAGACGCAAAGCGAACGTGCAAACTGGATATCGTAATGAATGTTCTACAATAGCATATTTCACGCTTTGACTGGAAATATGCAGTATTGCCAATTTGTTTTCGAAGCAATATTTAAACAGTTTTTTCTCATTTTTCTGATGCATCATTTTTCTCCTGAATAAAAAAACCAATAAACCTTCAGTGTGCTGCAGACTTTGTATCCTTACTGCATCTGTATTAACCCTCACATTAAAAGGTAATTGCACATTTCGTTTACTTCAGTGCATTGAATTACTTTTGTTTATGCTGGTTGTAACATATCACAGTACTCTAAGAAACTACTTAGCCATAAACATCCTTGCCTTTTCTTGCTTCTCTGTCTCTACTTCCTGTAAACCACATGCAATAATGCGAAAAGCAGGCAGACATCTGGTTTTTATAAGTAGTAGATAACACATTAAACAAAAGCAGATCAAAATTGTGCAATGAAGTCAGCCGGTTGCATTCCTTCGTGTGAATGATAGTATCTTTTCAAGTGTGGGTGGGTCTTGCATGTCCACAGCTCATAAAGTGTGCAGACTCATCACGAGGCGTAGGTATTGCCCATCAAGATGGAGGCAATTTTGCTAATGAGTCTGCACTTACATGTATTACCGCATAAACTCGTATAACCATATCCCATCATTACTCAATCGAGCTTGCTCAGAGTCATATTCACCAAAATTCTACTTATTCGAGCTTGCTGTGACTCATATTCACCAAAACTATACTCGGCCGAGCTTGATCTGACTAATATTCACAAAGATTCTACTCAGGCAAGCTTGCACCGAGTCATATCCACCAAATATCTACTTAGCCAAACTTGCTCTGACTTATATTCATCAAAATTCTACTCAGGTGAGCTTGCACTGAGTCATATTCACCAAAAATCTACTTGCCGAGCTTGCTTTGACTCATATTCACTAAAATTATACTTGGATCAGCTTTCCCTGACTACCACATGACAATATTGTTGCGCGAAAACGTATATTTACAAATATTTAGAAAACAGGCGAGTAGTACAGGCGTAGCAGCAACCAGCCAAGATGGCGAGGAGCAACCTCTACTTCCTCTTCTTCAGTGCCGGTCCAATGCTGACCTCTGCTTCGGTGCCGGTCTTCTTCTTCTGTCTCGCGTCATTACCCCCCGGGCAAAAACACGCGCACCATCCGGGCAGGTCAGAGTGCAGCATCTGTGGACGGGTGATACGGCTTCAGCCGGGCAACATGAACTACGTCAGTCTTGATCGGCGCAGAAGATAACATTGGTTGTGCCGGTGCAATCTCATAAGTGACGTCGGTAACTTGGCGCAGAACGCGATAAGGACCATGGTAGCGTGGTAGAAGCTTCGCGGAGAGACCAACGTGTCGAGTTGGCGACCAGAGGAGGACTAAGGATCCAGGAGCGTAACATACATCCTTGTGACGGCAATCGTAACGGTTCTTCTGTGACACCTGCGACATCTGAAGGCGGTCACGCGCGATATGACGCGCAGCGTGCGCCCTTTCGATGGCATCCTGTGCGTACTCCGATGGTTGTTGTGGGGCGGCTGGTAGTACAGTATCCATAGGTAGTGTCGGTTCCCGGCCAAAAAGAAGGTAAAATGGTGGACAACCTGCCGTATCGTGGCGTGACGAATTATAGGCAAATGTGACAAAGGGTAATGTAGCATCCCAGTCGCGGTGGTCGGCGGAAACGTACATGGACAGCACGTCGGTTATAGTGCGATTCAGACGTTCGGTGAGGCCATTCGTCTGAGGGTGATAGGCGGTGGTGACTTTGTGTTTCGTGGAACATGAGCGTAGAAGGTCATCGATGACACGCGACAAGAAGTAGGGACCGCGATCGGTGAGCAGCTGACGAGGCGCTCCGTGATGCAGAATAACATCGTGAAGGAGGAAGTCGGCAATATCGGTGGCACAGCTGGTTGGAAGTGCGCGCGTAATAGCGTAACGCGTGGCATAGTCTGTCGCGACAGCGACCCATTTGTTCCCTGATGCTGATGCAAGGAAGGGTCCGAGCAAATCGAGGCCGACGCGGAAGAACGGCTCTACTGGGACATCGATAGGCTGAAGAAGGCCGGCGGGAAGCGTCGGTGGTTTCTTGCGTCGTTGGCAAAGTTCGCAGCGGCCAACATACTTCTGTACGGCGCGATAAAGTCCAGGCCAAAAGAAACGACGCCGCACGCGCTCATAAGTGCGCGTTACACCAAGATGACCTGCTGTAGGTTCGTCGTGAAGCTGCTGGAGGACAGTAGTACGCATGTGGGAGGGCACCACAAGCAAGTGTTCAGGGCCTTCGGAGTATACACTGTGGTGGTATAAAGTGCCATTATGTAAGGTAAACATCCGGAGTGACTCGTCAGGGTGCCCGGAACTGAGACGGTTGATGATGGAACGTAACGCCGGATCACGCCGCTGTTCATCGCCGAAATGAATTAACTGAGATATAGAAAGGACACAGGCATCGGTGTCAGGGTTGGTGCTGTCGGGTGTATCCACGGGATAACGGGACAGGCAATCCGCGTCCTGATGTAATTGGCCAGACTTGTGGATGACGGAAAACGAGTACTCTTGTAATCGCAAAGCCCAGCGTCCGAGACGGCCTGTAGGATCTTTCAGCGAGGAAAGCCAGCAGAGCGCATGGTGGTCAGTGACAACCGTGAATGGGCGGCCAAAGAGGTACGGCCGAAATTTGGAGATTGCCCAAACAAGGGCAAGGCATTAACGCTCGGTAATTGAGTAATTGCGTTCTGGGGCAGAGAGCAGGCGGCTGGCGTACGCTATGACGCAGTCACGACCATGCTGGCGCTGGGCAAGGACGGCTCCGATTCCGTATCCACTGGCATCCGTCCGAACTTCCGTAGGAGCAGATGGGTCGAAGTGCGCCAGCAGAGGAGAAGTCGTCAGGAGGCGGATAAGCGCAAAAAATGCCTGAGCTTCGAGATGGCCGCAGACGAAAGGCGTATCTTTCTTGAGAAGGTCGGTGAGCGGACGGGTGATGTCAGCGAAATTTTTGACAAAGCGACGAAAGTAAGAACATAAGCCAATGAAGGAGCGAACGTCTTTGGTTGAGCAAGGTGCAGGGAAATGCTTCACGGCGCGAATTTTTTCTGGGTCAGGTCGGATTCCTACACCATTAACAAGGTGGCCCAGCACTGTTATTGCGCGGCGACCAAAATGGCACTTGGATGAGTTAAGCTGGAGACCGGCGCTGCGGAACACTTGGAGGATGGCGGACAGGCGCTGGATATGGCTCTCAAATGTCGTTGAGAAAACAATAACGTCATCTAGGTAACATAAGCAGGTCGACCATTTGAAGCCGCGAAGGAGCGAATCCATCATGCGCTCAAATGTGGCTGGCGCATTGCATAGGCCGAAGGGCATAACTTTAAATTCGTATAACCCATCAGGTGTCACAAAAGCGGTCTTCTCGCGGTCCATAGGATCTACGGCAACCTGCCAATAGCCACACCGCAGGTCGATGGATGAAAAAAAAATGTCACAGTTTCGCCCTAAGGGCGAAGCAATGAATGCGATAGCAACACAGCAATGTCATACGATGTAAGGTGAGCGGCTTTGGTAGCAATATGAATTGTAGTAAACATGAGCTGATTAAGTAAGCAGGTGTGCTGCGGCGTAAGTAGACCGACATGAAGAGAGACTCGATGACCACGAGAAGGCGCGTGTGAAACGGTGGTGTTGATGAGAAGCGCTTCCCGTGGGCAGCGCGCGTGCGAAGGGACACACCTGTAGCGCTGCACTGCCGATCCGGGCAGCATTACATGTGTAGCGTGCGTTGGAAAATGTGGCCCGACTATTACTAACTGAATGAACAAGCGTGGTGTGAGCGCGCACAAACAAACATGAATAGATCACATTGAATGACTGCAGACAACGACTGTCAAAACGCTGGCAGCAAGCAGCGGGCGAAGGTACGTGCGGTCTATCGCTTCAACGGAAACTGAGCGGCCAGAGCATAAAGGTCAGAGCCGTGTGGAGATAAGAGACGGTGCGGCGAGCGACGAGCGCGGTTGCTGGCAGAGGAAAAGTGCGCGGTGAAGATTTTATCTATACGGAACCTCACGGCGACGGCTACGGCGACGGCGACGCCGACGGCAGAAATCCGGTTGAAGTGTCCATATAATTGCTATCGCAATAATAACTCGCTCCGTGGAGGCAATCGAGGGCATCATCTATAGGTGGCAACGGATATGCGTACTTCTTAGTGATCTTGTTCAGGTGTCTGTAATCGACGCAGAAACGCCAGGTACCGTCTTTTTTCTTGACAAGCACAACTGGGGATGCCCATGGGCTAGACGAAGGTTCTATAATGTCTTTTGCAGCCATCTTGTCGACTTCTGTTTGTATAATCGACCGTTCAGCAGCAGAAACACGATAAGGACGGCGATGAATAGGGTTTTCGTCGCCTGTGTCGATTCGGCAGAGCTCATCAGCCTGCGCAGGTGAAAGGTCCGCGGCTATCATTTTGTTAAGCTCACTTTGAGCAAGGCAATAGATAATCGCTCCCCCCTATGTAGCTTGACTGCGGCTAGGTCACCAACTCGCATGGAGCGCTTGTTCTTAACTGACCACAACCCACGTCTGTGTCGTTGTGCACTCTGTAATGGTGGTGACCAACCAGGACCACATTGAACCATCGGCATGGGGTTACTGCCCTCGCCTCCCAGCACCGGCTCATCTACTTACGCGATCGCTCAATACACTGGTTATCATTTTGTTGAATTCACTGGTAGGCAAGCTGGTGGATCCTGCTGAGCACGTCGGTCTCAAAGTCGCCTCAGATGTTAGCGTGGATATTTGACAGTCGCTGAGGGATGCCAACGTTGCGAGCGCAATTCCGGATGGTAGAACACGGGCGGATAAGCCGAAGTTCAGCACAGGCAGATAAACTTCGTTGTTGACAATTTCGACAACCGTGTGGGGTAGGGTCACATTGTGTGCCAACACAACGTCAGTAATAGGGGATGCAACGTAATCCCCGTCAGCGACAGCAGGAGAGGGCGTCAAAAGAACATAAGTAGTGGATTGGGGCGGTAATCGCACGTACTCTGACGAACACAGTTGCGTAGGTTTAGCAGGAAGAGTCTCTGGGACAGAAGGGAGTTCAAGTTGCAGGACACCGGTGCTGCAGTCGACGAGGGCTGAATGTGTCGACAAAAAGTCAATGCCCAAGATCACGTCGTATGGGCACTGCTCAAGCACAAGAAACTGAGCGCGCGTCGTATGGCCAGATATAGTAACGCGGGCAGTACACGTTCCAACAACAGTAGGTGTGCTTCCATCGGCAACTCTCACTGTACGTAGCACGGCGGGTGTCAGGACTTTCTTCAGCTTCTCACGAAGACTAGAGCTCATCACCGAGATCTGTGCACCAGTGTCAATAAGGGCCATAACACTAACACCGTCGAGTTGGACTTCGAGCACATTAGAGCGGGTAGGAACTGTCAGACGAGGATTTCGAGGCCGGGTCGAGAATGCAGCGTCACCTCCGGGCGCTGCACTCGTTAGTTTTCCGATGCGTAGCGTCCAGTGGTGGCAGGCGACGGGAAACGGCGGGCTTGCGGCGAAGGGAATCGGCGGGCTTGCGGTGAGCGAAATCGGCGATCGCGCGGCGATGGTGACCTGCTGTACACATTGGTGCGAGTGTCGACGTCGGGCGTAGTCAGTCGGTGGAGAGCGCGACGATGTTGTACGGGAGTAGCCTTTAAGACGAGGGTTCCGGGTGCTCCAGCCAGTCGGTGACGTCTGACGGCTCCAGCAGTGTCGCGCAATATGCCCAACCCGAGAGCATGCGAAACATATTGGGCGATCATCTGGCGTCCTCCACTCAGCGGGATTGCGGTATCGGGAGTAAAAGGGCTGGTTCCGCGGCGCGACTGGTGGAACTGGTGGTGTGACTTGTGCGACTGGTGGCACGCGAACAGCGCACACAGAGGAGAGTCCCAAATTCGCGACCTCCGGTCGAACCACGGCCTGAATCAATGAAACCATAGGCTGGTTGGCAGTCGAGACATCGGGCACGAGAGGGGCTGGTGACATTGCTTCTAGTTCCCGTCGAACGATCCGTGTCAAAGTGTTCGAAACCGGCGATTGTGACGTAGGTAGTGGTTCCTCACATGATGACGATGCGGCAGTATTGGGGAGCCTGGTGAATTGCTGGGCGATACGGCGGGATTTAGCTTGTTCGAATCGCCGACACTCTGTCACAATAGCATCCACTGTGGCGCAATTCCTGAATACTAAGAGGTTGAATGCGTCATCGACGATTCCTTTGAGTATGTGTCCGATCTTGTCCGCTTCGGACATGTTACCGTCAACTTTACGGCAAAGCGCATGAATATCCTGAATATACGAAATGTATGATTCAGTAGATGACTGCGCACGGGAGCCAAGTTCTTTTTTAGCAGCTAGTTGACGACCCAAGGGCTTGCCGAACAAGTCATTCAGTTTTTCTTTGCAAACGTCCCAGCTGGTCAGATCGTGTTCGTGCGTCTCGTACCAGACGCGCGCGGTTCCTTTCAGGTAAAATATCACATTCGCCAGCATAAGCGTATCATCCCATCTGTTCTGTTTGCTGACACGCTCATACCATGCAATCCAGTCCTCGACGTCCACGTTATCTGTGCCAGAGAAGGTGCCCGGATCTTGCGGAAGCGATAAGATGACAGATGGCGGGGACGGCTGCTGCACGGTAGGTTCCGGCGCGGTGCGTGCTTCAGTGGCCATCACCGAGGGAACAACGCGGCGACCACTTCGGAGTTCCGTGCTTGGGTGATGGGGATGAACAGGCAGCGTACCCAGCACCTCCACCAGAAAATGTTGCGCGAAAACGTATATTTACAAATATTTACAAAAGGGGCGAGTAGTACAGGCGTAGCAGCAACCAGCCAAGATGGCAAGGAGCAACCTCTACTTCCTCTTCTTCAGTGCCGGTCTAATGCTGACCTCTGCTTCGGTGCCGGTCTTCTTCTTCTGTCTCACGTCAATATTCACTAAAAGTTTACTCAACTGAGCTTGCTCTTACTCGTATTCACCAAAATTCTACTCAGTCAGGCTCAAACGAACTCAGACTCACGGTTAGTTCGAAGTCTTAGTGAGCCGACGTTTGAGTGAGTTCACCGTGTTATGTATACATTACAACATGTGACCTGTGCGGTGAATAAGCAAACATTGTCTATGAGTACGTGTTGCATCGGGTGAAATAAGGACAACTGTAAACACTGCAGTTAGTTTTCTAGAGTTTAACTGACCGTTGCGTGAAAGCTTCGCCTCATGTCGATTCGAGCAAGTTCATTGGATCTGCATCATATTTTTTGCCGATCCTGCTGGCTGTCCTGGCCATTACTGGGTGGCCACATTTTGTACATTTCAACACAAAGTGGAATAAATGACTGTAGTGCAATATATTAAAAAAAGATGCTTGCATCACTGCACGTATAACAATCAGAACATGACACAAACACATGCACATAAGATACACACAAATGATAAATACATAAGCAGATGGAATCAGCTAGCCACCACCTATTGAAAAAAAAAAGCACAGGACTACGTATAACCACTCCCCTTGCCAGGTACATGGGCTATAGGAGAAACACACGTGAAACCTAGCAGTTACCTTGAGGTAGCAGCTATGGATGCTTTTGCATTCGCAGCTGGCCACTCAACCACTCAAGTGTGTTCAGTGTGCACTTGTACTTAGGCACACTTTTTATTGTTTATATCTCAAATATTTAATGTGGCTCCTCAAAATTTTGAGAATTTTTGGATTCTGAGGCTTGCAAAGGTAAATATTTTTATTCCATTTTCGTTCAAGGTGAAGGCTCATACAAAAGATTAGAGATATTGTCAGTGCCCCTCACTTTCTCTCAGAACATAAGTAGTCTGTTATTGAGATTCTAGCAGCTTTTCAACAGCAAGAAAGGGAATCAGCTTCCCCTGTTTTCAGCATTGGGTTAATGCAGGCAATTCAGGGAGGCATAAAGTTTTGCTAATACAATCGGTTCGGGAATACCAGATTAGACTGTACCTTGACACTTTCCTTGCACTTTCTTATTTTGGTCAAATAACCTAGTTCGAAATGGCTCCAGTTAGCATGCTCTAACATTGGTCTAATACAAGTTAAGTACATGACTAGCTTAACAGACTGGGATGCTCGCTTTCATTTCCAGGAAAGGAATCATAGCACCTGCTCCAGTTGCATAGGTTTTTGGTTATCAGGGGTATTCAGCCTCACTTTAAGGATAACGTGCTGAAACATGTAGAAGCACACGCATGCTAATAGCGGATAGTTTTGATAGTTTCTTACCTTACACCTGCCACCATGAATACAAAATTTTAGCTTTCGATTTTGTTATTAAACAAACAAACGTATTCCTAACAAGGTATTTTAATGTTAGCCGTGTGGCTTTGCGCCTGCGCTACGTACTGCAGCATATTAACTTAAGCTTCTTGATACAGATTCACAGCACACTAACAGCGCAAGAAACAGGACGAGAAAATAGACGACGCCCATGTCTGCCAGAATGATACGATACTACGTACACAAGTGACTGCAGCTCCTAAAAAAATGTGGTGTCGGCTTTTACGCCTTTCGAAATATTCAGAGAGCACTTGTATGAATAATGACAGCACAGGCGCCGAGACGGACGAGCCAGGCTGGCGCTAAGAAACGTTCACAACACAAATTCCATTGCACGTTCAGTAATTACACACAGATAATTTGCGGCTTTGTTCAGGGGCAGACGTGAGCTTTTGGGTTGGTGCTTGCTGCTAAGTTTGGTGCAACAATATTGCTAGGAGCAGGAACTGCTAATGCGCAATCACGAGCAATACACACACATCCGTTTTTCAGAAGCTGACGTTAATCACGGGTAGCGCGAGGGTCTCTGCGTTGACATGACGACTTCGCTGCAGCCGAATTCAGAATACTGCATATGCGATGACAACAGCTATAGGGGCTTGTTGATAGGTCCTCTTGTAATTTGTTTCACCGCAGGAAGAACGACACAGGCATAAAACACACACGAGACAGCACACAACGCTGAACGACCACCTGCGAACAGCTGTTTACGTCCGCCATTTCTCCTCGTATTGAACTTCACAAACCGCTGTTGCGCACTCCAAAACAAATTAAACTTTGAAGCGTTTTTAAATTACAAAACGCACGTATTATTTGGTCCTAATAAAGAGAGGTCAATTATATTATAACGCGCACGTCTTTTTCATTACATTAAATGAATTTATGCGACGTGTCTGACAAAATCTGGCTGCAAGCAACCCCGGGCGTCGCATCAGTCGCATTGTTGACATCGCACCATGTGAAACGGCCGTTGCGAATTTCGCATCTGCGAAAAACGCAGCTGCGAAAATCGTAGTGCAAAATCGCACCATGTGAAACAGCCTTTAGCTCTTGCTCAACGTCCCACAAGTTCACGACGGCTTACCACTCACAGACAAACGGACTTACCGAGCGTCTCAACCGCACACTCACGGACATGCTCTCCATGTACGTGTCTGATGATCACCGGGATTGGGACTGCACCTTACCTTTCGTGACGTTTGCATACAATTCGTCGCGTCACGACATTACTGGTTATTCCCCGTTCTATCTACTAAATGGCCGTCACCCTCTCCTGCCTCTTGACTCACTGCTCCCTTCTCATACCACCACTACCACGTTGTATGCTCACGACGCCATTGTTCGCGCGGCCACAGCACGTCGTATTGGCCGTGACCGTCTTCTGGCATCTCAAACTATCCAGAAGCACCGTTATGACAATCGTCGTCGGGACGCTCATTTCAGCCCTGGGTCCCTTGTCCTGCTTCGCGTCGGCCTTTGCGAAAAACTGCTGCCGCGATACGTCGGGCCATACCGAGTTCTTCGCCAAGTCACCAGCCCCACATATGAAATATCACCTCTGACTTCGAAGTCTTCTACCCCACCAGGAACTGATATCGTACACGTTTCGCGACTCAAGCCCAATTACTCCTACACTGATTCGACACCATAAGAAGCATCGAGACGATGCTTCTGTCGCCGGGGGTTAATGTCACGCACGCGGTTGTACCGCTGTGGACCAAAAGGGCGCGGGTTGGTGAAGAAGAGGCTGAAGTGTCTCGGAGCTCGGTTGATGGTGTTACCCTGGACACAGAGCTACAACCTTCTAACTGTATCTATTGTAAACACATATATTTTCTCCCCGTAACAAAATTAATGACATATCCCAACGCACGCATCAGTCTGCTATAGCATTTAAATTAGCTTGCAGGATTTGTGAATTGGAAATTGCATCTACCACTCTATAAACACAATTATCGGCAAACATCTCGCCTTCTTGTGAGGCAGAAAACTACCGTTTACGACCGATTTAGTACATCTATGTGGGTTTGGAATGAATCCACATTTTTATATTGAATACGTTCCCGCTGATGAAATACAATTTCGCGCCGAGGAGTCTAAAAAGGCTGTGTGACGTATCCTGTACATATTCCAGCTATAAGTTTTGTTTATGGTACGCGGAGGAAATACATTTTCACTCCATTTCACGGCACGACGTTTTTACAGTATTAAACTAGATTTTGCAAACGCTGTGAAGTATACGACGATTGTTTTCGCCTCCGCAACTTACAATGGAGTGATTCCGCTTTTTTTTTTACTGTGTCATTTGCTTACGGAGGCAAAATTATGGTTTTATGCATTTTTATTCCCTGTTGACGAAGTAAAGATGTTGGGCTATGGAGTTTTAAGGGTATAATCAACCATAAAAGCCCCTATTCAGGCTCATTTATGTTAACAGTGTAGCACGCATAGTGTATTTTGCGATGAAGCTCTAACAATAACGTGCGTTTATTTATAAGTCAGGGAAGCCAAGAATAGTGGGAGCGGCAGCAGCACTGCAGTCATGTCGCCTAAATTTGCATGGCTTGTTTTACAGATTCTGCCGTTGACCGTCTCTTTTGCTGGCTCAAATGGACAAGGGAACGTATCATTTATCGACTTCTCGACTTCGCGATTGCAAGCGGATGACGTCATATGGCCAGGAAACTGGGCGTCGCCAGGCGGAGGGACATCACCTTGCTTTCCGGAGCCTATAAAGCCTTCACCGCATCCCTACTTCTTCAGTGGGAGCGGCAGCAGCACTGCAGTCATGTCGCCTAAATTCGCATGGCTTGTTTTACAGGTTAGTTACTATTCGCCTGTTTCATTTAGGTCAGATTCTCTGTGTCTAATTATGCTGTCGCTCCCAGTGAACTGTGTTGATGCGATAAACTTGTTGTGGTCTCATTTGAAACTCTCACTTTGCGGGGATATTGAGACAAATCCCGGCCCTACTACTGAAGAACTGCTGCAACTCATTCTTGAGACACAAACACAAATGAATTTTAAGCTTTCTTTGTTTGAACAAAAACTTGATAAAGTGGCGGCGACATGCGCGAGACTTCAAGGTTTTGAAATCACTGTCCGCAACCTGGAACAATTTAACAAGGAAAGAAAATTGTTGAATTAGAGGACAGGGCTAGGAGGAACAACATTATTGTGTACGGAGTCCCGGAGAGTCCCAATGAAACAAAAGAAGGAATTGAAACCGCAGTTGTGAAGGGTATCTTTTCTGATCGCCTTGGTGTAGACGTGACGTCGATAGAAATAATTCATAGGCTGGGGCAGAAGAGACCAAGATAGACCTGTTATTTTAAAGCTTTATAATCACAAGGAAAAAGAAGCGATTTTTGAGAACTGTAAGAAACTAAAAGGAACAAACGTGAACCTTTCTCATGATTACTCGTATGAAACGCAACGAAAAAGGAACGAACTGTGGCGTTCTGCGCAATCATATAAAAGGGCTGGCGCGAAGGTGAACCTTGTTAACGACAGGCTTTTTATCAACGGAACGGCCTACACCTGGGACCTGTGCAATCATACTCGTCTACAAGTGCCTAAATATTCAGCTTCTGCGTCTCGCGACAATGTATGACATCGAAAGCCACAGGAAATAAGGCTTATAAATGTTAACGCACGAAGCATTCCTAACAAGCATGAAAAACTTGAACGCATGTCTTTGTTATTTGATCCCCAGATAATAGGAATAACAGAAACGTGGTTGCACATTGACATTCAGAGCGATGAGGTATTTCCTAGCTGCTACAACGTTATTCGAGACGACAGGACGAGTAGGGGCGGTGGCGTTGCTCTATTGATTAAAAATACGTTTAAATATGAGTCGCTCCCGGACATCGATGATCATGAAAGCGTTTGGTGTCGGCTATTTCTCGGTAAGACTATATTACTTATCGGTGTAGTATATAGATCACCAACAAGTTCAGTGGATTTTTTTTAAATATTGATGCTTATTTGAGTGCAATCACAAATATACAAAGCATAATAGTACTTATGGGCGATTTCAATTTACCGGGTGTTGATTCGAATAGCCGAATTCCAGGTTCCTTAAATCGTTTGCACGCGGACGTAATGTTCGAAATAATGGTAAACCACAGCCTAGTACAAGTAGTGAATTGCCCAACACGGATACAAGACAATTGCCAGTCAATTCTAGACTTAATATTTTTGTCTGATAAAACTTTCACCCATGATGTCACTGTTGAAGATGGGATATCAGACCATAAATCTGTAGTAGTTGTCCTTAGTGCGACAAACGAAAAATTAACTAAAGCCCAAACAGCATACGTGTACGATTTTCAACGAGCTGATGACACATCAATTTTGGATGCTCTGGAAGTAGGTTTCGACGTGCTTCCACAGGAAAAAGATTTAAATAAATTGTGGGAGCACTTTTAAGTCCCTGGTATCATATTGTTTACCTCGCTTTGTTCCCAGGAAAGTTAAGCGAATAGAAAGGGCCAACCCGTGGGTAACCCGCAATATTATTCAATTAAACGGCCGACTGCGACGTGCTCGAAAAAAAAAGTTCCAAAGATAGCGGCAACGATTTCGGCGCTTGGCACGCAGATACGAAGAGAGCTGAAAGATGCGCGAACTCGTTTCCTTTCGTCTACGCTGACTGATTACATGGCTCATAACCCGAAAAAATTTTGGAGGTACTTACCTTCTTCAAAGCCAATGTTACATGGTGTTTTAGTCAATGAAACCGTCTAAAGCGAACCGGTGAAAATGGCTGAGGCTTTTAACAACTACTTTGTCACGCAGGTTTCCTCTAAGAAAGAATATCTGGTAGAAGAAGCTGGGGTAAATGAAGAACGTACTAGTGACGTCATTAATTGTAAAGACGGAATCGTAGCACTACTTCTAAATCTAGATGTGAGGAAAAATTCTGGTCCTGATAAAATACCGAATGCGTTTCTAAAACGTTATTGTGAATGGGTTTCTAATTTTTTAGTAGAAATATTCACTGCTTCACTCGAAATGGGTGCCTTACCAGATGACTGGTTAGTTGCCCGCGTTGTTCCGATCTTCAAAGCTGGAGACAAGCTAAAATTAAGTAATTATCGTCCCATCTCGATAACATGCACCGTATGCAAACTACTTGAATATGTAATTAACAAATATCTGGTTCTGTAAGCCGATGACAATTTATTCTATGCTAAACAACATGGTTTCCGAAGGCGCTTGTCAACCGTTACGCAGCTCTTTGAAACAATTCAGTATTTTGCAGATACTATAAACCAGAAAGAGCAAGTTGACGTTATTGCTCTGAATTTCTCAAAAGCTTTTGATAAAGTCGGCCATGTAAAACTTATTCAAAAACTTAAAACATACGGTATAAATCCCATGGTAGTAAAGTGGATTGAGGCGTACTTGTGTAACAGACGGCAGTTTGTGGAAATAGCTGATGAGTACTCAGCTTCATTGCCTGTCACCTCTGGGGTGCCCCAAGGATCTGTGATAGGACCCGTGCTATTTTTGCTTTACATCAACGATATTGCTAAAGATGAGGACCCACTAACAGAAGTTCGCCTTTTCGCGGACGATTTTCTGTTATTTTGTCGAGTGAGGAGCGTCCACGACCAATCCCTGCTAAATGATTCCCTAAACGTAATTTCTAATTGGTGTGCAGCGTACGACATGGAAATTAACTTTGATAAATCGGTCTGCATGAGCGTTACAGCAAAAAAAAAATCCCCATTGCAATTTACTTACAAAATTGGACTTAAGGAAATTCGACGAACCATGAAGATGAAATATATGGGTGTTACCATCACACATAATTTAAAGCTGGAACGAACATGTTGCTAACATTTGTGGATCAGCACAGCGAAAGCTGGGAATGCTTCGGCGGAAATTAAAGCATCTCCTGACGTAAAGCTGAAGGCTTACACTACGATTGTTCGACCTACCCTGGAGTACGTGAGTATAGTGTGGGACCCGTATCGACGAAGTCTAATAAATCAGATCGAGCGAATACAGCGTCTTGCTGTGCGCTTTATTTTTTCAAATGTACGAGAAAACTGAATTTGTTACCGCCTTTATTGATAAGGCAAACCTTCCAGATTTAGCTTCACGAAAGAAAATAGCCAGGCAAAAATTTTTTATCAATTCTACAATAGCATGTTAAACATAAATCCTGGACTCTACTTGCGGCCTCCTGGCAGAGTGTCACCTCGCGGTGCTGTCACCCATACGTTCTTAGACCTTATGTGCCTGGAGTTGATGTTTACAAACATTCATTTCTGGTCAGAACAATAGAAGAGTGCAACAAACTCAGAAATATTTTACGGCATGAATTCACTTGCGAATTTTGAAAGAAACCTAGAATCATTATATGTATAAATTCAATGTTTTTTGGCACTGTACTGCGCTGTTTCTGCTGCTGTTTTGTTTATGCTATTGTATGCTGTTTCAGATTTGAAGTCGGGTGTTCTACCTCTACTCCACGCCACCAGGAAGAGAGCGGTGTGGATCAGAGAACAAACGGGGTTAGACGATATTCTAGTTGACATTAAGCGGAAGAAATGGAGCTGGGCAGGCCATGTAATACGTAGGATGGATAACCGGTGGACCCTTAGGGTTACAGAATGGATACCAAGAGAAGGGAAGCGCAGTCGAGGACGGCAGAAAGTCAGGTGGGATGATGAGGTTAGGAAATTCGCAGGCGCAAGTTGGAATACGCTAGCGCAAGACAGGGGTAATTGGAGATCGCAGGGAGAGGCCTTCGTCCTGCAGTGGACATAAATATAGGCTGATGATGATGATGATGATGATGATGATGATGATGATGATGCTGTTTATACATTTTTGCTTTCAGTTTTCATTGTGTTGCTTGTATTACGCTGCTTGTATATTCGCTCTTAGTGTTGTGAATTATGCCACCCTGTAACAGCCCGAAAGGGCTCACAGTGTTGAAAATAAATAAAAAATTAAAAAACGAAACGTCAAATATACGTACAGAAGGGACATGTGCGCGACATATGTGCGCTAATATCAAGGAGCACCCGGCTGAAACATAGCCAGTGCCATTAAGTTCATTTGGATGCATTTCCTTGCGTGTCGCTGTGATGAGAGTTCGTGTGTTCTTCAGTTCTACTGTAATCTGTCTGCTGTAAATTATAAGAGCACTCACGACTCATAGAAAAATACGAAATTGAGAATCCTAATTGCAAATGTAATTTTGCCTTCGTTTTGCCTTAGGCCTTCGTCCTGCAGTGGGCATAAATATAGGCTGATGATAATGATGATGATGATTGAAAATGTACCAGGGCTGGTCTCCTGGAGTCCTTGTACACGTCGGTTGACCAAGAGCTGACAGGGAAGGAGGAGCAAGAACGACTGCCGATTTCCTGCGCACTGTGCGTAATCAGGACGACGAGCTTCACCCTGCGAATAAAAAAGACAACGAGAAATTTGAAGATCTTTGCGGGTAGAGCTAGTACTTCGAAGAATGATGGGTGAAGGTAACATCAAAGCGACATTATTGTCTTTCCTTCTAATTGTAAGCATTTGAGCTATAGACAACTTCTTCGGTGCTACCAACACGGGAAAAGATTGCCGGAATGTTCTCGAACACATTATATTCAAGCATGATGTGCATTACTAAGAAGCTGGCTGATCACGAGCAGCACGGAGTTAGGATAGGCGGATCAACCACAACACAAAAAAACTTGCTGTTGGTCTAGTTGGTAACATGTCTTAAACCTGGCGAGAACTTCCTGTGGCAACACGGCCAAGGCTACGGAGCCGAAGCCCGCTTGTGTTACTGCGCCTCAAGATGTAGTCCCCTAGTGAAACTATCTGTAGACTATTCAAGTTACATGAGAATTTACCAGCGACTTTGTTTTTACAGCGAAGCTGTTATAGCCTAGGTTCCAGGAGATTGTGTCCGTAGAAATCCGGAAGTGCAGCGTACAGCAATTTCAGACACATCTCGCCACTCCGGGGAGTCGTATGAAACGTCGGGTGGACGGCGTTTTCAAACTTAGGATTGTAGCTGTTATAGGCTAGGTTCCAGAATGCGCTCCTAGAAAACCGGAAGTGTAGTATACAACCATTTCACACACGTTGCGCCACCTCGAGGAATCGTGTGAAAACACCCGGTTGGCAGTGTTTTCAAACCTAGGATTGTAAAAAAGTGGGCAGTATACTGCGGTTTCCGCCAGATCTTACGTTTGCTTCTTCATTACGTGGCGAAGATCCCTCCGGCGACCACGTGAGCGCGTTAGCGCTTGTGTGCGCTTGTTATTAAAACGCTTTGATGGTACGGTGATCGCGACTGTGTACGTTAATTCCCCCTGCAACGCCTACGAAAGACATGGAAATGTTCATGATAGACATGTTCGGTTGAGTGATGCCCAACGACGATACCTCCATTACGACTATACGACGATACGTGGGGGCAATGTTCACAACACCAGACCAACCATAGTCACAGCTTCGCGGGCTTCCATCTTCAGAGTAGTGGAAGGGTTCACAATTTTTTGTGCAATTTATTAATTAATCAATAAATATGTTGCGAAGTAGAAGGAATTCTGTTTCACGCTCTTTCAGGCTTTGTGGTTTTCCGGCGTCCGTAGCTCTTTGCCATCACCTTCAAACGAAGGTGTCGTCCCTCGGTTGCAGCTCGTCGAAGTCGCCTAGGGAGGATAGTCCGCCCCACCTCGTGATTCCACCAGCTTTGCAGCCGTACTAAGAGTTTTAAAAATAAAAGCTGTTCGTACAGACCAAGAAACTGGTGCACAACGTTTATGAGCAAGTAAGGAAAAGCAACCCGCAGCTGTCTGTGAATGCCGTATGTCGGAAAGTCAGCGAACTCACTGGTGTTAGCGAACGCATTTTCTTCCGGATTAAGTTCGAGGTAAACAGCGGCACCCTGAAGTCATCGAAGCGCAAGCGCCTGCGTCTCCCAGCCATAAATGCCCGTGCGAAAACCGAGAGGGTCAAACTACAGCTTCGTGACAGCTTCTGCCTCGCAGCTCTACGAAGAAAAGTGCATCAATACTTTCTGCAAAATGAAATTCCGAAAGCTGAAAATTAGCTCAAGATGTTTCCAGTGACAGGGACATGACCATGCCTAAAATGAACATCCAAACGAGGCAAAGGCTACTTAATTATAGCGGCTTTTGTTTTCGCAAACGGAAGAGACATTCTGCGCTCTTCGAGAGAAACGACGTGATCATGTGGTGACGGCAGTACCTGCGTACCATCTGAGAATTTCGCACTGTAAAACGGTGCGTACGAGAGTCGGTCCATTTTATGAGTTTTGTAGCGTGTAAATGAATAAGTATATTTTTATCCACCCAGCAACCTATACCATTAAAACATTGCTCTCGAGACGCAACAGACGCGACGTACGTTTGACTACAATTACGTGGAATGGTAGAGGACGCGCCACACGTCCAGCCCAATACTCCTCAGGGAGGACACGGTAGAGCCCAACCATTCGGTGCTCGCAATCGATACAAACACGATCATTCTTGCTTGCCAGTTTTGTGCATGCATTATTTCAGCGGAACACACATTAAACTGGAAGTTACAAATGACGCTGTTTTTTGCTGCCTCACGTCGTGCATCATCGCATTTTGATGGTCGCAATGCCACTAACAGCACTCACTTGGCCAGCGTTTTGTAGCGAGAGCTACATTGGCCGTATTCTCACCGTTTCGCTGTGGTCGGAGGCCACACCGCGAGCTGAGCTGTTGCCTAGCAACCGCCGCAGCTGGCAGCGCCGCTCGCCGCTGCATCTGGCATGACGTCAGAGGAGGAGCCGGTGAAACCGCGAGCTGAGCCGTTGCCTAGCAACCGCCAGCGTTCCATCGACGTTACCGGCGTTGCATCGCCGTAGGGGCCGGCGTTGCATCGTATATATAGAAGGGGCGGCTCGGTGGGATTCGCGGCAGATATGAAAAGTGAGTTGGAGAGACTGAAAGAAGGCAGGCTTCGTCGTCGGAACGAATCCGTGAGGAGGCAGCGAGCCGAGGAAGAAGAACGAGCCGCACGCCTCTAGAAGCGTCGTAAGTACGGCGCGACCAGGCGAGTGCATTCAGATGAGGATGGTTCGTCGTTTAGTTCGGCATCTCGTGCCAGGGACGCGGCCCAACGACGGAATGGAGCACCAAGCTAAACAATAACATTAATCATACCTGTCGCTACTCACACCCAGGCATAACTGAGTTAAACCACAGCCATTTTTATGATGCAATAAAGGATATCCATTGTTGTTGGGTAGCACAAACAAGCGGCCCCTGCGCATTGCTTGGTGATATTAGCTGAACAGTGCCGATTGTCTCATTGCTTCTCCTATCTTGCGAAAATGCGGTGTTTGTAGCTGATGACATGCTTCGATTAATTTTTTTGTTTGTTCTTGCAGACCGATATACTGCCTTGACGAAACTTGGGTCAATGCCAGCCACGCAAAGAGGAAAGTATGGGAGGCCGCGAACGTCACCACACGAAAAGATACTTTTCGGCAATGCTTGACAACAGGGCTTTGCTTGTCCTGTTGTATGCCGGTAGCAAGGATGACTTCTTAAATGTTGCGTATCTTGTTTTGCGAGCAGAGAAAGTAACTGCTGACTACCACAAGGAAATGAAGAGGGTTCGAATCCGGCAACATTGATGCCTTCAGGTAGCATATGTGGGTTTATTGACCAGTTGCCATCACCCAAAAACATACCATACTCGTGATGCCTGTGGCAGAAAGGGTGCTCCACATCCGCCGCCATGGTTTGTGAGTGGTGGCGCTGGCTAACACTCCCAGGATTAGTTCTAGTTGTAAAATATAAATACCCCAGAAAGTGGGAGGGAAAACGGCTCCGCGGTAGCTCAATGCTAAGAGCATCGCACGCGTAATGCGATGTGGGATCGTTCTCCACCTGCAGACAGTTCTTTTTTTTATCCATTTTCATTTCCATTAATTTATTATTTCTTTAATTCAATTAGTAAGTACATGTAATTACCCCTATGTTGTCCTTCGTGTCATTCTTTGTTGGCTTCTTATGATATGATATATATATATATATATATATATATATATATATATACCAGCAAATCGCATAATCGAAGGCGTTATCGAAAAATGACAGTGTCTTTTACAGAAAGGGGACACCTGAAATTTGAGTACTTCATTGCCGAATCCCTAAATTTTATGATTACTCACTAATTATACCACTGTTACACAAATTCGACTTCGCCCTGCCATCTGCTAGCCGCCTGGTGAACTCAGATGGCAGAGCGGCTGCCCCGGAAAGGCGGTGGTCCCGGGTTCGAGTCGCGGACCAGGACGAATTTTTGTTCAACTGCAAGGCTTTTCTTTCGAGGATCCCGTATGGGTTTCCTTTATAGTAATTGCTACGATTAGGTGGATGTCTCATTTTCCCTCTAATTATTTCTCTCCTCCTAGCGGGATTCCGCTGAACTATTACGTCAAACAATTTCCTTTGCTTCGAGTTGTTGATAAATTCGACTTCGCCCTGCCATCTGCTAGCCGCCTCTTAAGCTCAGATGGTAGAGCTTCTGCCCCGGAAAGGCGGTGGTCCCGGGTTCGAGTCCAGGACCAGGACGAATTTTTCTGCAACTGTCAGGCTTTTCTTTTTTTCAAGGAACCCCTATGGGATTCCTGCACCGCAAGTTTTCCTGCTTCATGTAGACGACTGCTTTAGTACTCTGCACAAAAATGACACCGACCTGTTGCTAGAAAGCCTCAACGTCATACATGTCGAACAATTCACTCTGGAACTACAAGAAAAGAGCAATTTGCCTTTCCTCAACATACTCGTACGTCGTTCCAACGGCGGCCTATCTTTCTCCGCTTATCAGAAAATGTCCCCTACAGGTCGGTACCTCCACTTTGGGTGCTATCACCCGACTGGGCACATGACTTCTGTCGTGTCGTCTTTGAATCGTCGGGCCACCCGCTTATGCTCCAGCGATGAAGAACTCCAAGGAGAACTTCTTGCAGTTCTGTGTTTCCAAGAGCTGTACAATAACGGCTATTCGACTGCTTTTGTCCGCAGAATCGAAAAACGGGTGCTGAATCCTCAGCCAGCAGAGAAACGAGCTTATCAAAAACGGGCCTGCATTCCCTACATACCTGGCACCAGCGAAGCACTTTCAAGGATATTTTCAGTATATTATTTGCACCTTGCATATGTGCCATCTAACAAGCTCCGCAGCAAGGTTGTCAACGGGAAGGACCGCTTACAAGAAACGTTCCCGGGGGTTCTCTATACGATCCCGTGCCAAGACTGCAATTTCTGTTATATTGGTGAAACAAGAAATTTGCTTCGACGACTGAAAGAGCACAAACGCGATGTTCAAAATCATCGCCACTTGTACAACGCACTGGCGGAGAATGTGCGCAAGTGTTATCACTCCATCGCTTGGGAAAATGCTGCAGTCATAGCTAAAGAGAAAAATCTAACAACGAGACTGCTGCTCGAATCTGTACTGATACAGACGCCGCGAGATACCGTTAACAGGACAGATGGAGACATGCCTCAAGTTTATGCCCGTTCAATACGTCATATACTGCATATTTAGCTCGACAACGACGCCAAGTCCGCTGCATTGTGGACAATTCCCGATTGAAAATCCCAGCATTGCCCATCATCATTTTTATGCTGGGCATGCCGGTGTTTTTTTGCTGCTGTGTTGCTGCAATTTCACTTGCAAATATGTGCTGGGCATGCTGGGAATCATCGTGGATAGATGATGGGGGATTTAGATGGTGCTGGGTAGATGCTGGGTAGATGGTGGAATACCTGCTGGGTGACTTGCCTCAATGGTGGGCGTACTGGGTGGACGGTGGAATACGTACTGGCTGACCTGTGCCGATGCTGGGTGAATGATAGGTGTACTGGTTCGATGGTGGGTGAATGTTGTGCATGCTGGGTGAATGGTGGGTGCACTGGGTGGATGGTGGGAGGCCAATGGGTGACCTATACAGGATGTTTCAGCAAACACTTTCAAAAATGTTTAAAGGTTGCCTGTGGCAGATAGCACAATTCTATTTGATGAGTTGGTCAACTCTAAGAGGCGGACATTACTTGCAAAAAAAGAAATGCATAATCAACTATAAAATTAAGAAATAATTCACTAATTAGGTTTTTAACTAATTGCCTATTGTCCCATATTCCAATTAATAAATTCTAGCTGTTGAGTTCGCAAGGCGGATTAACGAATTATCAGGATGACACCAGTTTGGAGATATTAATTCCCAAACTTTGCGGAAAAAATGTATTGGTTGCCTGTGGCAGATAGAACGCTTCCAGTTCCTGATCTGGTCTACTCGAAGAGGCGGACATTACTTGCACAAAAAATTCTAATCTTCTGCTCAAGTACCAGTGTTACGCTTTAAGTAGTTATATCAACGTTGGAAGTGGTTTATTTTCTACCATCAGTTAGACTGAACCTGTTCGGTTGCACATTCTTTGGAACTTTATCATGTTAAGCTCAATGTTCTTAACTGCATACAAATTTTGATAGTGATGTCTGGTTTTTATTCGAAGGGTGGTTGCATCGTTTTTCTTTTCTGCGTAAACATTAGGTTGTTTCTCATGGGAAACCGCCTGTGGAATGGTCTTAAAACTGAATCTGATTGGCGCATGGATTGAGAAGAGTGTATATCAGGAATGTCAAGCTTCTTTCATGGCTGCATTCTCTGCAAAACAGCTCGGAACGTTCTTGCATTTTTGCAGAATCAAGTATATTTATTTATTTCCAAATGCCACAGAGGGTGTTCATTTTTAAGTTTTACAGAATTTTCAGAAGTTGCTTGTGGCAGGTAGCATAATTCTTATCAATGAGCTGGGTTATTCGATGAGGCGGACAATAGTGGCACGAGAAATCGAAACACTTATTCAACTAATTAACAAAATTTTACTAAATAACTTCTTAGTGAATTACTTTACGACATATGTTGCCATTTACGAATTGTAGCCGGTGAGCTTGTCAGGTCACTTGGAATTAATTTATAGAATGACACTAGTTTGGAGATATGCGCCATCGAAGTGGCCGTAAAAATGCGCGGGTATTCTACCTACTTTTTAACTAAATGTTGTTATATATATATGGAAGCACAAAAGAACCTGTAACGCCCATGTATCTCGTCCCACACTTTGGGAAATAATATCTCGAAACTGATGTCATCCTGGAAATTCATGTCAAGTGCATGCTTCTTGCAAGCTCACCGGTTACAATTCGTAATTTGCAATATGTGCCATAAAGAAATTAAATAAGAAGTTCATTAGTAATTTTTTTATGAATTAGTTCAATATGTGTTTTGATTTCTCGTGCTACTAATGTCCGCCTCTTCGAATAACCCAGCTCAGTGATAAAAATTACGCTACCTGCCACAGGTGATTTTTAAAAATTCCGTAGAGCTTAATTTTGAACACCCGGTATATATATATATATATATATATATATATATATATATATATATATATATACGTATGCGCTTGGTAGCTTTTGCTCTAGGGATCATGGTGAATGTATTAACAAGATATGTTTAAGTATTTCAATTAAGCTATTGATTTCTGGAACGTACACACTAGATTTTCTCGAATACAGTGATACTGTGTTCGAGATTATCACCTAATTGTTGCGGCTCGATGACTCTGGGATATTCTCATTAAATTGATTACTGATACATCTGGGTATTTTCTCGCAAGAAAACACAGCAGGCAGTGAGAAACTTAAGGATTTCTGAGCTGGTGGAAGATATGTAAATACACTGTTCCCGTTAACGAAAATGTAAACTAATTCACCATGCGGAAGCGAGGGAGCTGAAAGCTTCAATAATGAACTCGTGACGCCGCTAACTGCTGTTTGCGTCCCCTGCATTCTTGGCTTGCGAATGGGTGCGATTCACCCTTGTCGCAGGATGTATGCGCGACGTCAACAAGCGATGCCAAAGAGATCGCTAACGCTGAAGCCGGTTGCTTGGCTGTTGACACCACAGGTGAAACCACGTATACGTGAGCGACGGCTGCAAGCGACGCGACGTGGAGGCAGCGCGATACGCAGCGTGGTTGATAATTTGATAATGCTTCGGTTAATAACGTCACTCTTGCGGTGGACTCGGACTTTGCACTGTAATTTGCCCGTAAGTGCAATCACTACTGCTGACAGCCTTGCCACGAACTTTGCCATAATTGCTAAAGAGCTGCGTTTTTTTTTTTTTTTTTTTTTGGGGGTGGGGGGGGATCACCGCCAGAACACCACGCCTATCATACACCGCATGCATACAGCCCACGGAAACAGCAATTGTGTTTTTAGTATATCGTGTTGAGTTGCGGCGGTAATGGGCATACAAATCTACGGCTACTCGATCGAGAAGGACAACGTTGGGCAAATCACACCGAACTGCGGTAACGAAGAAGACGCGCTACACCGCAACGTACACGGTCCTGAATATTTCGCGGCGCTTGTTCAAAAAAAAAAAAAAAGTTTTGCGCTCACCGCTGCACTGTTCTTCCTCAAATCTTGCAGAGCGATCGCATTTGGGGTCTGGATCGTTTAGTATAACACTTACCACATTTAATTGCCTGGTTTTTAAGAAAAAAGTGCGAATTTGCCTTCATTTTCTGGGATGCGAGCTGCTCGAGCGACGGCGCTAGCAAAAACTTGTCTCGCCGCCGGCCGGCAGCTGCGAAAAGCAGCTGGTCAACCAGGTTAGCCGCTTGTTATAGGAGCGGGCAACACGCGGCCAACCACCCTGACCAGCTGCTTTTTGCTGATTCCGGCAGGCGGCGACACAAGTTTATGCTGGCCGTCGGTGCAGCACTGGCATCCCCATAAGTCAAGACAAATTTGCATTTTTTCTTGTAAACCAGGCAATTAACTGCGGTAAGTGTTATACTAAACGACGCAGACCCCAAAATGCGATCGTTCTGCAAAATTTGAGCAAGAAGAGTGCATCGTTGAGCTCAAAATCTTTTTTCGAACAGGCGCTGCGAAATATTCAGGACCCTACAAGAAAGGGTCGCTCGTTTTGTGTTGAAAGAGGAGTTTAAGTCTGACTGTAAGCGTTTAACTTTACAGGCGAAAGGTTCGGGCAAACCTTACGCAAACTGCATGAGAACTGGCATTATAAAGTGCAAAAATAAACGTAAATTTCGTAACGAAAGCCTAGAGTTCGGCCCGAATATGCAGACCTAAATAGCCCCTCCACCCCTTTAATATTGATTGCATAGTGTACAATCAATATTGCATGGTAGACTGATAGACTAATGTGATATCATGTTGCTTTTACATATTGGAGCGTTAGTCTATTGCAAAACCCAGTATCCAGTGCCCAGTGCCATGCCTGATTAGGGGCCCAGTGTCGCGCGCTAGATGCTCGGACGCTGGCAAGGCGCAGCATACTGGGAGGCGCTGGGCGCGGGGTTCCGGTGCGAAATGTAGCTCTAGAGCGAGAAATACGTGGTGCCTGGCTACCTTATATATCTTTTTCAAGTACAAAAAGGAACAGAGAGCGCTGTAATGCAATAAAAAAGAAGAAAAAGTAAAAACAAAAAGAAGCTTCCAGGACTTGAACCTCCAACCTACAGATCCGAATCCCAGTATCCTACCACTACGCCACACCGATTCGCTGCCGCTTTGTAATTTGCCATGTCAACACGCAGAGACAGTTGCAGTTTTGCACACATGTCTCGCACTGACAGGGAAGTTGCGCTATCGCCCCGCAAATAAAACTTACACTTCCATCAGAACGAAAAAGTTGTTGTCCGTATTGCATAGTATGCCTGGAAGTGCTGCAACACTTATTTGCTTTTTGCGATTTCTTTATTAACTCCGAAAAGGCAATAAATGAACCGCCGACCCGGTACGCTGTACGGGATGTTACTGCCGATTTTCACAGCCGTTTCTTGTTCTTCGCGCAAGGGTAATGTAACATTTCCATAGCTCGACAATGCATTTCAATCGACACGTACGTGTAGTCACATATCTCCGCCAGAGAAGCGGTCTGTGAATGCGGCTGGCAGCCTTCGGTGACAACACATTTAGGTATGTTTAGAACGCGTCATATCGGCGCTCATCGCTTGTTGCGCTGACACTGTAGACACAAAAGAATGATTTGTTTAAAATCACCGATGGGAAAGCTTAACTACAGTGTGATTTATCCTCGTTAGACTTGTTGATTCCTCAGCCCAGACGCGCCGATAAAGTGCAAACGGACTCAGCGGGTACTGTATGCAGGCCTAACCTTCGGTGGAAATGGACGATCTCGGCGGGGGTACCTGATGAATGCGAAAATGTTTGTATTTGAGCTTCAAAACCTTTTAACTATTATTTCTAGTAGACTACGGAAAGTGGAAGCGCATGAATCGCCTCGGCTTTGTTGTCGGTGCGATAATATCAATGAGCGATAATATCTTCTTCAGGTCCGCTCGAACGCGTCTGAACGGCTGCTGGGTTTCGTGTCAACTGCACAACAATGCGACAACTGGCAGTCATCGCTTGCGTACAAACTATTGAAAAACGAGGCGTTATCTGCGTTTGCGTAATTTAGTTCACGAATACAGCTATCCGCACAGCCAAACGAGAACTGCACAAAGCGAAAGTGATCTTCAGCGTCGCATATGCATGGGCACCTCACGCACCTTTATTCCAAGCTGCAACACCTCCGACACGAAACAGACATTTATGACCCAAAATTATAGTGATATTTTAGGGCAGCAATGTCTTTTTTGCACAGGGCATGCCCATAAAATTTATCAAGCATTTAATATTCAACAGCGCCTAAACTCCGGCAGTGTGGCACAAACGAAAACCAGCGCAGTTTCCAGTACGAGCCAGCGAACTCCAGCGACAACCAGCGCGTGTACAGCGCACTCAAGTGCGCCCCAGCATCATACTAGTGAAACCAGCATCTCGTCCAGTGTGACCCAGCTCTTATCCAGTGATCTCACCATGGATCTCACCAGTGTCGCAGTGACTGCCAGTGACTCCCAGCGTGCGCCAGCGTCCCCAGTGCCATCCAGTGTCAAAAAACGCACTGGATTCACACTGGAAGGTACTGGAAGACGCGGGTTTTCGCAAAAGGTAGAGCATTGTTCTGAGCTATTCCTGGCACCATTCACAAAAATTAATCAGCTGGCGATATTTTGAAATCGAAACTGAAACTTGTTCACGCACCGCGGCCGTAGTGTCGCCACTATCGCCGTTTACAGACATGGCGTTGTGTTATGCTGCATGCGTTTCTCTGTGGGGATGCAGTCGTCGTTTAGTGGCTTTTTCTTCTGCTACCTCGTGATGTCGTTTTTATATTGCGCTCATTAACGAAGAAGCAACTTTTGTGCCCGATCTGATGCGTCGTACGCGAGGAACTAATTCAGCAGCAACCTACAGCAACACAACCTCGGTTTGATTTGCGGACGGACGTGATTCGTAGTCTTGGAGGATACCGTCTTCAAATGCTTCTGCTCAACAGGAAAAAGCAGTGCCGAAATTCATTCTCGACAACGCGCTCTGTGGCCAGGAGAAATCGGCAGCGCGGCACCTAACCAGATTAACTTTCTTCGAATTCTTTACTATTCTTGACGTCCACGTCGACAGCGTCCCCGTCAGAGCTTTGGTTGATACTGGGGTGCACGTCTCTGTCATGAGTGCCCGTTTTCATCGCTGCATGAAGATCCTGACTCCTCTCACGACCCGAGTGGTGCGTGTCGCTCACGGTGCGACGGCCGCTGTTGTTAAACTGTGCACAGCTCGGGTTACCGTTGCTGGTCACCAGGCGGTTGTTATTTTTAGTCCT
This sequence comes from Dermacentor silvarum, assembly GCF_013339745.2. Taxonomy (NCBI): domain Eukaryota; kingdom Metazoa; phylum Arthropoda; class Arachnida; order Ixodida; family Ixodidae; genus Dermacentor; species Dermacentor silvarum. The sequence continues at coordinate 136,561,075 of NC_051163.1, forward strand.
TGCGCAGTGCCCTCGAGACCTCATACTTGGACTTGATTTTCTTTCTGCCCATTCTGCTCTGTTTTACTGCTGCACCGGTGTCCTCCGCCTTGTACTGGCTGGCCTCTGCGAACCCAGTGACCCACCTCCTGCGCCTCGCTGACATTTCAGAGATTTTGTTCGCCTACCATCCAAAACCGTGACGTATGTCGAATTGTCATGTTCACCGGCTTTTCCAGATGGCAACTACTACGTGACGCCTCTTACTGACGTCCTGCTCACGCACGGCGTCGCTGCACCCTCCACGGTCCTGAGCATTACGGCTAACAGAACCTGCCTTCCACTTGTGAATTTTGGCTTCACCAAGCAAGTCCTGTCACAGGGGCTTTCCGTAGCTTACTTTTGCCCCCTGCAAGACTTTCAGCTCGAAGCTTTTGCGCTGGATGCTACATCTCTTCTGACGGGCACTGCAATGTCGAGAACTTGTGGCAGCAGCGAAACTCGCCGCATGATCCCCAATGACCTTCCGACTGAGCCCTTCGATGTATTATCGAATCATACCGCAATATTTTCAACTTCGGTAAACTGCCTTTGGACGAGACGTTCGTTGTCGCGCATCGCATACATACAGGTGATGCCTGCCCTGTTCACCGGCGCCCCTATCGCGTATCTGCGTCTGAGCGAAGCGTTATTCAGCAGGAAGTCAACAGGATGCTTGCGAAGGTCATTCGGACTTCAAAGAACACGAAGGACGTGTGGAATAAAACAATAACCATGAGAAAAAAGGGCAACAGTTATACCCTATGTCCCCTGGTTGTCGCAAACGTAACGAGAATTGCACGCCAAGGTAACACTGATGTGGTTTTTTCTGGACCTAACAAACTAATCAGCCTTGTGCAGGAAAACAAGACCACAGAAGAAATAAAGTGCTCGTAGCTGTCAAATAACACACAGGAAAAAGTTTTGAGATTGCAAGACTTCGATTATATATCGCATACTCATATCGTGCGGGAAGTATTACGTCGGGCAGGTGGGCAGATGCGTTAATAATGATAGGTTGTGAGAACATAAAAATAAGGTCGACAAGTTGCATCAGATGGGTTTCTCTCCCTTCACTATAAGCAGCATCATTGCTCCCCTCTCTATCAGTCAACAAATATTACTGGTAGAAGTAAGTGCGTTCTTACTAGACTGATAATAGAAGCTGAACAGATTGCTGCCTTGGGGGAATCCTGTATCAGTAAACCGCCATTACGCCTCTCAGATAAAGAACAAATTTTTCCGCGTGCCTTAGGATATCCCTGTATAGAAAAGTTTTTTTTTCTCTTTGAACGTTTAACGGTTCACGTGGCTGCGACTATGATGGCTGAGTAGTACGAACTGGTCTTTGATAATAAACATTTTTGGAAGTTAGCGCCGTGTGTACCTTTTTTTGTCCTGTCTTTTAATCGCGCTACCGTAAACCCTCCAACATTCCCTGTTGTTTAATTAAAGAGAAGGATGGATCGTGGCGCTTTTGCGTGGACTATCGCCACCTCAACAACATTACAAAGAAAGATGCTTACTCGTTACCATGAATTGACGATGCCCTTAATTGTCTGTATGGTGCCGCTTACTTCTCTTCTATCGACCTTCTATCTGGCTATTCGCAGATTGCTGTTGATGCAATGGACCGAGAGAAAACCGCTTTTGTAACTCCTGATGCGCTTTACCAGTTCATGGTCATGGCTTTCGGTCTGTATAATGGCCCAGCCACATTCGAGGGAATGATGGACTATCTGCTCCATTGGTTCAACTGGCCTACATGCTTGTGTCATTTAGACGACCTGATTGTGTTTTCGCCTCCGTTCGATAGACACCTCGAACATCTCAGTGATTTTTGACGTCTTCCGCCGTGCCGGACATCAGTTGAATTCATCGAAGTGCCGTTTTGGCCGTCGCCGCATTCCAATCCTTGGCAATACTGTGGACGCTACAACCTGACCCAGAGAAAATTTGAGCCGTGAAAGGCTTCCCTGTGCCAAAGTGTGCCAAAGAGCCTCGGTCATGTGCTCGTCGACTTTCCGGCAAAGCGCGAGCATTTGCTATATGTAGGAGACATACGATTCTGTCGACGACTGGACACGGGTCGCAAGCTCTTCTCGCGCAGCCTGTTGGCGACCTGACGGGTTGCCAAATAGGTCGCGAAGCCTCTCTTTGAAAGTGTCCCAGCTGGATAGCTCAACCTCATGGGTGCGAAACCAGACACGCGGTGTCCCGTCCAGATAAAAGATCACTATGGCAAGCATGATGGTAGGGTCCGAGTGGTGGCTTCGGCTAACACGCTCATACATGCTGAGCCAGTCGTCGACGTCAATGCCATTTTGGGCGGAGAATGTCCCAAGATCACGGAGACTAGGAACCGTAACATACGTTGTGGTTGGCGCCGCAGGTGTAGGTGGCGACCAGTGGCGTAGCCAGAAATTTTGTTCGGGGGGGGGGGGGGCTCAGGTTGCAGCGCGGCCTCCTCCTTATAGAAGTTGTCGAGGGATCAAATACATGAATAATAACTGCATTGCCAATTCCATGTATATTAGATGCTGCAAACGAATTATTGAACGCTACGCACTGTCAAGTAAAATATGTATTTTTTCTTAAAAGAATATATTCGGATGTCCTAAAAATTTTGGCAGAAATAACTGATGTCAATGCGGCTGCGTTTTTTTGTCTATTTAATAAGGAAAGAAAATATCACACGGACATTAGAACTATATGAGTTCGAAACCAGCAAAGCAGTGTATACAGCTGATATGAAGAACGTAAAGGCCATGAAATGAATAAGTTGAGGACAAATATTTTGATGAATCTTAGTCATTCAAGAACCTTGTTTACATTTTTGAACATATGCAACTGCCAGGAAAAAACCTCAATGACGCTGTCCCTCGTTGCAATAGATTGCGCAGGAGCAGCTGTTACCGGTCGTGTATTGTAATTACACCGAGATTATACTCACAACAGTGAGTACAAATAAAAAGTAGGAGAGAGAGAGAGAGAGAGACGTCATAAGGGAAAGGCAGGGAGGTTAACCATGCTGAGCCCGGTAGGCTACCCTGCACGGGGAAAGGGGGAGAAGGGATTGAAAGAGGAGAAGGAAGAGAAAAGTTCACAGTTCACACGTTGCACATTTACAGTTAAGCGTTCATCGCTGAGTTTCGGTACAGGCTTGCGCACTTCAAAAAACACAGCAGCGCCTTTGTATCCCTGCACACAGCAGACGCACGAGGCCATGCGCCCAAGATCTTTTCCTCCGTAAAAGGCCTGTCGTCTAAGGGCCCCAAAGCCGTCCGAAGGGCAATCCTCTCACCTTCATATCTGTGGAAGTCACATAAAAGTAGGAGTTCTGCGAAATATACATTAGAAATGCGAAGATAGAATGGAATATACAAATGCGAAGATACAACTCGCTAAAGGGCAAAAAAGAGTCGCTGGAAACAAAGTTCACTGCTTGTATACACAACACCTCACAACAAGATATTTAAATATTCGTCTAAGTCTCCAATAAATCTACGTATTTAAGCAAACGTCACTTTATATTATACGTCAAACAAGACAAATAAACACGCTGCGGAGTCAGAGATAGTAAACTTTGCGCACAGAAAGACAGATGATCTAGGCAAGAACAAAACTATGATCGCAGAAATCGTGATATGTACTCGGGCCATGCAGCGGTCGCGACAGCAACATACAGGCAGAATAATAGAGGGAAAATGCAGATATCAGTACGAAAATGTGTAATTTAACTGCCTGCACAGCGGCAACAATTATTCTGCACCCAAAAAAGGAGGGTTTTGCTTCGTTTAAAAAAGAAATAAAAGCAGGTAGCTAAAAAGGAAAGAAAAGGACAAACGAAAGCCACAGATGATGCGGCAAGTTACTACCCAATATCCGAGTGTGTTTTTGGCAAACGCCGCGTGGGCCGGGCTTTCAATGAGCAAGGTCGGTCAAAATTGGTTATTGATGTCCTCGTAATTTTCGTATTCGCATGATAATTTTGATCATGATGCTAACTGCTAGAATAAACGGCTAAAATTTCTGCGGTTTTAAAAGCTAACGAACAGTCATACGTTTTCATAATTACGAGATTATGGACGTGAAGGAACAGAGCTTTTTACTTGCATTGGTTTTTGCTGCTTCGCTATCTAAAGGACAAACTTCTCTCGGCGGGGAAGTTGAGCGAAGCGGTCAATGACTTGGGACACGTTGATGCCGACGTCTCTGTGGATGTATAGAAGCACCAGTCTAACTATGCGTTCCACAGACATTGCAGAGCGCAAGCAGTTTTTTTTTTTAGTAAACTGTTGTTAAAAAATATTCTCTCTGCGCTGCCAGTGGTCACTGGAAGGGTGACTAGAATCTGGAACAGTTTGTACACATTCAGATAGAACCTGCAGTCGCAAAGGCAGAGGGCATCTATTCCGGTGCTAAAACCTAAACACACTCCTTCGATGTCGTTGGCATCCTTGTTTAGGTACCTTGCACAGACAGTAAGCTGTTCGATTCCAGCAATATCCGTCGTTTCGTGAGCAAGTACGGAGAAGTAGCTGCAGCGATTACTTTTGCATCTAGGCTTTCTTTGATAATTTCACCAAAAATTGATATAATTTGGTTTTGTGCATCTGGGCTTAAATACGAGGCATTACTGGGGCAACTTTCCAAATGGTTCTTCAGATATGTATCTCCAAAATCAGCTCGCATGCGAAGAAGCGCTCTGAAAATATCTGTATTTTCAGCGGGGCCTATGCTTAAATCCATAGGACCACTGTCCCTGTGGCCAACGAGAGCCAGACCTTGTAGCCCGCAAAAAGAATTTCCTCAATAATAGGCCATTTCCTTTCTCCTGTTTTGTCATATTTTACTTTGCCTGCCCTGGTCCACCTGATCGATCACATTGGGAACGCTTCCTGAAAATGTTTGGAGAAAATTATCAGCTGCTAGCTCACAGTCACGGTAATATTTAGTAGTTTCGTGTGTGTGGAATTTGCGAGCGCGTGCTTTCATTTCTGGAACGGGTTGGACACGAGGTCTCCAGTGCACGCATGTTGGTCCAAATTTATAACAGCATTAACCCCATAAAGTTCCAGAATTGAAAATCTTTTAAAGCACGCCTTTGGAAATGTCAGTGCACCTTTCGCGTCAAAAGTTTGAGAACTTTATACCCATAAAGCTTCGGAATTAAAATCCATGCGCTCCGTAGATTACGCGGATGCTGCGAGATGCCGCAACGCGTCCGCTCGCTATCGAAAAGCCCTTGAAAGTTTGTGCTCGGATGGGGCTCCTTGCGTTACGTGACCCCAGGTGCCACGAAATCCACCCCAGGTGCCATGAATCCAGCCCGAGTTCGCAATGTTCGTGCCGAAATGTCTTTCGAGCGCGAAAAAGGCATTGTAGACAGAATGCAGAATGATTGATCATAGCTCGCCTGCACGAACATGTCGCAGCCTATGACACTATAGGACACCTGAACAATGGAACATTCCGCACTCAAGAACGAATTATGGTCAACAAATGCTTCGACATAATCTTCCGACTTTACTCAATAACCTCGCCTTACGAGAAATAGACCTTCTGTCCTTATGCAGCCTGCACAACTACTTTCAGTCAAACTAATCCTTGTTGTTTAATGAGTTTTGTTCATATGCAGTACTGTATGACTTTTCCCCTCTTTATTTGCTTTAGTTTATGCTGCACTGAATATAGTGCTATGTTATGTTTTTTTCCTATTTTTCTTCCTGGTTTTATATAATAAGACTTTCTTTATGTAATCTATAATGCTCATGTATCTATTCAATATTTCCTTGTTAATGCAGACTACATGTTTTTCTAATTGTTAAAGTGTATTACTACCTGTCTCGTATACACATTTTTTTGTAAATTGACACCTTCCCATCTGTTTACTCACATGTGAGCGCCCGACGCCTTCTGTTGCCTTTGATGGGTTTTTGGGCTGGTCAAGTTGCCAGCGTGCAACTTTTTATCCAGAACCCCACCAAGTTATTCTTTTCATGGGAAATAAATTATTATTATTATTATTATTATTATTATTATTATTATTATTATTATTATTATTATTATTATTATTATTATTCCCGGCGTCGGTGGTAGTTTTGGTCGGCGGTGCATGCCGGCACGAAAAAATTTCGGGGGGGGAGGGGCTGAAGCCCCATCAGCCCCCCCCCCCCCCCTGGCTACGCGCCTAGTGGCGACGGGGTGTTTCCATCGGAAGCCATGGCTGAGAAGACGACGGTGCGGCCGCTTTGGAGCTCCGTGGCGAGGACGAGGAACGGTCCACCTCCACCAGAATGTTACACGAAGGACGACTCAGTGAGACGAGCAACTATTTACAGGTTGTATTTACAACAGCAGTTGCAGCGCTGACCGGTTAGATTCACAGCACGAGCCCAGCTCGTTCTTGCTCTTCTTTTCTCGAGTGATGGCGCCCGCACGCCTCGTTCAAACAACCAAATACCACACGCGTGTAGCAATATTTTACTGTTGCATGTTGCCATGATTATGTGGGCAGGGTTCTGCGCGGCTTCAAGCTTTGTGACCTGGACTTCAAAAATGCTCTGGGTCGCAGCGCTGGCAAAATGGTCTAGCCTCGTATGCAGGAGGTACTCGAATGAAATCCCAGTACCTCCACTTTCAATAATTGGTAGGAATGTCCCCCGGCCCAGCGCTCGGTTCTTTAAAGGTTTGTAGGCTGTTCGTTTGATCATCATCTCAAAATGGAGCCCCTTAGAGATTCGCAGTGGTCTTTGGGCGCCTCTTGTCCTACTACAGCAATGATGAAATGCTTGAGCGTCCGCCGCTGCGGTGGGAGACAGACGAGTCTTGCCGTTGGGTATTTACCGGTCGAATAGCAGCGTGCTCCTGACCCGGTGCACGGTTAATATGGATGCCTCAGACTTGCGAAGGATACCCACCTGATGGGAAATTACCGGACTGGAACCGGCAGCAATCGTTTTGAGATTTGTGAGAAATTTTGTTTGTCTTGGTTCCTGCAGAGCAGGCATAGCGGTCTGAGCAAATATCTCCCCACCAACGCACCTACTTGTAATAGTCTTTTAAACCGATGGGTGTCTGGTTTTGCGGATCGAACCACGCACCTCCTTCAGCCAAGCAGAAAGTCTTACCAACTGGGCCACGGCTGTGGTTTGTGTGGTTCGTTTCAATATATTCAGTTGCAAGTCTGCGCCCGTCTTCGTCAAACTTTCTATTATGCCGTCTTCAGCTGTGGAGTTTTCAATAATGCAACGCGCTGGATGACAAAGGCAATGATACAGCACTGTAGCTCAGTAAATAATAACAAAGGCATGTATTCAGTGCGATAAACTTAAAAGGCAGGGAAAGGACAAAACAATATTCTTTTAATGAAGTACAAATACAACAACTGTAAAGATGATTATGCACATGATAGGTGGACCACGGCCGCTCGATGAAAACGCATCGAGCGGCCGTGGGTTGATGTTCGAAGAAGCACAGCCTCAATGTCCCCACTCCACCGCCCGTGCCACATATGTAGTACAATCTTTAAATCTGCCTTTGCGATCTGTTGTACCTTTCATTATAGAAGAGCAAAATGTTTCCACGAATACATTTGCAGAAGCCATTCTGCACCAAGGATAGTCCGAAACTCCCCAACCATCTGACCATCTGACAGAGCAGTTAGGGGGTCATATCGATGTTGGACGATGGCCTTGCAGTCCAACGCAAACATTTAACACTTGAATTAACACAGCAAGCTGGACGAGTTGGTAATTGAGCACGTTCTTAGGGGTGGGCAGCGCTACCCAGACGAACGACAGAGGAATGGACGATACGAGCGATGACTGACAACTGATTTATTATTTTCGAACAAGTAAATACACATATGCACAAAATGTGATCATGTGACGCTTACATGCAAACACGGGTTTGAAAAAGCTGAAATACTGTATAAAAATAGAAACCAGATCAACCGCGAGATTTTTGAAGCCTACGACATGCATGTTAACTCAGGTGCATGTGTCAGCCAGACCTCTATCTCTCTGCATGATAAAGAAACTTAGGTTTTGGATGGCAAGATAGGCTGAGAACCTTTCACCACTTTATTTATTTATTTCATATACCTCACAGGCTCCAGAAGGAGTATTGCGTGAGGGGGGCGGTACAGATAACAAATAACAATTGTGGAGCAAGAACATGTTATACGGTTACATAAATAAGAACACAACGAGAATCAAATAATTCTCGCAAAGCCAATGACCTCGCAAAGCAATGGCTTGCAAAGCCAATGACCTCGAAGAGTGCGAGGCGAGCGATGAAATGCTCCCCCACTCTTCAGGTGTACCACTTGCGCTGGTGATAAGTGGCCTCAATATGGTTGAGGAGCACTCGCATAGCTCACCTCAAATGAGGATAAGTTCGCGTGGCTGCAACCCCCAAGGACACATAGGCCAATGTAAAATGTACATGAGTACAGAGTACACTTGTACGCGTTACATGATCACATTTTGTATATGTATATATATACATGTATATATATATATATATATATATATATATATATATATATATATATTGTGATGTGTGGTGTGCGACACGGTGCGGTGGTTGGAGACAAGGAGCAGACGACAAGTAGTGCGCGCGCCGAGGCGAATTCCATGCTGATGGAAAACGACGACGCCGAAGACCGTCCGGCGCGCGAACACGCGGCGCAAGAAACAAAACAAAGAAAAAAGGCATCCAATCGCAAAAGACCACGCAGCTTCAAGCAGCCAATGAAAAATGACAAATCGGCTAGAGCGGCAGAAAAGCGGGCCGCGCTGGCAGTAGGGGGGAAGAGTTCCAGAAGCGGCACCAGGACAACGTCGGTCACCGGATCGGGAGTTGAAGACGGCCGTCGGGTTCCGGACCCGAGCCACCAGGACTTCAATCGACCGGGGCTTCCTGCCAACCCATTCCTGGGCGTAGCCATTCCATCCATTGGAGAACTGCTGCCCGAGGCCGGTGAGCGACTACGCCCGTGGCCAGAACGAGAGCTGTCGGGCTACGGGCCCGAGCTCCACGACCAGCTGCCCGGCCAGAACGCCGCCATCGTCAACCCGTACTGCCAAGCCGCCTGCCTTCCTGGGCATCGTCACTCTGCCCGATAGTCAACTGCTGCTGCCCGAGGCCGGTGAGCGTCTGGCCCGTGGGCAGAGCGAGAGCTGTTGGGCTACGGGCCCGAGCTCCACGACCAACTGCCCGGCCAGAACGCCAGCGCCGTCTTCCCGTGCTGCCGAGCCGCCTGTCTTCTCACTCCACACCAGAGCTGCCCCGCACTGGCAGCCTGTACGACGGTCCGATACAACGACCTTCTATGGTGAGACCAACACCACTTCTCTCGTCGTCTCGTCTCCGCCGCTTCGCGTCGAGACTATAGCACGCCCACACGCCCGCTTCCTGCCCGAACTTTCCTTTGTTTGTTGCTGTAATGTCTTGCTAAGTGTTTATTTTGATTCTTTATTCTCGCTTCTAGTTTTATTAAAAGTTTGTGTGTTTTTCAACCAACGGCTTTGTCCTCGATTGGGCTTTCTTCCCCAATTGAGGAACCGTTTTCAAAGTTAAAGAGAAAAGTCACGCTCCATCACAAATTGGCGTCCGCGCGACAGGACAAAGCCGTTTGTTTGGATTCTCTTGCTGATTCTAATAAAAACATGGCTAGCACGCGAGAGCTGTTAGCTTTAGCGGAACGCATAGGGCTTGAGGGAGCAGAGCTAAAAACGTGGTTCTTGACATTAACATCAAGGAGGCTGAGGATAGCTTGGAGAGCAGGGAGCAGGCAACTGCCAATGAAATCGAGGCACCCATGCGCATCTGTGCTAATAAAAGCACATTGGATAGAGAGGCTCAGATGCCTTGGGAAAGCCCAACGGACTGGGCAAGGGTGCGCATTGGCAGTGACCTCGAAGAGGACACCACCAGCAAAGGGGTACGCTTGCGAACCAGTGCAGTTGAAAGCACATCCCATAAAGAGGCGCAGATGCCTCTAGAAAGCCCGACTGATTGGGCAAAGGCTCGCAAAGGTAATGACCTCGAAGAGTGCGAGGCGAGCGATGAAATGCTCCCCCACTCTTCCGGTGTACCACTTGCGCTGGTGATAAGTGGCCTCAATATGGTTAAGGAGCACTCGAATAGCTCACCTCAAATGAGGATAAGTTCGCGTGGCTGCAACCCCCAAGGCCACATAGGCCAATGTAAAGTGTACATGAGTACAGAGGTCCTCGATAAGGAGATAAATACAGAGCTCCTTGTGAAAGAGTCCAGTGAAGACTCAAGGAAAGAGACTCGTGACGTGCGCCGCAAGTCACTGATCGTGTCAGAACTTAGTGATGACGTCTGCATGCAAGGTGTAGGGGAATGCATGATCAGAAATATTAAGACAGCACAGTGCCGTGCCACTGGGGAACACAATGGGGTCATCTCACAGAGTGATCTCCTAGATGTTAACATAAAGCCTGTGCATTCCTGTTGGAGTAATGACGAAGCAAATACACCCTTTGTGATGTCAGCAGAAGCAGAAAGCATTTTCGCTGAGGTGCCGGGTAGATGCTCTGCCGATAGGTCAGAACTTCAGCCCAACGTACCCGAACCAGTCTCTAAGGTATTCTGGTCTCAGTGCATGCAGTTGCAGTGTTGTGAATCCAGTGTCAATGGTGTCCTGGGAGGGACCAACAAATTAGTTGTGTACTGTGGTAAGATGAATCAGGGGCCCACAGGTATACATTTCCCAAGTCGCAGCAAAGCGGCTCCGGTGCTGTCATTCCAAACGAAGAGACGCGCGCTTCGTTTCATTTGGGATGCAATAACCTGAAAAGCTGAACACCCGGTTGCCCTCCCGAGAACATTGACCCTGGACCAAATACAACGTTTTAAATGAACTGTACTTTTGTTTGGACCTAGGTTATGTATGTTACGTGTTGCATGCATTGTGAACCTTCTTTGGGACATGGAAGTGCACTGTGTTTGAACTAAGATTAGGTGAACCTTAAGTGATAGCTCTGTGAACTTGTCGCGCACTAGCGGCAGTTTTTCCCTGAGAAAAAACTTGTCCCAAAAAGGGGCTTATGTGAGTGTGGTGTGAGACGGTGTTATTTGTGGTGTGCGACACGGTGCGGTGGTTGGAGCAGACAAGTAGTGCGCGCGCCGAGGCGAATTCCATGCTGATGGAAAACGACGACGCCGAAGACCGTCCGGCGCGCGAACACGCGGCGCAAGAAACAAAACAAAAAAAAGGCATCCAATCGCAAAAGACCACGGAGCTTCAAGCAGCCAATGAACAAATGACAAATCGGCCAGAGCGGCAGAAAAGCGGGCCGCGCTGACAGTAGGGGGAAAGAGTTCCAGAAGCGACACCAGGACAAGGTCGGTCACCGGATCGGGGGTTGAAGACGGCCGTCGGGTTCCGGACCCGAGCCACCAGGACTTCAACCGACCGGGGCATCCTGCCAACCCATTCCTGGGCGTCGCCATTGCATCCATTGGGGAACTGCTGCCCGAGGCCGGTGAGCGTCTACGCCCGTGGGCAACATGAGAGCTGTCGGGCTACGGGCCCGAGCTCCACGACCAGCTGCCCGGCCAGAACGCCGCCACCGTCAACCCGTACTGTCAAGCCGCCTGCCTTCCTGGGCATCGTCACTCTGCCCGATAGTCAACTGCTCCTGCCCGAGGCCGGTGAGCGTCTGCGCCCGTGGGCAGAACGAGAGCTGTCGGGCTACGGGCCCGAGCTCCACGACCAACTGCCCCGCACTGGTAGCCTGTACGACGGTCCGATACAACGACCTTCTATGGTGAGACCAACACCACTTCTCTCGTCGTCTCGTCTCCGCCGCTTCGCGTCGAGACTATAGCACGCGCACACACCCGCTTCCTGCCCGAACTTTCCTGTGTTTGTTGCTGTAATGTCTTGCTAAGTGTTTATTTTGATTCTTTATTCTCGCTTCTAGTTTTATTAAAAGTTTGTGCGTTTTTCAACCAACGGCTTTGTCCTCGATTGGGCTTTCTTCCCCAATTGAGGAACCGTTTTCAAAGTTAAAGAGAAAAGTCACGCTCCATCACAATATATATATATATATATATATATATATATATATATATTCACTTGATCAGTTGTCAGTCAGCGCTCGTATCTCTCTTCCTGTGCCGTTCGTCCGGGTAGCGCTGCCCACCCCTAAGAACATAATTAACACTTCGTGACATGGCACAGACATACCATTACCAACACAATCAGTGCTATCCTTTGCCTATATAATAAATATGAACAGATATTTCAGTTATGATAGGTAGAAAAAATACTGACGTCTCATTGGGGCGTCTGTCATCTTCCAGTTTCGAGTGCTGTAGCTTTGTTATAATGAAGGAGCTATACTGACAGTTTGCTCGTGTAAACTTGACTCTAAGTTCCCACGGAACACTTGCACATGTTTGTAAGCAGTAAAAGAGCTCTGCGACATCCGAAGCTATGCGAGAAGTCATGACATCTAGCGTCGACGTCTACAGTAGAGATGGGTCGCTCAGGAGCGAGCCGGATCTTGTGAGCGGCTCTTTTTAAAGTGCGAGTGAGCGGTCGTTCAGTAAAAATGAGCGGCGGTTCTTTTGGAGAAAGGGAGCCGGTTCTCTAGCGTTCAGAGAGCCGTGCCGATGCGTTCCGTCAGAGCCGTGTCTTCTGCTGCGTGCGACTTCCGCGCCATCTATTAGCGGAACGAGAAAGCAACTGCCCTCCCGCCCTTCCTCGCAAGAGTCGCCTTCACCCCCTCGCCTTCGGCTGAAGAAGGAAAGAACCGCCGCTCACTTACTGAACCACCGCTCCCTCGCTCTTCAAAAGAGCGGCTCAAAAGATCCGGCTCGCTCCTGAGCGCTCAGGAGCCAGCCGCACTTTTCGCCACGGCTCCCTCGCTCTTCAAAATATCCGGCTCGCCAAATATCCGGCTCGCTCCTGAGCGCTCAGGAGCCACCCGCTCTTTTCGCCACGGCTCCCTCGCTCTTCAAAATATCCGGCTCGCTCCTGAGCGCTCAGGAGCCAGCCGCTCTTTTCGCCACGGCTCCCTCGCTCTTCAAAATATCCGGCTCGCTCCTGAGCGCTCAGGAGCCACCCGCTCTTTTCGCCACGGCTCCCTCGCTCTTCAAAAGATCCGGCTCACTCCTGAGCGCTCAGGAGCCAGCCGCTCTTTTCGCCACGGCTCCCTCGCTCTTCAAAATATCCGGCTCGCTCCTGAGCGCTCAGGAGCCACCCGCTCTTTTCGCCACGTCTCTCTCGCTCTTCAAAAGATCCGGCTCGCTCCTGAGCGCTCATGAGCCAGCCGCTCTTTTCGCCACGGCTCCCTCGCTCTTCAAAAGACCCGGCTCGCTCCTGAGCGCTCAGGAGCGGGCCGCTCTTTTGAAGACTGAGGTAGCCGTGGTTCAGTAAGTAAGCGGCGGTTATTTAGGAGTGAGGAAGCTGGTTCTCTCTCGTTGAATGAGCCGTGCCGGATTGTTCCGTCAGAGCTGGGTCTTCTGCAGGGTTTCGATGTTTTTCGATTTCTGACCGACGAATGGTGGCCGGTGTGGGCCGACTCGCGCTACTGGTACTCGCTCGCAGTGTGTGGTGTGCGCAGCAGTCCCCTTGGTTTTTTGTGCGTCTTATGGTGTGGCACCGAGGGGAGAAGTAAAGAAGTCCTAATTCGCAAAGGATGGTACCGTTCGTTGCCTGCTGCTGTTCGAACGATGTCGCACGACTCTCACCGATCGAACATCGTGCGCTGGGCCATTAACACTTCGAAGATGGTCTTCCGTGTCTTTAAAGGGCCCCTAAACCACCTCAGATATTTTTGAACATTTCAAGTAAACGTGCATCGAGTTCAGAATGCCGTCACGATCAATGATGCCAAACGCTGCCGCTCTACGCGCTGGGGGTGTGCAAAAAAAAAAAAAAAGAAATGCCGTGCTCCTCCCCTCGCCTTTCCGGTATCCCCAGCTGTCGTCACGATGTCAGCAGGAGGAATCTGGTGATGTCTACTGCGGAAACGATGTCCATTGGTTGAACAAGAACCTACGACTTCCGGTTAATCTGCTAGCAGGCACGCGCGCTTTCTGCTCTTCCTCGTCGTGTTGCTCGTTTGTGCGCCCTTGTTAATCGGTAATCACAGCCCGCAAAGGAAGTGCCAAATCGCTCGCGTTCCAACACAGTCGTGCTTAGCGGTCTGATTAGCTGCGCGAACAGAGTGCGACAGTGTTGGCCTTTCCAGACATGCGCGCAACACACTGCGGTGCCAGCCCGCGTTACGCTTCGCATAACACGGGTTGGCACCGCAGCAACAGCTGGTATATCCGAGAAGCGCTGAGTCAAGTTACCGGCACGGTAACTCATCGCACGCCGTTTGCCATTCGCGGGCCGCCGTTCACCAGCGGTTTTTGCTCGCGAACGGCGAGATTTCCTTGCCGTACGTAGAGAGGATGAGACCGGGACTCATTTGTGCGGCAGATTCACCGCCGCTGATCGCTCGACGGCGCCGATATCGTCGCTAGGCCTTTTCTGGTTCCCTTCAAAGCTAAAACGGACGGCGCTTTGAAATGAAATAGCGACGCTCACAAGCCGCAATATTTTCTTATTGTTGTTATCGCTCTTCGCAATACTTGTACACAAAGAAGAAAAATACGCTGATATTAGCGGCGCCGTCGGCTGCGATGCGAGCACAGCCGAGCCCGTCGTCTCCCGGCTGCAGCTGATGTTTTCGTTGCTGGTGGCAGAGGCGCGCAGGTTCGCGGTCGTTGATTGGGCCATTGATGGTGCAGCGGGTGGGGCGCCTGCCGAACTGCCGTCTACTTTGGACACCTCTCGCGGGGCAGACGTTCTACGGCACTGGCGGACGGTTCGCCGTCGGTATATGTGCCGCTAGCGTGGACGAGACCAGAAGTATGCAGTGTTTTTAGAAGCGCGTTGGCGATGACGTATGTCACGTGACCTGTCGAGAAGCACTCCGCGAGGAGGGGAGAATACCAGCCGATGAGGAGAGTAGCGAAGGAAAGAGCGAAATTGTCTAATTCGTTCTTTTTTCATAACCGCAATTGACGCCTTTTTTATATAATGTTATGTAACTAAGAACAAGAGGTACCGCTGCAGTTTCTAACTGTGGGACCTCTTTCTGTATATTTTCTACTGCATATATATACCACTAATGAAGCAATACACTTGAACTTGAACAAGCGAGGGCCGTTTTTCGGTCCTCAAACGCGTGTAACTCCGCTATTACGGCACCATTTCGAAAAATTATCGCGGCTACGCGTTCGTTGTAGACTCGTGCAAAACTGCAACACCACAACTAAATTTCGACCTCTGGGTGGTTTAGGGGCCCTTTAACGACAAGAGGTGAACGTACAGTTTACGTCCTAGTCTTCATTTGTGCTAATTAGTGTAGTCATGAAAATGTCGCCCATGACATCCACTTCAGTGCCTTTTCTGAGCGTGTATCATTAGCACGTCAATAAAACGAGGCCAACTATCTGATGCGTTGTAATAGAACTTCATTTCTTTTTTTTTTCTTTTTTTTTGTCCTGATGTATGATGGCATGATCGCCAGTATCGCGCGTGCACTCAAGAGAGAGAAAAAAAAACGAAAGGTACGTGTGGCAGTTTTGGGGATCTTTCGTATGATTTTTATATTATACTTCAAGAAATGATTTCTACATTCATTTTGCATGGCGTTACAGCTTACTCATATTATAGTGAACGTACGTATGTGAATAAATGAATAAAGTTGAAACATAATGTACGATCATTTTGTGTTCTTTGTTTGACAAAAGTTGATTTTAAAGTACCACAAAAACGGACAAGCTTCTGTAATGACGATGAAGGTACATACTTTTCTTTCTGAAAAAAGTACTTCGCATTCTGCCTGTCACAGAATCATAAGCATTTTATCCCCAATATCAGAAAAGAAAGCTTCACTACAACTAAAAATTCACGCTTTCAATATGTAAAAATATTCTCTAAACGTAGCGAAAAGACCAATAACACGGTTATTAAATTATGCATATATCGTGTTTTTCAAAGCCACATAACTATAGAATATGCATAACTCAGGTTACTCGTTTAAGTGAGCCGGTGAGCCGTTCAAATGAACCGGTTCATTTCAGTGATCGGAGCCGTTCCCAGCCGCTCACTGAAGTGAGCCGTTTTGCCCATCTCTAGTCTACAGTAGAAAATGCAGAAGACAGCTTGATCAAGCCGTTTTTATACATCCGCAACAAAATTTTCGCTTTGCAACCGCCAGTTCACATTTTCCGAGAACGTGTTGAAAGCATTTTTATATCTTAGGTTTTGGCAGAAAACTGGCGTGAGAAGTGTTTCTAGAGGTTGATAAACATAAAGGGTTTGAATGAATAAAGAAGCTTCTCGCAATTCGGCGACGTTACACTAATATGCGGCTTCATTGCGATCCCGCATCGTGTATAAGGCGACTCTATGGAAATGAAAATATGAACTAGATAGTCGTTAATATAAACGATTAATTACACACGAGTCTTAGGGGTCACCACTAAACGCTTTTTCTACATCGAACGATATGATCACCAGTTATAACACTAAAATACGTGCTACGAGCACTACAGCCCTTTCAGAACTGCAGACTGCAGTACTCACTTCATATGAAGTGTCTTTTAAAGCTTCATCGAACGATATGATCACCATTTATAACACTAAAATACGTGCTACGAGCACTACAGCCCTTTCAGAACTGCAGACTGCAGTACTCACTTCATGTCTTTTAAAGCTTCGAAGAAATCTAAGGCGAGTTTCTCCTTGGTTGAAATGTCATGAGCGTCTTCTTGCAGCCTTATGCCGAGTAAAACTGTCCCATTGGGAAGCTTGTCCACGAAGGACGACACGGTCTGCGGGATAAGAATAGCTTCCATTGAATAAACCTCGCTTTATCATCTAGTATCTAAGCGTGATGCGTGTACAAAATCGAGAGAGTAAATAGAACAGCCCCGTGTAGGAAGTTTTGTTACGCGTAGGCAAGTTACTATTGTGACGCAATCAAAGCTCCCTTTTCGTGTGCAGCACTCTACGGTTGCTCTCGCAACATACAGGGTGTTCTACGTAACCTTAGCAAAACATAAAAAATATGCTAATGCCACGTAACAGGTCAGAACCAAGATGATGTTAGCCGTCGCGGGAGATACTCAGATTATTTAGTGCATTGCGCCTAAATAGATCATTAGTCTTAATTATTTAATCAACGTCTCAAATATTATAATTACATGAAAATGTAAATGAGCCATTTGTAGAGCAACATGAAAAGGTTGTCGCAGTTTCACCTGAAAGGCGAAGCATCAATTGCGATAGCAAATTTTTAGAGAGCTATACGGAGTAATGAATGAATGAATGAACTTTTATTTCCCTTTTTAAGAAAGGGGAGGGGCCGGGGGGAGAGAGGGAGGCCTGTGTGCTCCAGTCTTAGCACCTTGTGCTGCCAGACGTCCGCCTACCAGTCGTGGTAGGCCTCCGCTACCTCCTCAGCCCACCTCAGGACTCGGTCCTGCAGGGTGGGATCGGAGCTGCGCAGGGCAGTCTCCCACAGCTCCTCGCTACTAATTAATGGTTTGAGGTTGCGGGGGGGATATTTGATGGGGCATTTCCACATTATATGGGAGAGATCTGCTGTTTGGACAGGGCAGAAGCGACACTTGGGTGTCGGGTATGTGTCGGGAAAGAATAAGTTCAAAGTGCGTGGGGTAAGAAAAGTGCGAGTTTGTAGTTGGCGCCACAATATTTCTCTCTGGCGCGTGCTCGACACAGAGAGAGGTGGATACGTTAGGCGTTGGTGTTTGTAATGTGTGCAAATTTCATGGAATGTGATGAGTGCGTCTTTATTGGTCTGTTGTTGGGAGTCATTGGCTTCTGGGGTAAGGCCGACATTTCCGTCCACTCGGTCCGTGAATCCTCGAGCAGCGGCATGAGCCATTTCGTTGCCTGGTAGTCCTTGATGTGCTGGAGTCCAGATGAGAGCGATGTAGTTTTTTGGCGGGTGAGCGACTAGTAGAGAGTGCGCGAGGTTTGTAATGTAGCCGCTACTGAAGTTCCGGATAGCAGTCTTCGAGTCACTGATGATGACATCGCAATCAGGTAGCCCCGATGCGAGTGCAATGGCGGCCTCTTCTGCGTCGCCCGCTGAGGTGGTCCTGACTGATGCTGAACGAACAGTGTTGCCCTGCTTGTCTACGACCGCTAAAGCATAACGATGTTTAGTTTTATAGGCTGCGGCGTCCACGTAGTAAACTCCTTCTGCCTGTCCATAGCTGCGTTGTAGCGCCTTGGCTCGAAGTTTCCGGCGTTCGACGTGAAATTCGGGATGCATGTTTCTGGGTAGGGGTTGGATGTGGTATTGGCCATGTATGTTCGGAGGAAGTTGATGTCGCTTGTTCTCGTTGAGTGGTGGGGCGTAGTGAAGTTGTCTCAGGATCTCACGCCCAGCTGCAGTGGTGGAGAGTCTGTGATATTGCGATGATAGATGTGCTTCGGTTAATTCTTCAAAGGTATTGATTGTGGCTGTGGCCATCACCCTCCGTGTGGATGCTCTAATCGGAACACCAAGAGCGACTTTGTGTATCTTGCGGATCAAGCAGTTTACAGTGTCCGCTTCCTTCCTAGAGAGTGAGAGATATGGTAGTGCGAAGGTGATTTTGCTTAGGACAAAAGCTTGGATGAGCTGAATCAGTTCCTTCTCTCGAAGCCCTCCGTGTTTATTGGAGATCCTTCCTATGAGGCGTAGCGTGTTATCTACTGTTGTTTGTAGTGCTTGCAAGGTACGCTGATTTGCTCGGTTGCTTTGAAGGTGAAGACCTAGCACCCTTATCCTGTCTACCTGGGGTATGGAGTGCCCTTCAACTGTGAGGTCGATATTCGGGGGCGATGTCCTGAAGCGTCTCGTGGGGGGCAGAAGGAGAAGCTCTGATTTGGTGGGGGAGCACCTAAGGTTCAAGTCGTGACCTACTTGTTCGATCTGGTCAATGGCTGCTTGGAGGGTGTCTTGGATGTGCCCGTCCGAACCTCCGGTCATCCACAGCGTAATATCGTCCGCGTACAGTGAGAATCTGAGGTCGGGAATCTTCTTTAGAGCGAAAGCTAAAGGTCGCATAGCCAAATTGAAGAGGAGGGGGGAGAGTACTGCCCCTTGGGGCGTACCAGTGCTTCCTAAACGTATACGACCTGATTGTTCGCTGCCTAATTGGAGCGTTGCAGTGCGCTTCGTCAGGAAGCTGCATATATAACGGTAGATTCGCTCTCCACAGTTTATACTGTTAAGTTCGCGTAGAATGGCCAAGTGGGACACATTATTGAAGGCTCCCGTGAGGTCGAGGCCCAGCAACGCTTTTGTGTCGCGTGCGTCGCGCGGTTCAATGATATCTTGTTTGAGCCTTAGCATGACATCCTGGCAAGAAAGAGACTTGCGAAATCCAGTCATTTCCGAGGGGAAAAAGCGATGATCTTCGATGTATTTGGAAAGGCGTAGGTGGATTACGTGCTCCAAGATCTTCCCTATGCATGAGGTGAGAGAGATGGGACGGAAGTTATCAATGTGAATTGGCTTATTCGGCTTGGGAATGAAGATCACCTTGGCTGCTTTCCATTGTTGGGGTATCTCGCCCTCTTCGAGACAGTGGTTGTAATACTTGGTGAGTTTGCGTATGGATTGCTCATCGAGGTTGCGAAGCGTCTTATTTGTCACAGAGTCTGGACCTGGTGCCGCGGTAGTTCGCACTTGGTTGAGGGCATGTCGAACCTCCGCTTCTGTGATGGCGCTGCAAAGTTCCTCATTGGGTTCACCTGTATAGTCGGGCATGGGGATTTGCGTAGGAGGGGGCATATGTTTGGAAGCCAAGTTACTGAACATTGTCGGCAGGTCCGCTGCATGTTCATGTAGCAGTTTATTGATCTGGTGGTTATTATGCGTCCTAGATGTGGTGGGGTCGAGCAGGTGCCGGAGCAATTGCCAGGTCTTTTTAGTGCTAAGATGACCATGCGCTCCTTCGCAAACCTGAGTCCATTGCTGTGCCCTCAATTTGATAGCGTATAATATAGCGTATAGCAATTTGATAGCGTATTGATAGCGTGATAGCGGAGTAATGATAGTAGCTTTATCAGGTGTGTAACCTAGGACATGCAGCAGCACCGGCAACACACAGAACTGTTGTCGACGCCGTCGGCGTTTTGCCCGCGTTCGCACAAAATGCGTGCGGCGTTGGTGACTGTTGCCGGAGCCTCTGATATAAATAGGCACTTGGTGCCGCAGCTAAACGTCGCCTCCCCCCCCCCTCCCACCCACGGCATTTCGCGCGTCGGAAGAAGGCGCGTTTGTTCTACATATATGGTGATTGTAAAGGAGGAAAGAGACGCCTACTTCTGCAGCCCTTAAGGGAGCACGGCGCAGAACACGCGTTTGTTCTTCGCCGTGCGTTCACTCCCCGTGAAAGCGCGCGTCCCTCGCGCCCTTTCACTCGCACATGCAGCGTTCGGCGCGCGGCGACGATTTCATCTCCACTGACGTCATACGGAACCTCACGGCAACGGCTACGGCGACGACGACAGTGACGCCGACGGCAGAAATCTGCTTTGGAGTGTCCATATAATTTCTATCGCAATAAAACTCTCGATACAGCTTTCTGCTGCTGAATACGTGCCACATAAAAGTGTTTTTCCGAGCGTGAAGGAAGCCCGCCAATACACGCAAAATTACCGCGCGACTGGCCGCTCGAGGCACTTTACGTGTATTCCCTGTCTTCTTTGATGCTCGGAAAAACTTTTATGTAGCACGTATTGAGCAACAGAAAGTTGTATCGGGAGTCTCATGTTGCTCTACAAATGTGTCATTGACATTTCCATCTAATTATATTATTTGTAAGTTGATTAAATATTTATTACTAATTATCTAATTAGGCACAATGCAAGAAATCTGAGCATCTCCACGCCACGTCAAACAACACTGCCTTGGTTCTGTTCAGCTACGTGGCATTTGCGTATTTTTAACGTTTGGCTAAAGTTACGTGGGACACCCTTTATATTTGCCAGCAATTTCTCACTAGGAAGCATAACAATGGTAAGCATATAATTCCAGGTTGAATAAACAAACGACACGGCTGCTTAATTTTGGTTTTAACTGCAGGCCGTACCATGAAAAATAAAACGGGCAAGATTGCACTCGGTCGTGCAAAGCTTAGGCACAGTGAAACTGTCGCTCCTCAAGTCTCACTGGCTGCTACTGCTAGGTATTAACTTGGTTTAACTTAACTACGCATGCAGGAAAGTATTCTCGAGCGATCACTTTCGGAGGTGCCTTCCCTTTCGCGACATTTCGCGTGACTATCGCTGGACGCGTCAACGCCTACGAGCGACAGCGTTCATGGCATGCCACAAACGCAGGCAGGCTAACCAAGGTTGGCACAGTGTCAAGAACGCTGTTGCTTGCCGACGCCAAACGCGTTGGAGGCTATCCGCTCAGTATCAATCGGCCAGCTTTCTTTAGGGGCGAAGCTCCTTAGGGTGTGGGTGGTGGTGGTGGTAAAAACATTTGCTGTATTTACAAGTGAGAGATAGGGACGGCCTTAAGGGCCCACCCTTTACAAACTCTAGGAGGAGTCCCTAGTCCGGGACCCCTGTGGCTTCCGCAGCGGCGCGTGCCCTGGCCACGAGGGCTCTCTGGCCCTCCAAGGTCAAGCAGTCGAGCAGGGCAGCCTCCCAGCTCTCTCGGGTAGTGGGGGAAAGGGAGGGGATTGGCGGGACCGCCGGGTTTGAGGTACATGCCCACACCATGTGGAAAGGATCCGCGAACGGATTTATTTATTTATTTATTCAAAATACCCCTAAAGGCCCTCGCGCAGGAGGGTATTACATAGGGGGTGTTCAATACAACAAAAAAAATGTTATAAAGTGGGATTAGTCAAACGTGAAAAGAACAACGCATGAGCGAACACAAATATCACAATAATATTAGCTCCAAATAACACAAAGATAGACATGGAAGAAGCAACAACAAACAAAGAGAGAACAATGTGTCGGAAGTTATACAATAAAAATAGCAATAGTTTTATTTTCACTTCACAACTTCCGTCATTATTAGTTCATGAAATTTAACAGAATCAATGACGGTGGCTATGTGTGATGGCAGTGCGTTCCAGTCAACGATTGTACGTGGAATGAATGATTGTGAATAGTTAAGGGAATGACACGCAAAACGCTTCACTTTGAAAGGATGGTCACGTCTGGGAAGGATGGCAACTGGTGAAGAAAAGAAGTCGTCATGAAGCAATGGGTGATGATAAAGTTTGTGAAACAGTGATAACCGTGAAACTGTGCGTCGTTGAGACAAGTCTGGCAGTTCTGCCCGAATTTTCAATGCTGAGACACTAGAATGACGGGAGTAGTCTTGTAAGCTTGGTAAGGGTCCCAAATGGCACATGCATACTCGATTTTAGGCCGTATTAGGGTGATGTAAGCAAGTTTACGTAGGTGCGATGGAGCATGCTTCAAGTTATGTTTTAAGAGACCTAGTGACCGGTTAGCAGATGCGAGTATGACGTTGATGTGATAATTCCAGGATAAGTCTGAACTAAGGTAAACACCAAGGTATTTGTAAGTAGTAGTAAGTTCAACTGCAGTATTATTTAAAGAGTACGAGGTGGCAATGCGATTAGGGCGTTTAGTGAAGGACATAAACTTAGTTTTAGAAGTATTAAGGCACATTAACCATTTAGAGCACCAAGAGGTGACGCAGTCCAGGTCAGCCTGGAGTGCCCGTTCATCATCTTTACATAAAATTTTGCGATAGATCACGCAGTCGTCCGCGAAGAGCCTGATTTGGGATAAAACTGTGTTAGGCAAGTCGTTAATAAAAATTAAGAAAAGCAAGGGGCCCAGGACGCTGCCCTGAGGAACGCCTGAGTACACTTTCCCAAGGGATGAGGAACTGTTATTGACGGATGTGAATTGGACTCTTCTTGAAAGGAAATCTTTAATCCATGCGAGTACAAGCGGATGAATATTAACCTGTGTTAATTTGGTTAGCAACCTGTGATGAGGCACACGGTCAAAGGCTTTGGAAAAATCAAGAAAAATTGCGTCAGTTTGTATGCCAGCGTCAACGGAAGAATGTAAATCATGAAGGAACCCAGCAAGTTGAGTGTCGCACGAGTAGCCCTTTCGAAAGCCGTGTTGATATTTGAAAATGATGTTATGCTCTTCCAGATAGTTAATTACCTGCGAGTGAATTATATGTTCGAGAAGTTTGCAAATGGTGCTAGTTAATGATATTGGCCTATAATTAAGTGGGGATGAACGATCACCAGATTTAAAGATGGGTGTTATTTTAGCGATTCTCCAGTCTTCAGGGATTGAACCAGACGACAAGCACTGCGTAAAGAGAGCAGATAAGATGCGATGAATGCCCTGAGCAACATTTTTTAGTATCTTGTTATTGAATCCAAGGTGATCAGATGCTGAAGTCGTTTTAAGTTTGCTGAGTAAGGAAAAGATACCGGCTTCGTCAATAACTATTTCGGGCATTGAGTTAACGGAAAAAGGGATTACAGTTGGCGATGACGTAACGTCCTCTCGAGTAAACACTGACAAAAAGAAATTATTTAGGACCTGCGCGCACTCGTCCTCGGGAATCGCGTCACCGGTAGCATTTGAAAGGGTGATGTCGGGATGATTACAAGGGTTACAAGGGATGATCACAGTGCGGGCATTCCCCGGAGAAGGCCGGATTGAAATGCTTAAGTATCGCAGGGCACAATATTGTGTTGGTGTATAGACGTAAGAGCCAGCGCTCCTCCGTCTTAGTCAGGCCCGGTGCCGGTGGCGGGAATCGGAGCCTATTCGTTTTGTACATATCCGTGATGTCTCGAAAGGAAGTTACCGGATTAGGTTCTGGAACGTCAGGCGATAGAGGGCGAGGCGGGTCCCGGGAATTAAGCGCTCGGGCTGAGGCATCGGCAGCCTCGTTACCACCTAGCCCTGCGTGGGCCGGAGTCCAGATGACGACACGTGGATTTGGGCGGTCTAAATATTCACAGCGCTTGAGGATACGAGCGGCGCGAATAGTGATGCGACCTTTAGTAAGATTTTGACACGCACTCCGCGAATCGGTGATGATAATCCGAGATGCGAGGTCCGCAGCGGCGAGGGCTATGGCGACTTCCTCCGCGTGACTAATGTCAGGCGCTCGAAAGGTGAGCCCTTGAATGGGTACATTTTGATGGACTACGGCTGCCGTGTACCACCCGCCGTGGTGAGGGCCGGACGCGTCCGTGTAGAAGACTCCAGGGCGGGACCCATAGCGTCCCAGCAAGGCGGTAACCCGCGCAGTTCGCCTGCCTTCGTAAGTCCCCCTAGCCATGTTGTAGGGCAGAGGCTGGATGGTCAAAGCACCACGCCAGTCCTCAGGGATTGTTGTTCGCTCTTCTGTCTGATAAGTGTAAGAGATATGGAGACGGTGTAAGAGGTTTCTCCCAGCGTGTGACTTAGTAAGTCGCAGGTACTGGTTGTTGAGATTGGCCTCTTTGAGCTCCCCATACGTGTTGGTCATGCCCAAGTCTGCAAGACGCTGGTTAGACGTCGAGATCGGGAGGTCTAGGGCGCGTTTGTAAATTTTGTGGAGAATACATTCTAGCATGTTCCCATCGCACTTGCGCAAACGCAGGTAGGGTGTCGAATAGAGGATTCGACTGGTCACGAAAGCGTTGGCGAGGCGCAGAGCATCTTGACTCTTGAGACCCCCCCGCTTGTTCGAGACCCGGCGGACCATGCGGCCTACCTGATCCCCGACCGTACGTAACTTGCGCTGGGTTGTGTCGACTTTTCGACTCTTGTGTATGAAGAGCCCCAGGATGCGGATTTCGTCGCGTTCCGGGATAGGCCCGGTATGCAGTGAGAGTACAATTTGAGTTGTGTCTTTTGGTTTGGGGCGAGGATGCACGTACTCTGATTTAGTAGGCGAGCATTCGAGACCGCAACGTCGGGCGTAGTCATCCACGACCGATGCTGCTTGTTGCAGGCAGGCCTCAATACTACCAAGGGAACCCTGGGTTGCCCACAGCGTGATGTCGTCGGCGTACAGAGCGTGCTGCACTCCTGGGACATCCTTTAGCAATGGGGGGAGGTGAGCCATGGCGAGATTGAACAGGAGAGGAGAGAGGACCGCTCCTTGTGGTGTTCCTCGTGTACCCAGACGGTACGGGCCATGCTCCTTGTCTTGAATGCGGAGGTACGCCTGCCGTTCCATCAAGAACTGACGGACGTACCTGAAAGCATTATGGCCACAGTCCGTTTGGGACAGGTGGGAGAGAATGATGTCGTGAGTGACGTTATCGAAGGCTCCCTTGAGATCTAAGGCGAGGACTACCTTGTCGTCACTGGGATGCTCGATCGGTTCTATAACGTCACAATGGAGTTGCAGGAGGATGTCCTGAGCAGAGCGATGTGGACGAAAGCCATACATAGTGTCGGCAAAGGTGTGGCGGGCCTCGAGGTAATCGGAGAGACTATCTCTAACTATTGTTTACATAAGCTTCCCCACACACGAGGTTAAGGAAATGGGTCGGAGATTTTCGATGTTTATAAGCTTGCCCGGTTTGGGAATGAAAGTGACTAAGGCCGTTTTCCAATCAAGCGGTAGTGGCACGCGCCCCTCCCAGATTTGATTGAAGTAGTCGAGGAGGTGAAGGTATGCCGGGTCTGGGAGGTTGGCTAGAAGCTTAACAGTCACTCGATCCCGACCCGGCGCCGTTCCTCGCTTCATTTTGGACAGGGCCGCCTTCAGATCGTGGAGTTGAAAACAACGATCCAAGTATGCGTTCTCCGAGCCTGGATAGGAGTACGCCAGTCCGAGGGGGTCCTGTTGGCTGCAGAGATATCTCTAAGAGCCCGTGCTAGCTTGTGACTTAGATATCCGTTTAAGTTTGGGGCGGCTGGTGCTGAAAGCGTGTTTGGGCAACTGGGCAACTATCATGCCCGGGATGCGGTCGACAACGGTTTGGAGGGCGGCGGCCAATCGGTCCTCAATCGTGGTTAGTATGGATGCCATATGGGCCTCTAAGCTGCTAACACGCGCCTCAATCGGGGCGAGGAGTGCTGTGGTGTCCCTGTGTTCAGAGGGGGCCCTATCCATCGCCTCAGGCGCCTGCCCGGACAGTGTCGGGTTAGCTGAGGGCAAGCGGTTCGCGAACGCCTCCACCGCCTGCGTTAAAGAGGCAACCTGGGCCTGTAACTGACGGAATGCAATTTGTTCCCGGGTGGGAGTAGAAGGGGTCGGCGGCTTGGGGTTAGGGATCATGGATGGTGGGGGCGTAGAGGCTGCCCCGCCCGAGCCACTCACCTGGGGTCCTTGCCGGACGCGGGTGGCCCACGAGAGATCCCCCTTGGCAGTAGGTTTGGGTTCAGGTGACGGCGGGTGCGGTTTGGGTGAGGCGGGCGAAACCTGCCTCGTAGTGGACTTCCTGGTTGGCGGTCCATCCGGAGTTTGGCCTCGCAGGGAAGGTCCGATAGCCCCCGCGTCAGGGTGCGGGGGTGGGGTAGGGTTGTGGCAGGGGGCTGAGCCCTCTGCGGCGAAGCCCGCGGGCCCGTCTTCCTCGGTTTCCGTGGGCGTCGACGTTTTCGCTTCTTGGGGCCGGCTTGACCCTCCGGTGGAGGAGTGGGGGATTTGGGTGGCGGCGTCCTGTAGCGCTCCTTACAGCACCGGTCCGCGGTGAAGTGGGGTCCGGCACATAGAGCGCACCTGGGCGTACACTCGTGAGGGACGCGGGCGCCATCCGTGAGCGGCACCGCTTTTCCGCAGATGCCGCAAAGGTCTGGTTTGAGGCCGGGGCAGCTGTCGGGCCGATGCCCAACGGAACCGCACCGACCGCAGGCTGGTACAGTTTTCTTGTACGGTTGCACCGGGATCAGCAGGGCGTCGTAAGAGACGTACCTGGGCTTCACCTTGCCGGAAAAGGTGAGACGCACCTTATTGGAGGTGCCCAATCGCCGGACGTGTAAGATTTTGCCTTCAGGCCAGTAGAGGCTTTCACGAAGAGTGGCTTCGGTGTCGGAGCTGCGCACCGTCACTACTCCATAACAGGAGTCTTGAGTGTCCGCACGCAGGTACCCGAACAGGGGCACTGGTCCGACGGGTGAGGGAACCGCAAATTCACCGATAAGTTTGTCCGCTATTTGTGGGTTGGAAGTGTAAGTCAAATTGAGATTTTGTTTCCGCACCATCACAACTGTGACCAGCCGAGTCGCGGTCGCTCCAAGGTGGGCGATGAGAGCGCGACCAGCCCCGTTCTCAGGGAAAACGGTGGCGAGGGATAACTGTGTCCGGGGTTTGAGTACAACGACGAAGTCTGTTGCTTTCGGCTTCGGTAGGGGTTGAGGTTGCCACAAAGGCCGCTTCTTCCCCTGCTGCGGGCCCGCGGAGCGCGGCGCAGGCGGCGCGAGAGTTGGGGAGCAGGTACGAGCTTCGGCGTCAGCAGCTGCGTCCGGGGACGCCGCGTTAGCGGAGGCCGCCGTTTCTGCGTTGCTCGCTTGCTCTCGGCGAGCGACCGCGGCAGCGAGCGCGGCGCTCTTGAAGGGTTGGGGCAGCTCCGGTCCGCTGTCCGAGGACGGGACGGTGGTCCACATCATGCTGTGAGGGTCATATCCAACTTGAATGTCCGCCACGATTGCGGTCGCGGTGCGGGACCGGCCGCCCGTTTTGCCGGGAGGTGCCATGGCCGTTAAGCCTAGCGGCGTCGCCTCCGGCGTCGAGACGTAGATCGCCCGTAAAAGACGTAGAAGTGGGCCACTTTCCGGAATAAGGTATCCAGATGAACCGGATCACATTCCGGTGACGGTGGTGAGATTTCCGTGGGGGTCCGAAGAGGTAGTCTGGGGTTCCGATCGAAAATCGACGGAGCCGGTGTGCTGCACGACCGATCTGGTCGCGCGCTCGCAGCGTCCTAGGGTGTGGGTCTGTCCCTCCTCTGTAGTATGTAGTAGTAGTAGTAGTCGTCGTCGTAGTAGGTAGCCACGTCTACTTTTTCAAACGTATAGCTTCACTGGCTTTACTCAACAATAAAACAATAACAAAACATAGACGTTTCGCCACCTATGCGGGTGGCATCGTCAGTACACAAATAGCGTCCCATGAAAGAGTACATCAACTTATATCTTGCCGTAAACAACCGGCAAAGGACCACGATTACTGTTGCATGCATTTTGATTATGACGGATGAACCATGATTCGATGAATTTCCTTGGGCCCCATCGTTGTTCCCGTGCCAGCGTCGTCACATTATCGAAATCGAACACGTGTCCTTTCGTCAGGCCGTGATCGACTAATTCCGTCTTGGCACGTGTTGAATGTGTGGCTTTGGTGACGTCCCTGACGTGTTCCTTGATGCGAGTATGACGTCGTCGCCCGGTCTCACCGATGTAGCAGGCATCACAGTCCGTACAGTTAACTTTGTACACAACTCCGCTTTGTTCGTCGGAGGGGGTGCGGTCCTTTGGTTTTGGGAACACGTTAGCCAGTGTGCGCATGGGTTTAAACACAGTCCTAACGCCCAGAGGTCGCAAGGCCCTACGCACAGCTTCTGACACGCCGCAGACATACGGGATGCACACAACAGAATTTTCCTTATTAGCCCTGCTCTCGCGAGGTCTTTGCATGCGGCGCCGCGTGTCATCGACAAACCGCTGAGGGTAGCTCCGTTTATTCAGGACAGTGGCAACATTAGTTTCTTCATGCTTCCTCAGGGTCTGTGTCGACGACAGCGCGTCGCAACGTGACAGAAGTGTACGGGCAACAGCATATTTGTGCTCCGCAGGGTGGTGCGAGTCAAAACTCAGCACATTGCCACTGTCGCAAGGTTTGCGGTATACGGATGTCGCCAATGAACCGCCCTCGTTCCGACGCACCAGCACATCTAGAAACGCCAAAGTGTCACCATCTTCCATTTCACACGTGAATTGAATGGCAGTATGAACACTATTGAGTGCATCATACATAGCCTGCAGATTGTGCTTTTCTACAATGACGAAAGTGTCATCTACATAACGGCAGTACATTTTCACAGGGAAGGGCAAGGTGGACAGGCATATAGTTTCCACGTGTTCCATCAAAAGATCTGCCACGATTACCGACACAGGGCTGCCCATCGGGACAGCGTTTATGAATACGCGTTTATGAATACGGGGGTTATACTCTCTCAGCAGTCATGTGATGGCGTCGGCAAACGCGGTGCACGTTCCGGCATGTGTAAACGGCTGCGTAAGACGCTGTGGCCTCTCCCCCTTACTAGAGAGTACTGCACGTTTCTAACGCGTTTGTGCTAGCGTCCCCTTAAGCGGGAGATGGTGCAATTATAATGAAGGGCGCTGTTATAAAATAGGAATGACGTCACATATGGCGCGTGTCATTGGTGGACGTCAATCGTTCGATTTAGTGCGGCGAGACTGGGCGAATTACACGGAAGATTCACGGTTTACCGATGATTCCCTCCGGAGCTTCGCCCACGCATCATCATTCACCCCGTGGATATGCGGTGTTTTATTGCGATAGCAAATATATGGACACTCCAAAGCAGATTTCTGCCGTCGCCGTCGCCGTTGCCGTGAGGTTCCGTATGACGTCAGTGGAGATGAAATCGTCGCCGCGCGCCGAACGCTGTATGTGCGAGTGAAAGGGCGCGAGGGACGCGTGCTTTCACGTTGGCGCTGAGCCGTGCTCCCTCAAGGGCTGCAGAAGATAGCGCCAACCTTTCCCTTTCCCTCAAGAACCACTTATCATCAACGGGGAGCGAACGCACGGCGAAGAAAAAACGCGCGTTCTGCGCCGTGCTCCCTTAAGGGCTGCAGAATTAGGCGTCTCTTTCCTCCTTTACAATCACCATAAATGTAGAACAAACGCGCCTTTTTCCGACGCGCGAAAGGCCGTGGCGGTGAGGGGGGGGGGAGGGGGAGGCAAGGGAGGCGACGTTAGGCTGCGGCATCAAGTGCCTATTTATATCAGAGGCTCCGGCAACAGTCACCAACGCCGTAGGCATTTTGTGTGAACGCGGGCAAAACGCCGACGGCGTCGACAACAGTTCTGCGTGTTGCCGGTGCTGCTGAATGTCCAAGGGTATACACCCGATAATATGATTACTCCGTATAGCTCTCTACAAATTTGCTATCGCAATTGATGCTTCGCCTTTCAGGTGAAACTGCGACAACTTTTTTTTATTGCGATAGCAATTATATGGACACTTCAACCGGATTTCTGCCGTCGGCGTCGCCGTCGCCGTCACCGTTGCCGTCGCCGTGAGGTTTCCTATTGATAAAATCTTCGCCGCGCCCCGTATGCCCGAGCGGAAGCGTGCGGGGACGCGCGCCATCACGGAGAGCGAACGCACTGAATCTCCCACGCACAAGCAAGGCAGCGGGAAGCCAGCGCCGGAGGGAGCGGTCGGGGGGGGGGGGGGGGGGCGCACTTCTACTCTGCCAACAACCGCGCTCGTCGCTCGCTCGCACCGTCGCTTATCTCCACACGGCACTGACCTTTATGCGCCGTGCATTCGCCGCTCCGTTTCCGTTGAAGCGATAGACCGCACGTACCTTCCCCCGCTGCTGCGGCGTATGCGCTTGCTGCCAGCGTTTTGACAGCCGTTATCTGCAGTCATTCAGTGTGATCTATTCATGTTTGTTTGTGCGCGCTCACACCACGCTTGTTCAATCAGTTAGTAATAGTCGGGCCACATTTTCCAACGCACGCTACACATGCAATGCTGCCCGGGTCGGCAGTGCAGCGCTACAGGTGTGTCCCTTCGCACGTGCTGCCCACGGGAAGCGCTTCTCATCAACACCACCGTTTCACACGCGCCTTCTCGTGGTCATCAAGTCTCTCTTCATGTCGGTCTACTTACGCCGCAGCACACCTGCTTACTTAATCAGCTCATGTTTACTGCAATTCATATTGCTACCAAAGCCGCTCACGTACCTTACTTCGTATGACATTGCTGTGTTGCTATCGCATTCATTGCTTCGCCCTTAGGGCGAAACTGTGACATTTTTTTTTCTGGCTGAATGCGCTGCGGAGAGAAGAGAGGCGGTGGTCGGGAAAGGAGCAAGCTGGCGAGAAGGAGACCGCGTGCGCATGCGCGCGGTCTCCTCCTCTCCTGATCCTGGTTGCCATGGCTATGGTGTGGCAGTTTCTTGATGCGAACCACAAATTACGGCTGGCTTAAACAGCTTCGCTGGTAAAAGTAACTAAGCATTTCATGTAGATTGTTGTAACTATGTATGCAATAAAGCACCCTATGATAGGAAAAGCTCTGCCCTAACTGTGAAGCAGTGCGTTAGAATTTTTCGCAAATACATCTGCCTATTTTCCATCATGGGGAACATACGAGTACATTAGCGAAGGTTCCCAGTTAATGACAGACAGCTCTTATTAGAGAAGCACAGGCTCTATAAATCCAGCACAAAGATGTCTGAGCGCTTGCATGTTTCTGGCCGATACAGCATGAACGGTGTGTCATGCATTTATCCATGTTTTTTTTTTTTCTTTTTTTGCTCATAAACGATACTCGCACGTGCAGCCTCTGCAGTTTACAACAAATTCCGCTTATATGGGTACATTCAAAAACAGCGTTGCAATTTTGCGTTCGTGTCGTGGTAAAAAATTTCTGTCCGCCTTTTGTATGCCTCTCTTTCCTGGAGAGGAGTTCCTGGAGAGCGACTATTTTTCTTTTTTGCGTTCGGAATGTCTGAGCCGCTACGTAAAGTGCTGCTAGTTGTCGAAGAATATACACGCTCGAAAATGATCGATGCCGACGCATGAATGGAAGCCGACGACGCGCCTTTGCCAAAGTGTGCTGGCTTCCATTTTACCCAGTGCCTACTTATCTGATACTTGCACGTATACCGTGCAAGTACTTTGCCGGCAACCTTACTTCCACGCAACTTCTTTGGCGGAGGTAACTGTGCAGACGACGGAGTTCCATGGCTGATACTTCATTGAGTACCACCATGCCTCCAGGTGAAGACACGCCGCCGCCAACTGGGTCTACTACTACCTAGTCATCGCGTTCTGAAATCCCCACGATCCCGGCACCTTGCTCTGGCACCTTGATCCGGCGACAATTTTGTTGCTATGAATCATCTCCCGCGGGCTCTCGCGCTACGAGTAAAACAATAAAGCACCGTAACCATTGCTTCCAGATCGCCTTGCGCCATCAGCGCGCCTCTTTGTGGCAGTGGATCTCACATATTCACTTTGCGACTATAATTACACTTGTGTGGTTAAGTATGCCTTACACGAAAACGTGCTCGTATGTATTGTGACTAACTTGTGTGTGTGTGCGGGGGGGGGGGGGGGGGGGGGGGGGATTGTGTGGCCGGACTTGTGGCATGTACGCGACGCCGCTCTATACAAGCTAGCTGTTTGTGGCGCTCATTTTTGCAGTAATCCTTACTGCAGTATATTTTACTATATATCGCACGTTCTCGAGATATATAAATCCATCGTTAGTTCAATTCGCACATTTTGTTCCACGTTTTCAACCGACTGTCATTCGTGCACTGCTGCCTTAATGTGAGCCTTCAACACGGACAAACAGCGCGCTTACGTGAAGTGAGCAAACACTAACCAAAGGTTGGTTCAGTTAACGCAGAGTGGCGGCAACGAAAGTATGCTCCTGGCTTAGTTGGTATATGCGATGGAATTGTTACATCTGAACACAAAGACTTACGACCAGAAATATATACAAACTTGACAGCCCTTTTCTCATGTTTGTACGTTTCTCCTTCTGGTCCTCTCTCTTATATAGGAATGTCTAGCACTGTTAAGAGCGCACGTATAGTTATGGAATGAACTTTGAACAGGCCTTGAAACTTGCTGTCAATGTTCCCAATTCTGTGACACCGCCCACAATGTGAAAAAAAAAATAACGTCAATTCTGCGTTACAACTTGCCTGGTACCAGGTTGTCAGTTTTGGCTCGTGAGTGAAATCTGCAATCTCTCGCACCAAGCCCATAACTCCGATGGCAGATAGGCCGATATTAGAAGACATATTTTTCACCAACGCGACAAATTCAGATGCCAGTGATTTTGCGTCTTTTGTGCTTGCTAACTCCGTATCGAGTCTCCGTGGTGAATAGCTGAGGCCGAAGAGGGTTTTCTTGCTGTCCTTCTGTAGCGTGGCAACCTGCGAGGCCGATGGAAAAATCTGTTTCATGCTTGTGATTTCCAAGTGAAAGCGGAAACAACATGAAGAATGAAAATGTCAGTGCTTGTCTTAAGCTCAATAAAGCCAACAGTGAGTTAATAAAGCTATAAAGATGCAACAACACGGTGCACAGCTAGAGTCACAAGATTAAGAAGCTTATCGAATAGGTTTGAAGTGAACTGTGAAAATTTCTAGTACTGCCACAGAAATGGTCCACGGAAACGCGGTATAACGAACTTCTCACAGTGTTTATTTAAATTGCTCGATTACTGACGCTAGACTCCTGCTTTAAAAGAAAACGCGAGGAAAATCACGGGTTGGACAAGAGATGCGCGCTTGTTAGTATATATACCATACTTGAAATACCAGTGCAGCGCAAACAAGACGACACGAAAGGAACACACAGACATGGCGCAATTTCCAGCAAGTCTTTATTTTCAGGTACCCCGATGACACAAAACGCGTGGATAACTGTAAACATTTTACAAGTACAACAACGACGACAACATATGAAAATGCTAACACTTACTGTTTAATCTCAGCAGATGCGCAGGACATCACATTCTTTATTTGACAAGGCCTTGGAAGATTTAATAATTACGCATCACCAGCACCGGCTATCCACTCAACTTGTAGCATCTCAACGCGGCACCTCGTATTCATCTTTGTTGAAGATGATAGTGGCGGGAGCATGTTTGAAAATCAAGAGAGAAAAGTTCATCCATTGCTTTTTCATCTTGTTACTGTCCTCACGCACTCTGTCATTTTCACAAACCTGTCGGTTTGGCCTAACTACACTTGCACGCAACTAAAAATCTGCATACCGGGTGTTTTTTGTACACTGTACAGAATTTTAAAAAATCGCATGTGGCAGTAAACAGCTCTTGTCATCGACAATAAAACGACGAGAAATTGCATTCCATCACCTCTGGGACTACCTTAAGTCTCTCTCAAAAAACAAAAACAAAAAAAAAAGGTGACCGAATAAGCTTTCTTTATTTTGAGAGACTTAAAGGGACACTAAAAGCAAATACTAAGTCAAGCTAAAGTGATGTATTAGTGCTCGGGTATCTCTAAAGCGTCAATAATATCGCGAGCAGAGCCTTAGTAATAGAGAAATTGAGGTAAATGCAGGGCACGATTTGAGACTCCCCCGGGACATTCGAGCGCTCGCGCGATGACGAAGGCACTCCTCATTTAAATTCTGTTACTAGTACAGAACCACTCGTTATAAAAAC
This sequence comes from Dermacentor silvarum, assembly GCF_013339745.2. Classification (NCBI taxonomy): domain Eukaryota; kingdom Metazoa; phylum Arthropoda; class Arachnida; order Ixodida; family Ixodidae; genus Dermacentor; species Dermacentor silvarum. Next base: position 136,595,548 of record NC_051163.1, read on the forward strand.
ATCATTGTACTGTATTATAAAAAGAAAGAAAATACTACAGCACCAGTTCTATTACACTTTTACAAAAAAGAACTAACTGACATTACACCGTTGACAACGACGCGGGCGGTCAAAAGGTTTCGTGTTCGCTCGACTCTGCGCCACCCGCACTTTCGCGTTTCAGTTTTTCTGTTATGGTGTAGTATTGCGCTGGTTTTTCTGGCTCGCCAACCTCGCACTAGATGCAAGTAGCAGACAATTGCACTTCCATGCGACGTCGCGGAATGCCCGAACGGTCTACGCGGCTTGACCAAAATCAGCTGCAGCGGCGCACCGTACCGCCGTCTGTCGGGCGCCGTTTCACTCACCAACAACGGCAGCAGAGGTCGGTAATGGCGTATGCAACGTCACCACTCCTCGGTTGGCGTGGCGGGTGATTTGAATTGCAAAACAAAAAGGTATTTGGACCCTTCAGATCCAATTTTCTCGTAAACTAAGTCTTTTCTTTGCACGTGACAAGCGTTTCGAAGTTTCTGGAAGGGTCTTCAAACAGTCCGCGTCGACTTAGTATTTGCTTTTAGTGTCCCTTTAAGAGAGTTCCAGAGGTGATAGAACGCAATTTCTCGTCGTTTCATTCTGACGAAATACAGACGTGTGTGTAAACTTCAATATTGGCTCTTTCGCAAACACAGCACGTATTTTGCACAGTGACATTGGAAAAAAGGCTCAAAGAACATGGCAGTGTCCTTCAATTTTCTTGTTGAGAAGTGCGACCTTTCGTCTGAGTCTTCTATTGAGCCGTTGTCCCTTCCATCTTGAGAGGATGGATGTTTTGGCCTCGATAAGGTGGGCGAGTCTGCTGTCTGTGCGGGTGGCCGATTTATCGGGCACCCGCACTGTATATCTGTAGACTGTATATCGCATGACCGCTCAAAGGTCGCAGCATTCTAACCAAGCTTGATATCACCTACCATCGCCAACATGGAGACAAACACCCAATACCACGCGACATTCAGAAATAGATACACGCAGACCCTATTCCCAAAAACATGCACCCCGGCCACAACAAGAAACGTGGGAAGGCACCGAGCTACCTCCCTAATCAAAGCTTATGCCAACACCGTGGGCGTCACCCTCGTCGACGCAGCTGAATACCAAGATGGACGTCTCTTTGCGGCGGTTACCACAGCAGGCGGCTTGCTCCAACATGCTGCCAGCATCTTTACCCAAAATGCCCAGACGGCCGAGGAAGTGGCCATCGCCCTGGCCACTCTTGACCCAGCCTGTCACACTATAGTGAGTGATTCTCGCACGGCAATCAACAACTACATCAAGGGTCGTATTTCTCAACAATCACTCCGTATCTTACATCAAGCCCCGCATTCATCTGAAAATCAAATCACCCTCATCTGGATCCCAGCACACGCTGGCGATGTCCACCCGCACCTCACCAACTTCAAAGAGGTTACACACTCCATAGCACGAGAACTATAGTCAACCGTGCCGGAGACGGTGCATGTGCACCCGCAGGACGCGACCACCTTACAAGATAGAACGACCTTGTGAAGTCATTTTACCTCGCAAGAAGAATCTTTCCCACCCCTCACCGCAAGTTAAACATAGCACAGACAACCACACTTCGTCTGTTACAGACCAATACACACCCCTCCCTCACACGCTACCACATCATACACCCCGACATCTACACAAGCCACACGTGCAAGATCTGTAAAACTCAACCAGCAACACTCCCGCACATGCTATGGGAGTGCAAACATCAATACCCAGACCTTAATCCTGTGACCCTCGAGACGGCATGCCGCCCTGCGCAGCTCCCATTTCGACGACCAACTCTGGGCTACCCAGCAAGCCAACCTACAAAGCGGCGAAACGAAAAGACCTCGCCGTCCCAACGTGGGAGGCCTAGGCCCAGCCGACTAAACGGCAGGCTCTCAATAAAGTTCACTGTCTCTCTAATTGCTCCCACGGAAACTTCTAAGACTATGACACTTGCTGCGCAGGGCGGCATGCCGTCTCGAGGGTCACGGGATTAAGGTCTGGGTTTTGATGTTTGCACTCCCATAGCATGTGCGGGAGTGTTGCTGGTTGAGTTTTACAGATCTTGCACGTGTGGCTTGTGTAGATGTCGGGGTGTATGATGTGGTAGCGTGTGAGGTAATTCAAGATGTAAACTTTCTCAGAATTCAGGGAGATTATGAGAAGAGCGTGACTTGTACTTAATGAGCATCCGCGAATAATACGTGCCAGATCTGTAACTTCGCTTCCGTGCGTATGGCTTTTTACGTCACGGCGGCTGCCAAAAATCATTGAGCGGTTGTTAATTGACTTGTTTTTATTTTCCCCTAACCAACTGAAGTTCATATGCCGATATGCAGGAAAGACGATAATTGTTTGGTTTATTTCAACAAAATAATACTTATTCGCGCTTTTTCGCACGATGAAAATCGCTACCAGTATTTCATATCAGACGACACTAAATTACAGAATGATCTAAGCGGCGCCGAAGATTGCACAGCGGACCGATGGGTGGTTCAAAAAAAAGTGCCAGGTTAACTACGAAGTATTTCTCCTTGGCGCGCACAGACACGCGCACGCGCACACATACTCACATACGCACTCACAGACACACACACCTACATGCACACGTGCGCACACACACATACATACATACACGCACGCACACACATACACGCACGCACACACAATTACAGAATAGGAGTTACCGGCTTAACATTTAATTACATACATCTGAAAACTAACGCACGCGCGAGAACAGAAAAAATGTTTGTCACGGCACGAAGAGTCAACAAAAAAGCTCAGCAACTCACTTGAAAAAAAAAAAACATAAAGCAAAAAAAAAAAACTTTATGCACAGTTACAGGTACTCCGTATTGAACAGAACGAAGGGTCAGGCTATGCAAAGAGCCTTAAAATATCCATGCAACTTCACCTACAAATATAAGGAAAGCTGTAACACCTCGCAAAGAACGAGGTGCTTAGAAGGCACGAAATCCTTTCTCCCGATATTATGAAGCCACAGCTTACGGTGCACGACATTCCGTTCTCCTCGGGGCATAGAAAATAATGCTAGCCCTTTCTCTGACCTATACTGCTGCATTGAAACGCGCAGCAGCAAGGCATTTCTACGGAGAATGAAGCTCAGATACTTAGGGAAAGGCGGAAAAACTTAGGAAACACACGTTCGGAGCGGCATGCCGACCACCGCTTGGCAAGCGCATGGAGGGCGGGAGAACTCAAAGCGCGCGAAAGCAAGTTTCGCGCTTTTGCATGACGTCAGGGTCACCTGACAGGGTAGTGTCATGCGCCGTAGCATTTCGCGTGGCGGATGCGCTGGCGCCGCGAAAGAGGGGGTGAAAAAATAGGAGGTTGAAAGACCCGGCGAGAAAGTCGGGGCGTAGATCAAAGAGTCCCGCTACTTTCCAACATCAAGGGGTTTGACTCAGCTCCACCGAGCGAGGGATTGCTGGGCTAAAACTCTTCCTCTCGTGCCGCCCTGCGCAGCCGACTCAGGCAGGCAGGCAAAGAACTTTATTATTATCCGGAGGCGGCGCTCGACCCCCATTAGGGGGTGATACCGGTGGGCCACTCCCACGACGGGACGGGGAGGTTAAACTCCATGGCCATGTCGCGGGCCCTCTGGATGGCCCTAAGCTGGTCTCTTTTGTCTTGGCTAGTGAGAAGATAGTTCCAGTCCGCCTCCGTAGAGGGAGACTCGCTGCTCTCGCGCAACGTAGGGCATTGCCACAGCATGTGTTGCAAGGTACATTTGGGGTGGCCACAGCGCGGGCACCCCGGCTCTATGCCATCCATGTATTTCGAACATTTTAGAGGCGATGCATACGCCTCCGTCTGTAACAGACGTAGAGTGATAGACTGAGCTCTGTTTAAGTTTGGGTGCGGGAGTGGGTACTTCCGCCGCTCCAATTGGTAATGTTTGCAGATTTCGGTAAAGGTTAACAACGGGTCTCTGAAGTACCTAGTAACGTCCTCAGCCTCCGAGTGGTTCTCCCCGACGCGGAATGCGAGACCTCGCGCCCGGGAATGAGCCAACTCGTTGGCATTAAGGATGGTTCCGTGTACGTGTCGGCCAACGTGTGCCGGGAACCAGATGATGTGCTTTTTGTCTGACCAATTAGCAGCATAGAGAACGCGCGCGGCTTCCCGACAAACCGAGCCCGTCATGAAGGCCCGTGCGGTTGCGCGCGAATCTGTGTAAATGGCGGTGCGGTCGGTGGCAGCGAGAGCTAGTGCCACAGCGACCTGCTCGGCACGATCAGCGTTTGAATTTAATAAAGTCATAGACGACAAGTGTTCGCCTTTGATTGTTGTTACAACCGAGACAAAGTGGTCCGTATATCCGTACTGCGCTGCGTCTACGAAGGCCACGTTATCCTCCATGGCGGCTGCGGTACTGAGTAGGGCTCGCGCCCGTGCCTGACGTCTTCCCACGTTATGTGTGGGATGCATGTTACGGGGTATCGGTAATACCGTAAATTTTGCGCGCAGCTCTTCGGGGAGCTGTCGCGGGCTTTCTTGGGTTACGGGAGATTGGAGCCCGAGGTGTGCTAGTAACCGTCGCCCAGCTTCAGTGGAAGACAGCCTTACAATTTGAGAGACTTTTTGAGCTTCTACTATTTCTTTGAATGTGTTCTGAATGCCTAGCTCGTTGAGCTTGGTCGTGCGGGTGCTGCCCGGTAACCCGAGCACCTGTTTAACGCACCGGCGGATGATCACGTCGAGACGGCGTACATCTCCTTTTTGCCACAGGTGGGCGGGAGCCACATAGTTGATGTGGCTCATGAGGAACGCGTGGAATAGTCTGCGGAGATTCTCCTCAGACAGTCCCCCGCGCTTGTTAGCTACTCTGTTAATTAATTTAGCCATTGCTTCGGCCTTCTTAGAAATGTGAGTGATACTGGCGTCGTTATGGCCGTTGGCTTGAATGACCATGCCTAGAATGCGAACTTGGTCCACCGTGGGGATCGGTGTACCGTCCGTCGTCAGGACGCTGATTTCCGCGTATGCGTCTCTGCGCGCCTTGTATTTCGGGCGGTAGAGTAGTAATTCTGATTTCTCTGCCGATAGCGAGAGACCGGCCTGCCGTAAGAACGTTTGTACCATGTTGACCGCTTCTTGCAGTCGCTCCTCGATATGGCCGTCACTGCCGCTCGTACTCCAGACGGTGATATCGTCTGCGTAGAAGGCGTGGCTGATGCCGTCGATCTGTGAGAGTTGTCGCGACAGAGCGCGCATGGAGAGGTTGAACAGGAACGGAGAGATCACGGCCCCTTGGGGTGTGCCCCTCGGTCCCAGGTTGAACTGCTTCGAGCCCATCGAGCCGAGTTGGATTGTAGCTGTCCTGTCGCGTAGGAAAGAGCTAACGTAGTTGTAGAAACGAGTACCTAATCCTGCCTCGCGAATCGAGTTGAGGATGTGAGAGTGGTTTACGTGGTCGAACGCCTTCTCGAGGTCGAGCGCTAGGATGGCTCTAGTGTCTCTGGTGATCTTATCCATGAGCTCGTATTTGAGCATCAGCATTACGTCCTGCGTGGACATGGACGGGCGAAAGCCAATTTGGTTGATCGGTAGAATCTGACGCTCCTCTACGAATTTCGTGACTCGCTTGAGGATTACGTGTTCGGCCACCTTACCCACACAGGACGTGAGCGAGATGGGACGAAGTGAGCCTAGCGCTAAGGGTTTACCCGGCTTGGGGATAAGTATGACGGTTGCCTCGCGCCATGAAGGCGGGATGTTACCTGTCTCCCAGATTTTGTTAATGTGCTCGGTGAGAAGTTGTATGTCCTCCTCGGCGAAATTTTTAAGAAGCTTATTCTGTATACCGTCGGGACCCGGGGCCGAGCGGCAGTTGAGTTCGGAGAGGACCGCCTTAACCTCGGCGCAAGTGAAGGGGGATCCTAGTGGATCCTCCTCCGTAGCGTCCGGGGCAGGCGGGTAATCGGATGGGGAGCTAGGTTCGGTACATAGGTAACGCGCAGCTAGCTCGTCGGTGATTTGAGTGTCGGTCTTACCCGAGATTTTGAGTTTGTGGATTAGTCTGTCTATCGTGAGTTGTTGGGATGCTGTCGACGGTTTGTCACCTAGTAAGTGTTTCAACAGGTTCCATTTGGCCCCGTTTCTCATTTGACCATCAACCGAGTTACACACTTCGTCCCAGTGCTGACGCTCTAGGTTACGGCAATGTGCCTCGATTTGACGATTGAGTTCAGCTATCTTTTTACGAAGGTTACGATTGAGCTTCTGCGTGCGCCATTTCGCGTGCAGTGATTTTTTAGCTTCGAGTAGGTGAGCTAGCCGGCTATCCATTCGCTCGACCTCCAGTTCGGTTTCAACATCCTGAGTCGAGTTTGCAACGTCCTCTTTGAGTCGTGCGAGGAGTTCTGCTAGGGTTTTGTAGTGAGTGTCGTCGCGTTTCCTGAGCTCTCGAAAACGATCCCAGTCCGTAATGCGAAACTGTCTGATTTTGTTTGTAGAGACGTTTACGTTCGTCTGTATAATGTAATGATCACTGCCCAGATTCTCACCTAGGTTAGTCCACGTGGGTTGTCCCGCGTGCCTAACCATCGTGAGGTCCGGGGTGCTATCGCGCGTAACCGAGTTACCTACCCGTGTAGCTGAAGTGGGATCTGTTAGGAGCGTGAGTCTATGTGTGTGCATTTGTGATACCAGGGCAGTGCCCTTACGGGAAGAGCCGCGGTACCCAAAGTCTGGATGCGTGGCATTGAAGTCTCCCCCGATTATGAGCATGTGGTCCCCTGCAATTTTGCTCGCGCGCTGAAAGAGGACCTGAAATGTAGTTTGCGTGTTTCTGGGTGTACTATATACGTTAAGAATAAAAACTGACTGTTTAAGCTTTGAATTTGGGATTAACTCTATCATAATGTGTTCGTCTTTGAGATCGGGGCGGACCTCGTGGCGAACATATGCGTACTTCTTGGAGATGAGCGTCGCTATCCCTCGCGTTCCCACTCGATGGTCCGCTTCGGTGCGATAGGCACGCAAAACGGGGTCGGCGGTTAGCGTTTCTTGTAAGAGAATTACGGCAGGCCGATTGGCGCTAGATTGAATGAATTGTTGCAAAGCTGCCTTCCGCTTGGGAAAGCTGAAGCAATTCCATTGCCAAAATTACAAGATTGCTTGTGTTAGCCATGATTACTGCATAGGGGTTGGCGCACGAACCGCCGCGTGCTGTCCTTCTAATATTTGTAACCGCGCGTGGAGCTCGGTGAGCTGGAGGGTGTGTGGAGTCATATCGGCAGCTCGGTCTGCCGCAATGTCTGCGCGGAGGCGGGCGAGTGCCTCCATGAAGTTAGACATAGTAACGGGCTCGTCGGCCGGGTCCTCGGCCGCGCGACGCTTCGCGGAACGATTGGCGTTCGACGAGGTAGTGGGGGCGGGTTCAACGGCCGGAGCGACGGGCGTCGGTGCCTCGACAACGCTTTCTCTCGGCTGCTGCAGGTTTCGAATAAGTGCTTTGAATTCTGCGTTTTCTTTGCGCAGAAACGCTAGCTCGCGTTTGAGCTCTTGAATCTCATCTTTCTCATGCTGTGGCAAGTTACCCGTGCGCGCGGAACCGCGAGTCTCACCTTTACCGGCGACTCGGTCGGCCCAGGTAGGTGTTGCAGTCGGACTCTTGGTGGTGGTAGGCAGGTGCTTCGTCGGTTGACTCGGGGCTGGTTGCTTGGGCGTCGGCTGTTGCTTGGCCGAGCCTCCTTGGGTCTGTTGGTTGTTGTTGCGCCGGCGTCTGCGGCGGCGTCGACGTCGAACGACGTAAGGGATTTGATAGCGATTTCGGCATGTGCGGTCGCCCGTAATATGGGCCTCGCCGCACAACGCGCACTTGGGTGTAACGCACACATGGTCGGGTCCGGTGGGTTTGATACCGCAGTGTTCACAGACTTTCTCAGATGGAGTAGGGCAGACGTCTTGTCGATGCCCGACTCGGCCGCAGTTGCGGCAGGTGTCGATCTGTCGCTTGTAGAGCGTGCAACGCAGCAGAAGCATGCCGCAGCGCACATAGTTGGGGACTTTGTGTCCGTCGAAGAGAAGGATGATGGTGGTTGTATCCTTGATTCGTCGTACCCCCATTAACGTGGGGTTGTGTGATGAGACGAACAGGCGTTGTAGCTCTGAGTCTGGAAGGTCAGCGTCGACCCCTCGGACTACGCCTCGGCTGTGTGTGAGTGATTTTTAAAAGGAAGAGAAGAGAAAAGTACAGCGCCGTAACTGCCTCTCGGGGGAGGGCACCTCAACAGCGCTGTACAGGGAAGGGGGTGAGGGACATATAGTGACAGGCTAGTGAGAAAGTGGGGTAGAGGGGAGAAGAGAGAGAAAAAAAAAAACAAAAAAAAACAAAAAAAAAAACGAGCAGCAAGGCCAGGAGGTGAAGGCGGCTCGACTCACAGCCGAGAGCGCAGGTCGGCATCCTCCAAGAAAACAAGTAACGACGCGAAGGCGTGTCTGGCAATGGAGGGGTGTGTGGCTGGGAACAGGAGTTGCCGTATGGTATCCGCGGGCAACCCGAGGCGATGGTATGCCGCGACAAGTGCGTCGCGCTCCGATGCACGCGCGGGGCACTGGAGGAGGGCGTGCTCAACCGTCTCGACGTCGGCGCACTCCCCACAGGACGGCGAGCCCTCACCCGTCAGCCGATGCAACCTTTCGGCCGTCCGGGCGCAGCCGATGCGGAGTCGCAGGATGAGAGCGCGGTCTCGCCGGCTCAGGCCTCTGCGGGGCAGCAACCTGGGGGGAATGCCGCCGGCGACGCGAGGGTCGGGGTGCTGCGTCCTCACATAGCCGGCCACGGAGTGGCGGGCGACGTCAAACCGCGTCACGAACCGCGACAACGGGACCGACGAGGAATGGGCCTCCTTTGCGAGCCGGTCTGCTTCCTCGTTTCCCTGCAGGCCAATGTGAGAAGGCACCCACTGGAACACGAGGTCGCATCCCCGCTCGCAAACGCCGTCAAGCTTGCACCGGAGCCGGCGAGCGAGCGTGGGGCCGTGATCTTCTCCGGCCAGAATGGAGAGCGCCGCTCGTGAGTCCGTCAGGACGGCCGCTCGCTGAACAGGAAGCTGGAGCAGCAGCTCGGCAGCCAGGTCAATGGCGGCCAGCTCGGCATGCGTCGACGACACAGCACACAGGACACGGCACTGGAACTGCGCCGAGAGCTCGGGGGCAACGCACGCCGCCGAAGCCGCGCCGTCCCGGAGCACAGAGCCGTCAGTGTACACCATCACGCGGCCGGCGAGCTGCTCCTCGATCACCGCGGCCGTCTCCTGTCGCAGAGCGCAGGCGGCGGTGTTGCGCTTTCCCCGGACCCCAGGCACGGTGATGCGAATGTCTAGACGGCGGCGGCGATGCGGAGGGGGCGGCAGCCACGCACACGACGGTCCCGCGCCGACAAGGCTGGCGAACTCGACGACGCGGCGCCCCATGCCGGAGTTGGGCAGGGAACGAAACCGGTCAATCAGCTGCTGCCCGTGTGACGAACGATGCAGTCGCTCAACGTGGCCCAGCGCCCTCCCCACGGCGCGCAGGGAGATAGGGGTCTCGCCAGCCTCGGCGAGTGTGGCTCCCACTGGTGACGTGTGTGGGAGGCACAGGAATTGTCGAACAACGGCTCGGTGATCCATGTCCAGTGCCTCCCACTTCGCTGGGCTGAGGTCAGCGAGCGGCAGGCCGTACAGTAATCTCGCCGAGGCCACCGAATTGTAGAGTCGCAGTGCCAAGGTGGGGGAGCAGCCCTGACCGCGGGCCAAGAGGGTGCGCGCGGCACTCGCCACCCGTTTGGTTCCCTTGCGCAGGGCAGCCACTGCCGGCTGCCACTTGAGCCGGTGGTCCACGATGAGGCCGAGATAGCGCACTTTCATCCGCCACGGGAGGCTCTCACCGCGAAGGGAGAAACACGGCGCCGATCGGTGGGCCCCGTAGCGTGGATGGACGAGCATCGCCTCGGTCTTTGCCGCCGACAGAGTGAGGCCGATGCCGCGCACGTACTCGTCGACTGCGTCGAGTGCCGACTGTACACACCCGCGCACAACACTGCCCCTGGCGGTGGGACCACTGGCGAACAGCGCGATGTCGTCCGCGTACACCGCGACACGGACCTCGTACTCCGGCAGCTGAGGGATGTAGTCGCCGATGCGCGCGAGCGCGAGATTGAAGAGGAAGGGGCTCAGTACACTGCCCTGCGGCACACCAGTCGAGACGGCGCGCGGCTGACTGAGCGCTCCCCCCACGCGCACACGCATCGTACGGCCACTGAGGAAGGCCCCCACATATGCGAGCAACCTCCCGGAGACCCCCATGGCACACAGAGCGTCGAGAATCGTGGCGTGCGGCAGCTGATCGAAGGCGCTCATGACGTCGAGGAGGACGAGGTAGCTAGCGTCACCGCGGTGCTTGGCCTCCTCGAGCGTCGTGACGACGTCAGCCAGGGAGTCGGCAGAGGCACGGAGACGGCGGAACCCGCTCTGCTCGGCAGCCAGGATGTCGAGAACCGCTGCGATCCACTCGAGGCGCCGAAGAGCCATGGCCTCGAGGACCTTGCCCGCGGCAGACGTCAGCGACACCGGTCGATACGAGGCAGGGTCGCGCGGTGGCTTGCCGTTCTTGAGCAACGGCACTACCACCGCCTCGCTCCACTCCCTCGGGATGACGCCCGATCTCCAGACGGCGTTGTAAGCGTCCAGCAGGTGGTGGAGCTGGTCGCTGTCGAAATTCCGCAGCATCTGGTAAGTGACGCCGTCGGAGCCGGGTGCCGAGCGACGCCTCCGTGACGCCAGCACCGTGCGCAGCTCGCCGATGGTGAAATCAGCCGTGCACAGTGCGGAGATCTCTTCCAGGGTGCCAGCCGCCGGGAAATAGCGCTGGGGGGCCATGAGCTCGCGCCGGGGGTGGTGGTGCGGCTGGAGGATCCCCGTCGGTCTGGTCGAAGCCGCGGTTGGAGGGCAGAAGGTGGCCGCGAGCAGCTCGGCGAGCTGCGCGTTGGTGATGCCGCGTGCCACCGCGATGGAGAGTGCGGGGCAGCGCGGCACACGGGGCCGGAGGACCGCACCCAGGATGCGCCACGGGCGCGAGCGCGCGCGCGGGTCGTCAAGCGAGCAGCACAGGCTGGACCAGCTCGCACTGCGGCGCTGCCGTGCATGGCGGCGGCAGACGGCGTCCAAGCGGTTGTAAACAGTCCAGTGCTCCCGCTTGTCGGTGCGCACGGCTTTGCGCTGTGCCCTTCGGCGCGCAGCTCGCAGGTTTAACTGCTTGATGTCCGGCACGGGTGTTCCAGCCGGCACCACACAGCGAGTCGTGGCCGCGCGCGCACACTCGGCGATGTGCCGAAAAAGGCCGCACTCCGAGACTGACACTGCAGCACACAGTTCCCGGAAACGCGGCCAATTCACAACACTGTAGGACCTCGTCGGGAGGTCGGCGGTGGCGCGAGGCACGAGGAAGATGGGGAAGTGGTCCGACCCCCCCGTGTCGGGGTTGCGGCGCCAGGCGTAGTGGCACCGGTCCGACACCAGCGTGAGGTCGATTGCACTCCCCGCACAGCCACTGCGCACGAAGGTCACCGCTCCGGTGTTGGCGATGAGTAGGCCAGCACGGAGCACACTGTCCAACAAGCCGCGGCCACTGCAGTCGATGTGGTTGGAGCCCCATGCCGTGTGGTGCGAGTTAAAATCCCCGCACACCACGAGGTCCCCCCCCAACACGGTCAGACAGGCGGCACACGAACTCAGTGTCCCAGCGCCTACCAGACCGCACGTAGACGCTGGCAACACATGTGTCGGTGGCGCCGACGCGCACGGTCACAGCCACGCACTCCACATTCGCGCAAGGCAGGTCGCACACGTTCACCTCGGCCTGGGCGAGACCAGCGCGCACGTAAAGAGAGGCACGCGATCGGCCGGCCGGGTGGGAGGGGTCAACACACGGGCTGGCCGTGCATGACGCCTGCTGGCAGCTAGTGGCACTGTGGTACGCCACAAAGCCCGGCAGGTTGAGCTCCCCCGCGCGCACGTACGTTTCTTGCAGAGCAAGAACGTCGCACCCGTCGATGAGAGCCCCACCCGCGAGCTCGGGATGACGGCAGCGCATCGAACGCACGTTCCACTGAACGATGCGCGGCCGTTGTTCCCTGGGCGTACTAGCCATGCTGAACCAGGGCGTCATGCATTGCCAATGCCGCCACACACATGTGACGCGCTGGCGAGTCGGCGGGGGCCAGCTCGAGGAGGGAACGAAGTGCCGAGGCAAGCGCCGTCAGCACGAGCACGCTTGTATCCGGCGCCGTCGCTCCGGGGGGCTGCACCGGGTTGTTGTCGGTGACGGGCGGTTCACCCACGCGGCCGCTGATGCTGCTGTCCGCTTGTGTGCCGCCGGTGAGGGCCGCAGAGTAGGAGAGCCCCGGCTGCCGGCGCGATGAAAGTGGCCTTGACTCCGTGGCCCGCTGGCCGGCGGGTCGTTGCTTGGAGGAATCAATCACTGCTGTGCCGCTGCTGGTGGTGCCAGAGGCGACTACGTAAGCGGATACTGGATGCGCTCGCTCCATGAGAACAATTTCTCGTACTTTAGCGTACGCTTCGGCCGTTTGTAAGCTCGACGTGCTGATCACAAAGATATTCTGTGTGTCGTTAGTGCAAACGATATCTTCCTCTGCCGCCGTTGGCGGGAGTCGTGCAGCGAATAGTAGAGCTTGTAAGAACTTAAGCTTGTTGCACTTACGCACATCCAGTCCACCTCCGGGGCGGACGATGACACGGTGATGATCCGTTGGCAGCGGGGGGAGCCGGCTGGCGGCTGCAACCCTCGTCGCAGCTCCGGTTCGCAGGGCGCCAATGCGGGCGCCGGCTGGCTTGCTGGTGGTAGTAGTTGAAGATGTTGCTCGACGTCGAATTGCTTCGATCCAGCCAGGCGCGCTGGCTTCCTCTTGAGTGATTAGTTCTCCCTCCACCATGGCCTCAGGCATGATAGCGGCGCCGCGGCGGGACGCGCCGGCGCAGGGGTACGTAGTCGTGTTCAGCACACTTGAGGCCTAGCGAGCGAGGCGAAACGTTGGTCGAAAAAGGAAAAAAACTCTGGGTGGCCCGGGCCAAAACTGGTATCCGGGTGTTCCCCTAGACGTAGCGAAAACGTTGGTGACAAAATTAGGGAAGATTTCACACAGTAGACCGGCAAAAAGCATATCAGAAGGCGGAGCCGATGCGGAGACGTCCGCTCGTCTCGACGCCCATGGCGTTCTGTCCCGTGTAAACCAGCTGAGCTCTCTACTCTACTCTTTACTGTCTTTGTGCAGCACGCGATTTGTGTTTGGCCGCCCGCTCCGTTGGCCACAGCCATTCCAATTTTCTTGGTGCCCAGCGCAGTAAGCATATTGTCGCAATATGCGAAGAACGGCACACAGAACGACGGTGGTGCGACAACAAACACAGGCTCTATATTCAAGGCCCAACAATAATTGTCCGCGCCAACTTTATCTTCTTCTGAGAGAGAGATGCTTGCGCTCGTGTCCCTCCCTTCATTGTCTTCTTTAGTCGTGACATTGCCTCCCTTCTAAGAAAGCATCGTCCCGATGCTTTATCGGGACGACGCCAGGATCTGTCCACGCGTATGCTGAAGTGATTTCGATCGGACACATAAGGCTTCATCCGGACCACGTGCACAATCTCCGGTGCACGGTGTAAAAAAGGAAGGTGATCCGACGGCGGCGCGAGGCGCGGCCACTTAGTGTGACTCTACGCACGCCGCTGCCGCAAGGGGCAGCACTTGTTCTGGGGGCTACTTTTTCGCTTGCTTTGCTGGCGCTTTTATGGGCACGCGCGGCAGAATTGCTTTATTTCGATGAATATATGTCGTTCGCCTGCTTAAAACGACTCTACTTGGTTGGAGGAACGTCCCTTTATATTTCTGCCGACATTCCGATTGACTCCGACGCGGCGAGCAGCGGTAGGCGCAGCGCGCCGTCTGCTCGAGCAGACGACGCGTCTCTCTCGTGTTCGAAATGACGGTATTTTGACTGTAAGTGGCATGAAACCTTCTACCTGCTCAGGACTTCGCGTCTAAATAACGAAAAATTGCATATGTTTGGGTATAGGCGTTTAAATGCTGACAGAGGTCGTAAATTATCCACTGTTGTGCCACTTCTCCAAGGCCTCCTGAACACGTGCTGCCGCTAGCGGCGGCGCTCACTTCCGGTCACACGAAGTGGCCGCTCTCTCGCCCCAGCGCGGGCGCGCCGTTGGTGCACCTTTCTTGCACCGTGCTCCGGTGTATGCCGTCGACGCCTTGAGGAATGTGGACTATCGGAAACGACTTCATAGAGAGACGTCGTATGACTTTATATGGACCGAGGTACCGCCTCAGTAGTTTCTCTGAACGGCCACGACGCCGAACAAGAGTCCAGACCCAAAGTCTCTCTCCAGGCTCGTAGGAGACACTTCGGTGGCGAAGGTTATAGCGCCCTGCATCGTACTCGTGCTGCCGACGAATACGTTTGCGTGCAAGTTGTCGGGCTTCTTCAGCACGCTGAGTGATGTAGTCAGCATCAGTTTCGACGCCATCGCATCCATGTTCATGCGGCAACATTGCGTCGAGCATGGTTGTGATATCGCGACCGTGGAGAAGGCGGAACGGTGTCATCCTCATTGTCTCTTGCTGAGCCGTATTGTATGCAAAGGTGACATATGGCAATATCTCGTCCCAGTTTTTATGCTCCACATCAACATACATACAAAGAGTATTCGCAAGTGTCTTATTGAGGTGTTCCGTGAGTCCATTCGTTTGCGGATGGTACGCCGTTGCCTGCCGATGAGATGTCCCACTAAGTCTTAAAACTGTGCCCAATAGCTCGGCTGTGAATGCAGTTCCTCTGTCAGTTATTAATACTGTGGGGGCGATGTCTCAGTACGACATTCTCTATAAAAAATCGAGCTGCTTCACTGGCCGTTCCCCGCGGCAGAGCTTTGGTTTCGGCATAGCGCGTGAGATAGTCCGTGACTACGATAATCCATCGGTGTCCCGTAGCAGAAGTTGGAAATGGACCTAGCAGATCCATTCCGACTTGTGCAAATGGAGTTCTGGGTACTTCGATAGCATGGAGGAAGCCTGCTGGTTTGACAGCTGGCACTTTCCGCCGCTGGCAATCAAGGCATGTACGGACGTACTGTTGAACGATCGCCGTCAATCTTGGCCAGTAATACTTTTGTCTCACTCTGCAGAGCGTTCGTGTGAAGCCCAAATGGCCGGCTGTTGCTTCATCATGGCATGCCTGCAATATTTCATTCCTGAGAGATAGTGGGACGACGAGCAAGTAGGGGCTGCCGTTCGGAGAAAAGTTTACTTTATGGAGGACGTCGTTGCGTAAGCAAAACGATGGAAGTCCTCTTCCAAAACGTTTTGGCAGAGTAGAAGTGCGACCCTCCAGGAAGCTAATAATGGGCTCCAATTCTGGGTCTTCGCGCTGCTGCTTTGCAAGCGTAGTCGTGTTGACAACAGCAACAAACGCTGTAACGTCGTCATCTTGTGTACTTGCAGGTTCGAATGGGGCACGAGAAAGGCAGTCGGCGTCCGTATGCCGCTTTCCCGACTTGTATGCAATAGTCATGTCGAACTCTTGAAGTTTAAGGCTCCAGCGCGCCAATCGTCCTGATGGGTCTTTTAAGTTCGTCAGCCAGCAAAGTGAGTGGTGGTCACTGACAACATGAAACGAGCAGCCGTACAAATATGGGCGAAATTTGATCACCGCCCAAACCACCCAAGATACTCTTTTTCTGTGGTGGAATAATTTTCTTCGGTGCGGGAAAGGCTTCTACTTGCATAAGCTATTACTTTTTCCGTGCCGTCTTGCCACTGGACAAGTACAGCTCCTAAGCCGATATTGCTGGCATCGGTGTGAACTGCTGTCGGGGCGTCTTCATCGAAGTGTCCCAGGACCGGTGGATTTTGAAGGCGTTGCCGTAGCTCGTCGAATGCTTTCTGCTGATCTTCATTCCATACGAATGCTATGTCTTCTCCGGTGAGGCGTGTCAACGGCGACGCAATGCGTGAAAAGTTCTGAATAAAACGCCGGTAATATGCGCATAAGCCTAAAAATCGTCTCACTGCCTTTTTGTCGGATGGCACAGGAAAATGTTCAACGGCAGCTATCTTTTCCGGATCAGGCCGTACCCCCTCATTACTGACAACATGGCCTAGAAAAAGAAGCTCTTCGAAGCCAAAATGGGATTTTTCCGGCTTAAGCCTGAGACCAGCGGACCGTATGGCTTGAAAAACAGCACGTAGTCGCCTCAAGTGCTCGTCAAATGTCGCAGAGAATACAATTACATCGTCTAAATATACTAAGCACGTTTACCACTTGAGTCCTGATAAAACGGTGTCCATTAGCCGCTGAAATGTTGCCGGCGCGGAGCACAAGCCGAAGCGAAGTACCCTAAATTCATAGAGGCCGTCAGGTGTCACGAATGCTGTTTTCTCGCGGTCTCTTTCGTCTACTTCTATTTGCCAATAGCCGCTTCTTAGATCCATCGACGAAAAATAGCGTGCATGTCGTAGTCTATCGAGAGAATCGTCTATGCGGGGTAGCGGGTAAACGTCCTTCTTAGTGACCTGGTTGAGTTTGCGGTAGTCGACGCAGAAGCGCAAGCTGCCATCCTTCTTTTTCACTAACACCACCGGCGATGCCCAAGGACTTTTCGACGGCTGAATAACGTCGTCTTGAAGCATACATTTTCTGCACCTGGTTTTCTATCGCTTCGCGTTCTCGCGCTGCCACCCGGTATGGGTTTTGCCGTATGGGTCTGGTCGTTTCGTCTGTAATAATTCGATGTTTGGTCAGTGGCGCTTGGCCAACTTTGGACGTCGAAGAGAAACAGTTCCGAAACTCATCAATAAGCTCGAGGAGTCTTTCTTTCTGCTGAGGTAGCAAACTTGGGCCGACATCAATGGATAGAGGCACGTTCGGCAGACCGGGGGAATCGTCTTGTTAAACAGTCACGCAGTCGGTAACCTCATTCAGCTCTTCCACGTACGCGACTGCCATACCTCTTGTAAGATGCCGGCGTTCAGGACTAAAGTTTGTTAGTAGGACGTCTGTCTGTCCGCGAGTAATGTCAACTACACCTCTTGCAACTGATACGCCATGACTAAACAGCAGACCAGGAATTTGTTCGGCGATCATGTTGGAGCACCATGGTGAGTCGCATGTTACAGGAACAAGAGCGCTTGAGTGCGGAGGTATGGTCACATCGTCATCGAAGATACGTAAATGCTCACGTCGCTGGTCGTCACAAGGTACGGCCAAATCTGCATTCATCCAAAACGTGACCGACCTGTCAGGAATGTTTATAATAGCGCCGCATTCGTGCAGGAAATCCGTTCCCAGTATCACGTCTCTGCAGCACTCCAGCAATATAACGAAAGTTACAACAAACGTCGAGCTACCAATATCAATTCTGGCCGTGCATTTGCCTTTAGGGGTAATCAATTGACCTCCCGCCGTTCTTATGTGGGGACCAGTCCATGATGTCTTGACTTTATTAAGGCTATCGGAGATTTTCTGGCTAATTATTGAGAAATCGGCCCCAGTATCTACTAACGCGGTTACTGGGTGTCCGTCTATGAAAACAGCGAGGTCGGCAATTACGACTTCCCTTGGGGTCGGCAGAGGCATGTTGTCCCATTGCACAGAGTGTTGAGGGTGTTGAAGCATTTCGACGGTCGGCAACCTCCCCCCCCCCCCCCCAAAGGTCGCTTCTGTTAGCTTCCCCGACGAGGGCTAGGGGACCTGCCGCCCCTGACTACATCGGCGTAACTGCGACCTTGCGGCGAAGAGCTCGGTGCAGGTGACGGAGAGCGGGTTCGACGAGTGAATGGATGTCCTTGTGGAGCAACATCGTCACTGTAGCGCCTGTTTTCGAAGTGAACGCGAGGAAAGGTGGGTGGGAAGCTCTCGTATCCGGGGTCTCGATACGGGCAGAAACGGTAAACGTGGCCGGCTTCCCCACAATGAAAGCACAAAGGACGGCGGTCGACGGTGCGCAACATTTCCGTCCTGCGAACAAATGGTCGACTTGTGGGCGTCCTCTGCGGCCAAGCTGCAGTTGCCTGCGGAGGAAAGTAGGCCGATGTTTCCACAGGTACACTAGGTTGCGTGGTCAGTGGCTGCGGGTTGTACGGCGGGGATGGCGGCTCGTTGAAAGGACGAGCCATTGGTGATGAGTTGTAGGCTGCTACTGGAGGATGACGACGAACAGCCGATGCGTAGCTCAGATACCGTTGCTCCGGTAGGGATTCGGGCAACGAGAACGCCTGCCTGATTTCTTGTCGCACAACCTCTGCTACAGAAGCCCCGACTGACTCCTGCGGCGTCACAAGGAGGTTGCGAATCTCTTCACGAACTACCTCCCGGATGAGCTCAAGAAGCGAATGCTCATTGCCGGTAGCCAGAGCAGAAACGTTGCTGGAGGCGTTGCTTGGGCAATCGAACGAGCGCTGCAACGTTGTTGCAGTACTCGTTCGATGGACGTAGAGATGAATTCCGAGATGAATTCCGCAACGGTTGTCGGCGGGTTGCGAAGAAGACCGGCGAAGAGTTGTTCCTTGAAGCCTCGCATCAGGGGCGCGATCTTGTACGCGTTCCAAAATGGAACGGAGGCGTTCCGTTCCATCGAGCCGCACACGATTGGCCAATTTCAACCGCGACGTTCACCAATTTCAATTTCAACGCCTCCGTTCCATTTTGGAACGCGTACAAGATCGCTCCCCAGATGGCGGAATTTCTTTGCTTCCGGCATCTCTGGGTCAGCGCGGCGGAACAGGCGGGTCATGTCCTCCGCAAACATGGCGACGCGCTCATTTGGTTTCTGGATGCGCGACTCGATTAGTTGGTGGGCAGAATCGCGACGATCGTTGTTTGCGAAGGTGGTGGAAAGCTGTTGTCGAAACTCATTCCGGTTTCACGTAGCGGCCGAACCACGTAGCGGCCGAGCTGGACCTAACGGCTCCAGCTTCCCCGCCGCTGGCTGCGGAGACGCCCGCCGGCCAACCTCGCAACATGGCGCTGCTTGAACAACGCGGCTACGACCCCACGACTCTGTCGTGGTCGTCTATCCCTGCAAACCAACCAGAGGATGGCCCACCCAACATTTCGGTGGAGCAAGCCGTCATTTTTCAAGTCGTCGAGAGCCGGCGTCGCCGCCGGCAGAACGCACGAAGAGCAGCCACGTCCAAGACTCCTCTCACAATTCAGCCAAGGGAGACGCTCACGCTCCGTCGTCGTCTTCTAAAGCTCCACAGAAGACTTCTTCACCAGTCTCCAAGTGGACGCCAAAGCCAACGGTCAGGATGAATCCCGACGACTACGTGATCGTGCTCAAGCCGCACACTACGGTCGCCCTCAAGACAACCTTTCAGCAAGGTGAGCTCGGCGCTGCCATTTTCCAACTCATCGGTAGGCAGCACATGAACGCCATCACAATTTCTCCCAATTGGGGACAAAACATCATCGTCTGTGGCACGCAGAATCCCGAGGTAGTTCAGAAGCTGCTAACGGATTTTCAACTTAACACCAGCAAAGGACCGCTACCGCTTCACGGACACCTCAAGCTCACCGGTGACGTATGTCGCGGAGTGATTTCTGTGCATAACCTCGAAACCAGTGAGTCCGTGAAACATAGTGTGCAGTAGCGCGGTGTTGAACCAGTACACGTGCGCAATCTGGGAAACTCCAATGTGGCTGTGCTGACTTTCGATCGACGAAACGTTCCACGTTACGTCGACTACAACGCAGAACTGACTCCCGTCAGGGAGTACACGCAGACAGTGCCAGCGTGCTACCGTTGCGGCAGACTGGGGCACCGGGCGGACAACTGTCCCAACCCGGTCAACGAAAGATGTGGCCTCTGTGGCCAAAACGTGGCGGCTGGTACTGAGGGGATGGCCGCCCACGAATGCAATCTAATGTGCATAGTCTGCGAGGGCCCGCACCTCACCGGCTCCCGCGAATGCACCAGGAAATTCATCAGGCTTCAGCAGCCAGGGCCCAGGACATCGGGGCCCCCCGCAACATCGAGGAGCCAATCACGCCACCCAAGGGAGCCAATCTTGGCGCGACACGGTAGAGTCACGACGCCACTGGGCGGCAGCAAGTCAACCAGGAGACGCCAAGCCGCGGCTTGACGTCACCCCTGACAAGACAGCAGCAGCAACGCCACTACCTGGAGAGGCGGAGTTCCCAGCTCTCAGCGCTCCATCTGGCGGCGCCGCCTGCAACCAACCTAAGGTAGGCAGCTGGGCAAGGGTCGCCTCCTCTCCTCCCCCTCATCCCTCCTCCCCCACCACCACCGCCGAGACGCAGGAACTCAGGCGCGAGCTCGCCCTCTGGCGAGCTCAAAGTGAAAAACTAGCCAGCGAGCTAAACTCGCTCAGAACCCAATTCGGTACTCCGCTCTCCTCAAGCGTTGAGGAAGAAAACATAACAGACAGGGAGCTTCCTACTCCTATAGTGAGTCGCGTCGCGGCCCTGGAGACCCAGGTGACCGCGATTGAAACACAATTGGCTGACCTCCCCAAAATTATCCATGACACCATCGCGCGTCAGATGGACAGTGTTATCACACAGGTGACGCAAGCCGTAACTCGCATTATCCAAAAATGGATACAAGACAATCCGCGCGTCCTTAAGCACGTAGGGCCCATCAGGGATGATAACCGCCCCTCAAAATTTAACAGGGTCATTCCCGATGAGTCTGACGTTTCGGAAGACTCCTGCACGTCTGCGCTGGGCACTAGCGGACTGGGCAGTGTTAACGTAATCCCACCCTCCGTCTCCGACCATGTCCCCCAACCCTAAGTCGCGAGCCAGAGCAACTCAGCCGCTTACACTAACACAGTGGAACTGTAGGGGTCTCAAGGACCGCAAGAAGCGGGCTCATCTCCGCCTCTACCTTGAGACTCTTGAGTTCCTCGTCGCCGTGGTTGCCCTTCAGGAACCCGGTGCCGGCGTCAAACTCACTAACTACACTACATTTCAACACAACCCGCAGACATGTAAACTTGTTCACAAGCAATATACTGCGCAGGAGGTCACACTCCCCACAACACCGCCTTTATCGTACACGATGGTGTCGGTGCTGCCTCTAAAGCGGTCTGACCCACCTGTACACATTCTGAACATTACTGCGCCCCGAAACTTAAGAGCGTTACGTTCAGCGAAATTTTCACGCAAGCCATGCAGGTAGCGGGAAGGGATCCCCTCCTGATCGTCGGCAATTTCAACGCCCCGAGCAGGCTCTGGGGGTACCCCCGGGAGGACACGCGTGGGAGGAAGCTTGCGGAACTTCTTTCCACACTGGGACTCACCCTCCACACTGACCCCGCCAACCCAACACGTGTAGGCAATTCGATTCAACGAGACACTTGCCCGGACCTCACAATTACAGGTAACATACGCCATGCCGACTGGCTGAATACAGAGGACACTCTCGGTAGTGATCACTGTATAATCAACACAACCATCTACATGCGTCCCCTGAAACGCTCACTAACACAAGCTCGTGTGCTGGACTGGACGACTTTCCGCACCTCTCTACCTATCGTAGACCCGCTCCAGTCGAGCTACGACACCTGGTCCAAATCGCTCACGTCGACACTCAGACAACACGAAAAGCAGATACAGCTCACGGACACACAAATGGACGTGGACAATCACCTCCTTCATCTTTGGGAGGCCCGCCGCAGCCTCATCAAACGATGAAGGCAACAGAAACATAACAGACGCCTCAAGAAGCGCATCCTCGAACTCACACAGCAGGCCGCGGAATATGCCGCTCAGCTAGCCGACACTAACTGGGTGGACCGGTGCAACGCGGCTGCGCGCCAGATGTCTGGCCGCAACACGTGGCGCCTGTTCCGCGCTCTCATCGATCCAACACAAACACGCACGGAAACCCAACGCCACTTACATAGGGTCATGCACAACTTTACAGGAACGACAACACAGCTAGCGCATACGCTCAGGGATCGATACCTGTGCACCACAAAGGACCCCCGGACAACCGCGTATTCGTATGCAGGCAAAGAGAACACGGAGCTGGACATCCCTTCCAGCTACATGACCTCCGGGCGGCCGTAAGCAAGATGAAGCGTGGCACTGCACCCGGGCGCGACAAGGTTACGGTCAAACTCTTGGCTAACCTTCCCGACAAAGCCTCTCCGCGCTCCTCAAATACATCAATAACATTTGGGACGGTGAGACTCCTCTCCCTCTCGACTGGAAGTCGGCGCTCGTGATCTTCATCCCGAAGCCCGGCAAACCTATTGATGTGGAGAACCTTCGCCCCATCTCCCTCACGTCTTGTGTCGGCAAGTTGATGCAGACGATGGTGCGAGACAGACTATCCGACTTTCTAGAAACACAGCACATTTTCGCGGACACCATGTTCGGTTTCCGCCCTCAAAAGTTAGCACAGGATATACTTCTGCAGCTCCACCATGACGTCTTAGATCCTGTCGAATGTCCCCACAATGACAAGGTGGTCCTGGCCTTGGATCTTAAAGGCGCATTCGACAACGTCAAGCACGAAGTAATCCTAGACCACCTCAGTTACATCAACTGTGGCCACAAAACATAATTACATAAGACAATTTCTTACAGAACGCCAAGCCTACATACGCATACAAGATGCGGAACACGGACCATACATAATCGGCTCGAGGGGAACACCTCAAGGCGCGATCCTGTCTCCCCTCCTCTTCAATTTAGCCATGCTAAATCTTCCCTCCAAATTGGCTTCTCTGCCTGGTATTCATCACGCTCTTTACGCGGATGATATCACGATCTGGGCCACGCAAGGTAACCTGGGCTATATGGAGTCCTGCCTGCAAGCAGAAGCAACCGTAGTCGACGACTACGCAACCTAGTGCGGACTCCAGTGCGCCCCTGCTAAATCTGAATTTGTGCACCTACGTCCCTCCCCTCGGGACGCAACTCAGCTACGCATCATTCTCCCCTCGGGACCGATCCGGGAGGCCAAGGAGATCCGCGTCATTGGCCTCTTCATGCACCACCAACGCAGGGCCGACACCACCCTGGCCAAACTTCGCAAGGTGGGAGACCAGGTGGGCCGCATGGTCCGCCGGGTTTCCAACAAGCGGGGCGGATTACGAAGCAAGGATGCATTGCGGCTTGCCCATGCTTTCGTAACGAGTAGAATCCTCTACTCGACCCCCTACTTGCACCTGCGCAAGCACGATGATGACCAATTGGAGGTCATCAACCGGAAAGTCATCAAGCGGGCTCTCGACCTCCCGATCACCACGTCCAACCAGAGACTTCTGACCTAGGGCTTGGTGAATACTTTCCGGGAGCTTCGAGAAGCCCACTTAGTCAACCAATACACGCGTCTTGCACAGACCCCGTCCGGTCGCCGCCTCTTGGACCTGCTACACATCAAACACGACTACCACATTGAGGAAAGGGTGAGAGTGCCAGAACCCTGGAGACGCGCCCCCCGGGTCCGACCCCTTCCCCGCAACATGTCCAGAGAAGACCATAGCGGTCGTCGCCAGACGCGCGCGAAAGCGTTGCAGCGACAATATGGTCACCAACAACACGTGTATTACGTCTACGTTGCCGGCCCACATCACGGGGGGTGGTACACGGCCGCAGTCGTACACAACACTAACACAGTTAACGGGCTCAATTTCAAAGCCTACAGCGCAACACACGCGGAGGAGATTGCCATCGCTCTGGCCCTCACTAATCCCACGTCGACACACATCATCACCGATTCGCGAGGGGCTTGTCAGAACTATGAGCTGGGGAGGGCCCCCCCGCTTGCCCGGCGCATACTACAATTTAGCAGTCTATACTTTGATCCAACTCCGCGTAACCTTATTTGGGCCCCCAGTCACCAGGGACTCCAGGGAAACGAACAGGCCGATCAGGCCGCCCGCGCACTCTCAACCCGGGCTGTCTCCCTGTCCTTGGAAGCCTACTCCCAATCAGACAATCTGGCCCTTTCAT
Source organism: Dermacentor silvarum (assembly GCF_013339745.2). Taxonomy (NCBI): domain Eukaryota; kingdom Metazoa; phylum Arthropoda; class Arachnida; order Ixodida; family Ixodidae; genus Dermacentor; species Dermacentor silvarum. The sequence goes on from NC_051163.1 coordinate 136,619,609, forward strand.
TCAAAGAAATCGCTGATTACTATAAGGAGGGGCACCGGCGTTACCGGCCCCTTGTAAGGGACTGGATCGCGCTGACGAGCGCCTCCTCATCAAAATTTTTACCAACACTGTACTGTGCCCGGTGGTGCTGAAGCATTTCAACCCATCCTTTGACGGCGCGTGCCAGTTCTGTGGGGAGGTGGCTGACACCTTTCACATAGTATGGGCGTGCCACTCAAACCCATCCACCCCCCCCCCCCCCAACCCCAATCCCACCAGACAAGACTGGGTGGCAGCCCTGCTCGGCTGTCAAGACCTCAAGACCCAAAAGGCCTTGGTTCAACGGACGCGGGCGGCGTTGTTTGCCAATGGGGCCCGGAATAGGGGCTCCACCTAGTACTGTGAGGGGAGGAGGCCAATAGGGCCCTGACCCAATCACCTCTCCACAACTAGTTCAATAAATGCTTTTCACCACCACCACCACCGCCACTTAGTGAGACCCGTCACGGATCTTTCATTCCCTGCACTCATTGCCGAGATAGCAGCGTCGTTCGTCAGCGTGAACATTTTTAGCTCGTAATACGCATAGAATCAAGCGCTAACCTCTAGCAATAAGCATGGTGGACTTATAATTAAGAGGCGACTTACGCACAGTAATGTGTCTGCATGCATCTGTAGTACCCAGGCCTCACAGTCATGCAGTTCGTGCCTCGTACCGTCTTTCCCAACTTTCTGTGCAAATTTAAATTATCTTGTTTCCTAAAAATTCTTCATTCTGTCACTATCAATCAGTCTTTTTTTTTTCTTCCACCAACCTCTCACGGCACAATGTAGGCGTTTATCGGTCCACTTAAGCTTTTATACGCTGTATGAGAATAAGCGGTGTTTCTCCATCTCGATATGGGTCAGATTTCTTTCTTCGTGCTATCGCAAGAATATAAATCATGGTAACTTCTACAGTAGCTCAATGGTCGTTAAATCCTAGTGACAAATTTTAAGGTGCGCATATAGATCTATACAGAGTGAAGCGGCTGAATACGTGACGTGAGACATGACTCAGGCTACCACTTTGGCAAAGCGCCATATATGGTAAACCGACGGCCTTTGTACTTGGTTTAACACGTGGATCTCGTCGCAGATATGCGGAATTTATCGGTACGTCACATCTTTCCCTCGGATACCACGTGCACACCCGCGTGTATCTCATCGTTTGGATCAGTCTTTGCCCACGTGCAGTGGCAAGCCTTCGGGATCAGCACTCATTGGCCTGCATGCACATGCCCCGTAGTCGGGCACAAACTGCAAGCCTCGCTGTAATTGTCTGCTTTTAGCGTAGCAGACGCCCGAAGGGAACAATAGAAAAAGAAGGAGCGAAACTACGGAGTAATGTGGGGAGTGGTCGTATTTTTGTTTTGTGCTGTACAATTTACGTAATCTTATGTTATGTTGGCGTCAAGGCCGCTTTGTTTGCACCGCTGATTAAAAAGAATAAGAAAACGAATAAAATACGTCTTTTTTCACTGCTGCAACGTTATCACCAACTGCAACTCGACCGCGTCTTGAACACTGAGAAAATTTGACAAATGCCCTTACTTATAACAACATTCCGAGGAGTAATCTGTAACCCATAAGGTTGTCTAAAAAATTCTGACCGATTATTTTTGCATGGAGGTCTTGTCGCTGCATCCAAAACTAACCGGCCGACCAAAACAAAAGCAACTCTCGGCATTGGGTTAATCTATTCTACGATGAGTGTAATAAAAAGCAATAAAAGTCCCCGAGCTAACATTGTCGGTTCTAATACGAGAGTCAGTACGGTTGTACGACAACATGTCACGCTGGTAAACAATCAAAATAAAATGAACCTCCTGAATCGCAGTATAATATTAGCGCGGCGCAGAGGCGTTAGGTGACCCCAGCTTCGACGCAACCACAATTGCAGCGCCGACGCTTCCAGTGGAGGCCCTCGCGCCAAATAAACAGCAGGAGATGAAACACTAGTAAACTGGACCTATTCAAAACGCCTACCTTGAGGAATGTTTCGTAGGGCAGGCCTCCAGTAGTCGAGATGAGCGTGCCATTTACGACGGTGACATGCGTGAAGACGATGATGTCACACAACTCCTCTTTGATGGGAAACATGGCCGCATTGTGCGTAAGGCGGCCGACGGTGCAGACCAAATATCCGTAACCAGTGGAAGCTGCGAGCGGCGTCAAAGGCAGTAAACTTAGATGATTAGGCCAGTCACTATACTGTGCGCTATGCTTTAAAAGGTGCGTCCAATATCTAAATATTCAGGGAATAAACAGCACCATGTTAGTGCTAAACGAAAAACAAGTCGTCTTTCCGTAAACTTCCTCGTTTGCCCTTAGCGCCAATCCCACTAATAGAAATAAACGGTGCACCCAAACAGAAATGGTTAGGAATCAATATTCGTAAAATCTATTATAGCTTTTTTAGTTGATTCTGCAACTTTACAAAATTCATTCGTCATACCCTAGGTGCCTTTTTTTTCCCGCCACCCTAGCCTAAATCGCACGCATTTTACCTTTGCGATTTTACTTTGCGATTTTATGCCGCTTAATGAAATAGTACTTAAGCTATAAACGAAAATTAGGCTTGCAACGCAAAATACAGGGTGTCCCTCGTAACTTTACAAAAGCTTTAAAAATATGCAAATGCCACGTAGCCGAACAGAACCAAAGTAATGCTCTTGCCGTCGTTTGGAAATACTCAGATTATTTATTTATTTAGAATACATCACAGGGCATCCGAAGAAGCATTCAGTGAGGGGGTCACAGAGCAATAAATAGAGTTATGTAAGCAGACAACAATTAAACAAAGCACACGAGTGTCATCAATACAGACCTATTCAGTATGCAATACAAGAAAAGTGGAATTATTATACAATAATAAAATATCGGCTTAGTTGTTCACGAAAATGGTTACGGTCAGTGATCGTGACGATGGCTTCGGGAAGATCTTTCCAAAGTGCAATGGCGCGTGGTAGTGGAGATGAATTAAAAGCTTGAGTCCTTCAGAAAATACGTTTGATGTTTAGGTTATTATGTAAACTTAGCGATGTGCGCGTGGGAGGGTGAATTGGTAAGCGGCGGGACGATAGGGATATGAACGTATTTATGCAGTAGACATAAAAGTGAGACGGAGCGACATGTATCCAACAGCTGGATGTCAAGTTCGTTTAATTTTAGTAACACTGAACTGGCGGTCGTAGTTAGATTATATAAATCGGGCGGCCCTACTTTGGATCGATTCTATTTTGTGGACGAGGTTCTTCTGATGTGGAGACCAGACTGCTGAGGTGATTTCTAATTGGGGACGAACGAAAGTTATATAGGCTAATTTACGTACGTTAGAGTTAGAATGAAGCAAGTTACGACGCAAATAGCAAAGTGTTTTAAATGCCTTAGCACAAACGGTTCCTATGTGCTCCGTTCAAGAGAGGGAAGGAGTTCGACTTATTCCTTAGTAAGTGTATGAAGAAGCATGAGGGGCACTGTATTGTTTATAGAATAAGGAAGGTTGGATATAGAGTGCTTACGACTGAACGGTACTACTTTGCTTTTAGTTGAGTTAAGGGTCATTAGCCATTTATCACACCCGGTACATACACGCGAATACAGGTTTGTATTCCACCTAACCACACAATTCGTCCTAATAATTCATCAACTTCTCAAAAATTACGAGTATAATTTGTTTAACACTGTCAATGAGAATATTTTAGAGCAACATGACAAATTTGGAGGACGCCTAAGCTTCGCCTTTAAGAGTGGAACGCGAGAGGATTCATAGATCTCTGACTGCTTCTCACGCTTAATGGCAACTGCAGCTGATGTAACCGCAATTTTCACGAGGAAACGATGACGCTAAACTCTATGAACGAAGGCGAGCTTTCTGGCAGAAACACGGCCTTTCGCGTGGGCCAATCCCGGAGGTAGTGCATAGCCGCGCCAAATAAAAAAGACAATTTTCAGGTTTCAGTTATTGTTTTATTGCGATAGCAATTATATGGACACTCAAAAGCAGATTTCTGCCGTCGGCGTCGCCGTCGCCGTCGCCGTGAGGTTCCGTATGACGTCAGTGGAGATGAAATCGTCGCCGCGCGATCGATAAGTGGTTCTTGAGGGAAAGGGAAAGGTTGGCGCTAACTTCTGCAGCCCTTGAGGGAGCACGGCTCAGCGCCAATCGCCGCGCGCCGCCGAACGCTGTATGTGCGAGTGAAAGGGCGCGAGGGACGCGCGCTTTCACGGGGAGTGAACGCACGGTGGAGAACAAACGCGTGTTCTGCGATGTGCTCCCTTAAGGGCTGCAGAAGTAGGCGTCTCTTTCCTCCTCTAGAGTCACCATATATGTAGAGTAAACGTACCTTCTTCCGACGCGCGAAAGGCTGTGGGGGAGGGGGGGAGAGGCAGGGAAGGGAGGCGACGTTTAGCTGCGGGACCAAGTGCCTATTTATATCAGAGGCTCCGGCAACAGTCACCAACGCCGCACGCATTTTGAGCGAACGCGGGCAAAACGCCGACGGCGTCGACAACAGGTCTGCGTGTTGCCGGTGCTGCTGCATGTCCAAGTTTATAAAGCTGATAAAGCTAATATCATTACTCTGTATAGCTCTCTACAAATTTGCTATCGCAATTGATGCTTCGCCTTTTAGGTGAAACTGCGACAACTTTTTTGACTTACTTCAGTCTGAGAAGATGTAACATAAAAGGCATGCGCTATCTGTGTCTTGTTTCATGACATTTGTTTGTGGGCTGTCATTCTCCAAATTCCTAGGAATAACTTTGTCAAGAATGTAAGACCAGGTATATGCAACTTTAGTGATAGATTGGTGTGGCAATATAACCCGCATATACCACATTACCGCATGTCATATAGCAAGGCGTAGCAAGTACATATACCTCTATATATATATATATATATATATATATATATATATATATATAGTACGAGAACTTTCGCTCACTGGACGACGACGCTGACACCGGATTTCATGCGACACGGAGCCCTCACTCTATCGGCTTAAAAACTCGCGATACAGCTTTTTGTTGCTCAATACGTGCTTACAAGTGTTTTTCCGAGCGTGAAAGAAGTCTGCGAATACACGCAAAGGATGATAAGGAGTGACGAGGGCTGATATGGGTCACATCACGGTTTATATTGGTTCGACGAGGATGGCTAATGTGCTAAAGAGCGATAAGGGCTTATGATGGTGGGAGCAATACTGATAAGGTTGATAAAGACCTATAACAATTCATAGTGACTCGTAAGGGCTGATAAAGGTCGCATCATGTCCGATATGGTTGATAAGAATAAATAAGAGTTGATAATGATTGTATCAGTTACAATAAGATTGATTATAGCCGATAAGGAATGATCAGGCTCGGATCGAGTCCAATAAGGTTAATAACGACCGATAAGGGTTGATAAGGATTTATGCATGTCAGACGAAGTTTGATAAGATTGATAATGACCCAGGGCTGCGTGGCGATGAGCAAGTGGCACAACGCTTGCGTACACAGTCAAACCCGGATATATCGAACCCACATATAATAAATTTTTGTGTATAACAAACAGCAGTAAAATGTTAAAATTTTTTTTTACAAAACGTGTATTTTATATATCTAATTACCTATATAATCCACGTTTTTGTGATCCCCTTCAGATTCGATATATCTAGGTTTAACTGTACGTAGGTTAATTCGGTGTAGTTCCTGGATATTTTTTTAGGATTCTGTAATTGCCTTTATAAGCGGGATCCCGACTCATATATTGCATTCTTGGATAAGAGCGCCTCGAACCGGCCGGTGGAAATTTGGAAGTACATCCGCAAGCGCTCTAGTAAACGTGGAGGGTGTTTTCACCTGCTAGACTCTAGCGGAGTAGAAGTTCAAGCAGTCGCCGATTGTTGTACTGCCCATTTCTCATCATTTAGCATCAGGTTTCAACGCTGGTGTCAGTCAGCATGACACGACGGTTCGTACATTTAGTGCTGTGGTGTGTGATGAAAAGTCCGTCAGCGAATGCCTTAAGCACTTTAAGCCTTCCCCATCCTGCAGCAATGATGGCATCCCCTCCGCAATTCTAAACGCTTATATTTACCGCGGAATTGGCATCTATATTTAATAACTCTTTGAATGCTTCCACTTCCCCTGACATGTTGAAAACTGCTCGTGTTTCCTTGTATTTAAGTGTGGTTGCAAAACGGATGTCTCGAATTACCGCCCGATTTCTCTTCTGTGTGCCACGCCTACGATTTTTGAGCTCGCTCGTCAGAACATACTGACACTTGTACGTGTTCAAGTCCAGCAATCTGGGACATCGACTACTGCGGTGAAGCCGACCCTGGGGCGATGCGGTTGGCGTAACTCTATGGGAAGGATTTTTTAAAAATCGATTACTGAGCAATGGCTCGTTTTTCGCGATTTGCACTTTAGGCACTAAATCCCGACAACGTTCCCACGGTATATGTCGAGTGTAGTCTAATTCCACTGGCTGGATTTTTTTCCTGGGGCACTTTTGTAGACCCATTGAAAATGCATGGGGTGATTTTTAAAATGTAGTTTGCAGCACAGTAAACACTCATCCGCTAATTGCACTCGAGTGGCAGATACGTTAGGTCTCTCTATATATGTAGGTCCAGTTTGCTTTTAATCCGCTGGCTGAATTTTTTCACTGGGGCGCTTTTGTTTGGCTACTATGCGGCAAAGCATCTCCACAGGGGCAAAAGATTCGTCCGCCGTGGAATTGATGGGAAAGAGCTTGCGGACCATGTCAAAAATGGACACGAATGTGCAGCTGTGATGCATATTTGCTCCATGAAGTATGAGGAAAGACGATGGTATTAGATTCTGCAAGAAGGAGCGGGCCAAATGGCTTTATGGAGTGGCATCGAAGCGCGAAGCCTCGTTGCACGCCCCCCTTTTTCTCAAGTTTCGGTGCATGGTAAAGTGTTTCAATTGGTATTTAGAAAGATAAGGTGCTTAGACAGATTTAGTATTAGGCAAATTTTTGACACAAAAGTACATCGCCAAATAGAGCCCTTGTTACGTGTGTTTACGTGTTACTTGTTAGGTGTTTACTTAATTTGTTACGTGTGTTACGTGTGTGTAGTGCAATGTGCCGACAATGCGAAGGTTTGAATATTATCAGTGTAAAAACAAATTGAAAGGAAAAACTCCTGATCTATAGTGCGCTTGACGGAACGAAATAAAGAGGAAAAGATAGTCCCCGTGTTACAGCGAAAATCAGCAGCTTCGTCTCGTTTAATAAACCATCCCGTTTCAGTTTTAAATGCATAAGCATTTCTATGCCTACCAAATGAGAAATTTGTCCGTCCGTCACGTAAGACGAATGCAATGACTCATAACCACGTAAGGCAGAGGCTACAAGCGCTCAGCGAAGTGAAGCGAACAGCGCATACATTCATTCAGATCACCCATACTATACGCAGAACAGCACACGTTTCAATAAAGAACAAGTGCAAAACAAGCATCCGAACCATGAATAAAACATTGCATGCTCCCTCAGCAATTGTAGTGGTGGTTTTGTAACAGCTTAGCTGGACATACATGTTGATAAGGACCGATAATAGTTCGTAAGGGTCGGATCGTGTTCGATAAGGTTGATAACGACCGATGAGGGTTAATAAGGGTTTATGCTGGTCGAATCAAATTTCATAACATTGATAATGACACCGGGCTGCGTGGCGATTAACAAGCGGCGCAATGCTTGTGCATACTTAGGACACTTCCAGAGGACTTTCTGCGTGATTTCTTTTATCAGTTCGGAAGTCTAACTAAAACCATGCGTGCCTGTTAAGTGTACGCAAATCTCGCACGTTATACGCGAAGGTAAGGTTGTGAAGGTTTGATAAAGTGGAGCCGCAACCGCTGAACTACACCGGGTGAATTGTTGTAGGGCCTGCTTTGAGCCACACGATTGCTTAGCTGAGCAAATTGGTAATCTCTTAAGAATACTTCTCGGAGCCCCGCTTTGTCGGGAATATTTCCTCTCGTAAGGTGACTCTTACAATGTCCTCGTAGCGCAACAAAACACTGGTCTGACGATCGTTCGGACATGACTAACCTGATTCCGGGCGTTTAAATGCAGTCGCACCAAATCGCTTGGAAATACGAAGAAAACATACATTGCGTTTGTTTCTCCACAAACTCAGTCGTACTGTGGGGAAACAAGCTTCTAGTTTATGGCAGCGGTATTTCCCATACACAACTTTTTTTTTATTATTGTGAAAGCAGTTATATGTACACTCCAGGCGCATTTACGCCGACGTCATCCGCGTCGCCTTCGCTGTCGCCGCGATGTTCCGTGTGAAGTCCGACTGCGATAACATAGCGGCCGGATGCCGTATGTTGCCGGTGCGAGTGGAAGCGTGCCAGATTCATCTTAGAAGCCTGGTGGCTCAATCTCGAAGGTTATGAAAAACGGCGCACAACAATTCCTCAAGCAAGCACGTCTCGCTGTGTATTGTGCGTATTACACGGACAAACAGGTGCACGCAGAACTTCAACTCACCACTCTCGCGTTGCACTAAATGCTGAAGAAATTAAACATTCACTGTTAAGATCACCGCGTACTATCGTCAGTCAAAGCAAACAGGAGAGAAAGCTTCGCTTCCTCTGCTTACCACACTGAGTCGGATCCACATAATTTTATTGCGATTGCAAATATATGGACACTCCAGGCACATTTCCGCCGTCGTCGTCGACGTGATGTTTCGTATAATGTCCAAGTGCGATAACATCGTGGCTGCGCGCCGTATGGTATGGGTAAAGTGAAAGCGGGAGAGGGTGAGCAAAGAATGGTTGCTCAGTCTCGCGTGCGCAAAGGAGGAAGGCGGGGAAAAAGTGCTCCGTCTTCCATCGCGTACAAGGCCGCAGGGAAGTGGGGGACGTTTTACTCCCGTGGCGGCTACGAATGGCGCGGCTGAGCGCGGCCGCGCGGCCCCGATCTAGAAAGCGATCTGCGCTGGGTACAAAGTCTAGGCGGGCCGATGGCTGGCACCCTATAACGTAAAACTATTCTAATCTGTTTTCCTTCTAATCACCTGATGTCCAATTTACGTAACCGCCAACGCAAGCATCGGGCGGTGACTCGCAGCGTTGTTTGAGAAGGCTATTGAAACGCTCTCCTATTTTATAGGAGGTCACTGCATGTTGTTTGCTTTCAAAAGGAATAGCATTGTCTAACTTAACATATATTTCTTTCCTGATTGGCTGACCAAGGGCGATGAGCACGCAGAAGTGGAGGGAGAAACGTGGGGCCGGGCTAGCGCAGTGAAAGTAGATAACCTGATGAGCAGGGTGTTGCCGGCGTCTGCGTTTGCCCTGCTTCTTCTTACTTAGCTTTCGGTGTCTGCTATAAAATCACGTCGGCGTGCAACGGAAACGTAACAATGCAGCTAAAACGAATCTTCAGTGAAGAAAATTTGACATAGCGATGTCGTTTTCGTGCTGAAAGGACTCGACAACCATATAATGTCACGCAAAATTTTTAATATAGGCAAATAAATCCATTCTCCACGGCAGCTCCGACAAGCCAGTGCCAGAGCAATCGGCGGGTACCCACCTTCTATTGATGTCGGAACGGGGCAGTGTCCGGCTACTAAAAAGAAAATTAAGTTTTGATCGGCGTAATAATGCATGTTTAATGCGTACAAGCCACCTTGACGCAGTGATTTTTCACGGTTTTTGGACGTCAGGTGACAGACAGGCGAAGTGGACGCAGCCCGAAAACATTTGACGAATTGCGGATGGCTGATGGTAAAAAGGCATAGAATCGAAAAATAATATTTTTCTGTTGTTCGGTCTCACATGCATAATTAGTGTGCACACGTCATATAAGAGTGAGTAGCTCTAGCGGTTTTTTAACAGCGCAGCTGTGTAAGCCGAGCGTTAGTCCATAACCTGCGGACAGAAATTGTGGGCCGATCCTGGCGGTAGTGCAGAAAGGGTCCAAGCGCAATGACACATACCTCTGTGAACTGGCGAAGCTGAGCCTGGTTAAGTCTAGCTAAGCATGGTTGGGACTACTTAAGCTTAGTCTCTCATCGATAGACAATCGATAGTCAACCAGCAGCTAATCGATAATCGATAAATGATCAATAAATTACGGAAAATGCTGGGAATGACTTGGTAGTGCTTAGCCTAGTCCAAAAGCCATGCCAAGCTAGGTGCCCATCAGCTCCGCTTTCTCTGTAGCATTGAGCCTCCCGTGCAAGCTACGCTAATATTTTTCCTTTACGTTGCGTGAAAGACAAGTGAAGTTGGGCAATCATGGAGGCCTGATTGAAAAAAATAGAATAGAAGTAGTTTGGAATAGCTTTTCGTTAAAGTGCCCCTGATGCCTTCGTGTGCGGTGTATTCTAGGCGCAATTAGTTAGCGTTGAAGCTAGAAGTAGCAGGAGTGGGCCGTCCAGCGGGCCAGGGCCATTGCCGAGGATCTCGAAAGATTTTTCTCCGGCGATGGACCCCTGGCAACCTAGCCCCGGGCACCAACAGCCTTAACCGCTGGACAAATAAAGTTTATTTCTATCCTATCTTAGAAGTAGCACGATGGACAATTCGCTCGCTGTTGCTGCCACTCTCCCCCACGCCAGCGTTTTGACAGCGAGTGTCCGCGCTTATCGAGAGAGATGTGCTCGTTTGTGATTGTGCGCGCGTGACAACGTGCAGGTTAATTTAGTTAGTAAGCGAATGTTTACAGCCGTTTATGCAGCTGATAAAACGACTAACCTTAGTTTGCACAGCTGTCTAATAAATTTCTGTCGCAATCAGTGATTCGCCTGTCGGGCGAAATTGACCTTATTGTTAATATTATTGTAGTTAATATTATTATTACTTATTACACTCAAGCCAGGCGCAATACACATACAAGTTTCGAATACAGGCGCAGTTCTGTCTTCTTGCGACTGAGTGCCGATAATTTTTTTTTTCGAGCAAATGGGGCCCAGCGTGTCGTTTACAAAAAGCAGCTTGGTGTCTGCCACTGCGGATACGGTGGCATAGACATGTTGTAAATCCGGTTTTCTATTGGATGGCGCATATCAGCACGCAGAAAGAGAATTTCGGGTGGTGGGTCGATTCCTTGTTGGAAAAATGGATATATTCTCTCGCGCAAGCCGTTGCTTTAAAAGTGAATCCAAAGTACAAGTGCCCAAAAATGGTGGTATTAGGTAGTGTGCGCTCTTTCCCGTCTCTTGTTGTTTTCTTCCTGTTTGTTTTGGGCAGCGTCTAAATACATTAACATAAGGTCACTGTCTCGTTCGACGGAAACACCTAAACATTTTGCAGTAGGTAGAGTCATCTGCGTTCGGCGTTCTTGGAAGTAGTCCCCTTCCGAGGTGATCAAAAAGCACAGTGCTACTTCATCTTTCTTTTCCTTTTATTAAACGTGCGACATTTAACGGTAGTGCGCGAAGGCGAGTATTACAAGCTTTTGCGCTGTAGTCGTTTTTTATTGAAAGTTGCACACGTGGCTCCACTCTCGTGCGGCCGAGACGTGGACTGTCAGAGTATGGTCATTTATCGGACAATGTCAGGGCTACTACTTTTGTTTTCTCGCCAAAAAACCGTCCCACCCCCCTAGTCGGTCAAATAACAGTCATAACCTTACCACAAACAAGACAAATTGGCTTTGTGCTTTTGAAAGCGGATAGTGAAAGTCTATCAATTCTTTGTCTTTGGATCTTAGCACTTGCTTTCTTTCAAGCCCATGCTGCCCTAGAAAAAAGTCGGCAGAATTTTTTTTCTGGTTACAATAAGCATTTTTAATAGGAAGTTAACAGTTTTGACAGTATTCGTCTTCTCCCGCAGTGCGACGTGTGTGGTGGCGTTGTGTAGAGATTCGGGAAAAAAAACGGTCAAATACGATATTGAGCAGCTGATTGCTGCACTCTCGTTAAATGCTAAACGATTTTTGGGTGGCATGACACCATTTACACACCCTTACGTTGTCATTTTCTTGGCACATGAAAAATTTGTGCTCTTCAAATGAATGTTCTATGGTGTAAGTGCTGCATTGTTTTGCTTCTTTTATTTAATGTACTAAGCTTGAAAATGCCGCTAGTCAGATATAATAGAGCACAGAGAAAAGGCCCAACTGCACGCGGCATGGTCTTATCCTTACAATAATTTCGCTAACGAGACAGATCATGAATCCAACTACAAAATGATATCTCGCACCAAAGGAATGTGGGAAAAACCACTAGGACACACTAAGTTCGACAATCTTATTGTAAAAAGGTGATTCAAGGGTGACGCAAGGCGACAACTGATGCATATGATGGCGTGCATACGACTAGACCATCCATAGAATAACATGACCTTAGTGAACCAAGTACCAATATGCAGGCCATGCGGTAAAACTTTATTATAGGAACACATTTTCAGCATTGTTCGTACAACTCAACGCTTGAAGCCTGTGTATATTTGCGGCGGTACGTACAGCGGTGAGCACTGTTAGGGTGAACACGCGAGCGCGTGGCCGACGGCACTATCAGCGCCGCGTAACAGCCATCGTTGGAAACATTGCACATGCGCAGCATGTGCTTTGCGAAACACTCTTTCCACCGCGCGCATCACGTCATCGATACGCTTGTTCGTCGTCTGCTAGCCGCATTTTTTGTTCGCTGAGCTGATACCTTCTGCATTTCAAGGTCCATCTGGATTGAAGATTGGCGCGTGAAGGAAAAAAGTGAGTGTAAGAGGGATAATTATTAAACTTTTTATTCAAGAAAATTGCACTTTTGCAATTCAAGTTAAACAAGACCATGAGAACAAATATAAAAACATGAGCAAATCTAATAGCGAGTCATGTGACCACTTACAGCAACGACTGCAGCTATTCTGGACGGTAACGAGTCGTAAAGTGATCGAACATATTCCCGATCGGCTTTCAGCCTTTCCCACTCGTTGCTGACTTGCGCCCACAACTGGTCCGAAGTCG